>NC_133324.1:475681124-475998094 GCF_042186555.1 Aquarana catesbeiana | reverse complement strand
GGCTGCATTTGGGGGGGACAGGCATGCTGCATTTGGGGGGACAGAGGCTGCATTTGGGAGAACAGAGGCTGCATTTAATGGGAACAGAGGCTGCATTTAATGGGACACAGGCATGCTGCATTTGGGGGGGGGGGGACAGAGGCTGCATTGGGGGGGGGGGCAGAGGCTTCATTTGGAGGGGGGACAGAGGCTGCATTTGGGGGGGGGACAGAGGCTGCATTTGGGGGGGGGACAGAGGCTGCATTTGGGGGGGGACAGAGGCTGCATTTGGGGGGGGACAGAGGCTGCATTTAATGGGAACAGAGGCTGCATTCAATGGGACACAGGCATGCTGCATTTGGGGGGGGGGACAAAGGCTGCATTTGGGGGGGGACAGAGGCTGCATTTGGGGGGGGCAGAGGCTGCATTTAATGGGACACAGGCATGCTGCATTTGAGGGGGACAGAGGCTGCATTTGGGGGGGGGCAGAGGCTTCATTTGGGGGGGGGCACAGGCATGCTGCATTTGGGGAGACAGAGGCTGCATTTAATGGGAACAGAGGCTGCATTCAATGGGGACACAGGCATGCTGCATGTAATGGGACACAGGCATGCTGCATTTGGGGGGGGGGGCAGAGGCTGCATTTGGGGGGGGACAGAAGCTGCATTTAATGGGACACAGGCATGCTGCATTTGGGGGGGGCAGAGGGTGCATTTGGGGGGGGGGACAGAGGCATGCTGCATTTGGGGGGACAGAGGCTGCATTTGGGGGAACAGAGGCTGCATTTAATGGGACACAGGCATGCTGCATTTGGGGGGGACAGAGGCTGCATTTGGGGGGGGACAGAGGCTTCATTTGGGGGGGGACACAGGCATGCTGCATTTGGGGAGACAGAGGCTGCATTTAATGGGAACAGAGGCTGCATTGAATGGGACACCGGCATGCTGCATTGAATGGGACACAGGCATGCTGCATTTGGGGGGGGGGGGGCAGAGGCTGCATTTGGGGGGGGACAGAGGCTGCATTTGGGGGGGGACAGAGGCTGCATTTGGGGAACAGAGGCTGCATTTAATGGGACACAGGCATGCTGCATTTGGGGGGGACGGAGGCTGCATTTGGGGGGGGCAGAGGCTGCATTTGGGGGGGAGCAGAGGCTTCATTTGGGGGGGGACACAGGCATGCTGCATTTAGGGGGGACAAAGGCTGCATTTGGGGGGACAGATGCTGCATTTGGGGGAACAGAGGCTGCATTTAATGGGACACAGGCATGCTGCATTTGTGGGGGGACAGAGGCTGCATTTGGGGGGGGGGGGCAGAGGCTGCATTTGGGGGGGGGGGCAGAGGCTTCATTTGGGGGGGGGGGCAGAGGCATGCTGCATTTGGGAGAACAGAGGCTGCATTTAATGGGAACAGAGGCTGCATTTAATGGGACACAGGCATGCTGTATTTGGGGGGGGGACAGAGGCTGCATTTGGGGGGGGGCAGAAGCTGCATTTGGGGGGAGGGACAGAGGCTGCATTTGGGGGGAGGGGCAGAGGTTGCATTTGGGGGGAGGGGCAGAGGCTGCATTTGGGGAGACAGAGGCTGCATTGGGGGGACAGAGGCTGCATTTTATGTGACAGAGGCTGCATTTGATGTGACACAGGCTCCATGTAAGGAGGGACTCCGCTGGGGGCACCTGATGTAAGGACGGACTGCTGGGGACGCCTGATGGCATCTGGTTGTAGGCGACGTGGCTAGTGACACACTCGGGGCTCCCACTGATTCTGCATTATGGTGAGTTGAATGATTTAATTTTATATTACAATGTAATATTAGAAATAATGCGCTTCAATCAACCATGGTGCCGGGATGATTGAAGTGCTAACACCAGGTGTTTGGAGTATCTTTATCTGCTGATTGTTAAACTTTCTAGAATACACATTTCTATTGTTGTGTAGGATCTGGGCCTGCTGTCCCTCTCTCCCTCTCCCTCCATCCCTCGTTCATCTCAGACGCTAACCACACCACCACGCCCACTATTTCTCTGAAACCACGCCCATTTTCACCAAGTGGGAGGGGTCAAAAAGGAAGGGCGGGGTCTGGCGCCCCCCCATCCTAAAACTTCACCAGCCGCCACTGCTGAGAACTCCAGCTGTTAACCTCTTCTTACGATCCCTAACACAAACTGGTTGGAGGTAATCATCTCCCACTGTGGAAGGAAGGCCCCCAATCTTCCTCCCACTGTGTTTAGCCCGTCATTGGGTTTTCTTGGGCTGTTCAGGAGGGTGAAAAATCGCCCCTCCACGCCCTTTGCCCTTCTGCCCTTCTGCCCCCAAGCCTTTTTCTGCCGTTCTGCTTTTGGGGCTTCAAACTTTCTCTGAGGGCGAGACTTTTTTAGCCTGCTCCCCAAATTTCTTTGTAATGGGAAAGGCCTTTTTCTTATCGGCTGTCTGATCCAAAATGGCCTCTAACCCTGGTCCAAACAAAAGATCCCCTGTGAGTGGAATTCCACAGGAGTTTAACTTTAGACGCGCTGTCTCCTTGCCACGTCTTAAGCCATAAGGCCCTTCGGGCTGAATTAGTGAAGGCAGAAGACCTTGCGGACATGCGCACTGATTCCACTGACGCGTCCGCAATATACGCTACCCCCTTTAGTAGCATTGGGAAGGAAGACAAAATAGTTTCTTGTGGTGTCCCTGCCTCAATATGCGCTTTAATTTGAGTAAACCAATATTCCATGTTGCGGGCCACTACTGTAACCGCCATGGCAGGCTTAAGGTTTCCCTGCGACGAATCCCAGGAATTCTTCTATCCATGGGGTCCATGAATTCTTCTATCCATGAAAGAACCCCCATATCCTCGAAAGCTAGATCAGTGTGCCTGGAAACCTGAGAAAAGGCAGCATCTAGTCTAGGAGCTTTATTCCAGACTAGAGTCTCCTCCTCTGCAAAGGGAAACCTTTGCTTCAAAGCCCCTGAAAAGAAAGGTTTCCTCTCTATATACACACACACACACACAGACTTTTATATTATAATTTTACATATTGATGTAGCTGTGTATATTCATTTTTATATATATGATTTTTAGATAATATATTGTACATATCGGTTTTATATATGGAATGTATTTGAGAGAATTTATAATCATTTCATGTGATTACGCTTTAAATCTTTAAATGTTACAGAGAGGATATTGTCCTATTCTCCTCTTCTTCACCTAGTTTTAATAATAAAACCATTTGCCCTCCTCTTTTGCACATACTATCACTGTCATAACCTGCACTTGCACTTGTCCACTCTCACACCATCCACACTCTGCTCATCATCATACTGCACTCTCCTCCACATTCAGCACTCAAACAGCTCTTCAGCATCATTTGCAACATCCCCAAACTTGCCCTTTGGAATAGATACAATAGAAAAAATAAATACATTTCACAAAGGTCTGGCAGGACTAAAACGTAGCAACCAGCTTCAACATCAGTAGCTGCAGGTCAGTGGTTGGGGTGTATAATCCAAACATTTTTTTTTAGGTTTAAATATGAAAGGCTATGAAGGAAATCCCATCAGTGAATCTGTGATAAAAACATTAGCTAGCCATTATTACTTATTAAATACACACATACATCTTTTGTCAGGTGTTTTAGAGTAATTTACATGCTTTTCCTTTGATAGATTTTTCTGGCATACATTTATTTTTTTCTTCCATAAGGTGCAGATTCTTGTTCAAACATTGCCTTGGCATGCTTCCTAGTACTGAATAATCCAACTAGGTAATAACCTAATTAGACCACATATTAGGCTACGGTTTCATATTTTTTCCTTTCTAAACACGCTTATATGCTTGCCACTAGTGCCTGAAAAATATGCTCCGAGTATAGAAGGCTACAGGGAAGTACTGTTACAGGATATTACACTAGGCACCATGCTGTTTAGGCAAGGTGTTTCAGATTTAAAATACAAGGTTCTGATATTTACACGTCGGGTCTCAGCAATATGGATAAAACTCATTGAAAAAAAAAAAGAGCATGGGATCCCCCCCAGTCCACTAATAGGCCCTTTGGGTCTGGAATGACTATTAAGGGGAACCCTGAACCAAAATTAAAAAAAAAAAATTGTGTGGGAGTCCCTGCCCCCTCTGACGCCATGGGGACATCCCCATGGCTTCCCCGTGGCATCAGAGGGGGGCGGGGTCACCCATTTACATCACCAGGTGGCCCCACCCTCAGTTATATAAGAACTGTCACAAGCGAAGAAGCGTCAGATGGCGGGAGCCCCCCATTGCAGATTTTTTTTCTTTTTCTTTTTCGGTCCAGGCGGCGTGATAGAAGAAGAGAAGAAGATGAATGGACATCACGGGACATTTTTATTTTTTTATTTTTTAAAAGGACTTGTCCCAAGCTGTGTTTTACATTTGTACCCCGTTACCATTTCACACGGGGGGGGCGGGATCTGGGGGTCCCCTTGTTAAAGGGGGCTTCCAGATTCCGATAAGCCCCCACCCGCAGACCCCCACAACCACCGGGCAAGGGTTGTGGGGGATGAGGCCCTTGTCCCCATCAACATGGGGACAAGGTGCTTTGGGGGGCTACCTCAAAGCACCCGCCCCATGTTGAAGACATGTGGCCTGGTACAGTTCAGAGATGGGGGGGCGCTCTCTCGTCCCCCTCTCTTTTCCTGTGGCCTACCAGGTTGCGTGCTCGGATAAGGGTCTGGTACGGATTTTGGGGGGGACCCCTACGCCTTTTTTTTTTTAATTTCGCACAGGGTTCCCCTTAATTTCCATATCAGACCCGAAGGGCCTAGTATGGATTTTAGGCGGACCCCCACGCAATTTTTTTTTAAATTTTGGTTCGGGGTTCCCCTTAATATTTATACCAGACCCAAAGGGCCTGGTAATAGACTGGGGGGGATCAAATGCTCTTTTTTTTAAAGAGTCTATATTGCCGAGACCCGACAATTCATTACAGCCACGATCAGTTTTAAATGACAATTTTTCCTTTAGAAATGTCATTTTGCTGTGGTATTATTCTAAGCACGGGAAAAATGCACCACTTTACAGGCATACTATAGACACCCCCAGGCACAATATTTAAAAGGAATATTTCATTTTTATTTTTTCACTTTAAGCATTAAAAAAAAAAAAAATCACTGCGCCAGAAAAAACGGCTGTTTAAAAAAAAAATTGCATTGATACATGTCTCCTGGGGCATTACCCAGGTCCCCAAACACTTTTTATGAGAATAACTGGCATATAAGCCTTTAAAATTAGCACTTTTTATTATTCATGTTTGTGTCCCATAGATTTTAATGGGGTTTGTGTGTTCTGCCTAATTTTTTACCTGTTCGCATGTTTTGCTGCAAACAGGAGGGTGTTCGGCTCTTGATCCCTACAGTTGAGTACTAGCTAAAAGCAATGGTCAGCCACAGCAAAGGGAGCTTGCACCGTCTCATTTTTCTAAATATTTATACCTTAAAATCATACATCTCAAATCTCTACACAGGATACCTGCATATGCGTAAGCTGCAGTGACCATGCCAAGGGACCTCTGTATATACTGCGGTCCTAAGGCCCCTTTCACACTGGGGTGGTTTGCAGGCGTTTTATTGCGCTAAAAATAGCGCCTACAAACCGACCTAAAACTGCCTCTACTGTTTCTTCAGTGTGAAAGCCCGAGGGCTTTCACACTGAAGCGGTGCGCTGGCAGGAGAGAAAAGAAACTCCTGCAAACCGCATCTTTGGAGCGGTGAAGGAGCGGCGTATTCACCGCTCCTAAACCGCTCCTGCCCATTTAAATCAATGGGGCAGCGCGGCTATAGCGGCGCTATGCGAGCGTTTTTAACCCTTTTTCGCCCGCCAGCGGGGGTTAAAACCGCACCGCTAGCGGCCGAATACCGCCGCAAAAACTACGGTAAAGCAGCGCTGTTTTACAACCGACGCCCCCACCGCCCCAGTGTGAAAGGGGCCTTACTCTAAAATTTCCAAAGCCTCCATAGTAGGAGCACATATAGGAATGGATAGATTAATGTGCTCCTACTATGGAGGCTCTGGAATTTTAGAGTTGGGATTGCAGTATATACAGAGGTTCCTTGGCTTGGGCACTGAGGCTTACGCATATATTTGCAAATGTGTGCAAACAATACCCTTGGTTTTTAATGTAAGCTGTTAGACAGGGCCAATTTAGTTGTTTTGCGGGGTGGCTGGTAAGTGTGATGAGAAATCTACTGTGTTTGTGGTGTGCATTGCCCTTCCATGTGCAACTTTCTGCAAAGACCAGTTAAAGGATGGGGTGGTTGCCACTTTTTTGCATTGCTGGATGAATTGGGTGTAGGGATGCACTGGATGCCTTCGCTGCCACTGTGCTCAAGCTGAGCGTTATGTGTGTCCCTGTGCCTTTAAGAAGGGATGGGCTCCCTTCAAGCCTACTTGCCCTTAATATATCCACTTTTATATGTGCTCCTACTATGGAGGTTCTGGAAATTTAGAGTTAGGACCACCTTATATATACACAGAGGTCCCTTGGTGTGGGCACTGCGGCTTATGCATATATTTGCAAATGTGTGCGAATAAAACCCTCTGCGTTTAATGTAAACTGTTAGACAGGGCCAATTTGGTTGTTTTGCAGGCTAGCAGGTGTGCTGGGAAATATTTTGTTTGTGATGTGCATTGCTCTTCTCTGTGCACCTTGCTGCAAAGGCCAGTTAAAGGTTGGGGTGGTTGTAACTTTTTTGCATCCTGCTAACCTTTACATGTTATAACATTTAATAGATGAAATATTTACATTTTATCTGCTACAAGTATAGCTGCTGATAAATGCTGCGCTTACAAAACAAAAATCTGTGTATAAATCAGCATGACCCAATATTGCAGAATATACTCAAAATGTCAGATTGTTATCCTATCGACAGGAAGCATATCTGTTTATCAGGAAAAAAAGGTATCAAAAGGTGAAAGCCTTGCTGAAAACCTTGCATACAAAGGAAATTACTGTTAGCAGCCACACAGATAAAGCGTATCAAAACCCAAAACTATATATTTATTTTTTTACTGGGCTCCCCTGATTTAGACTACAAATAAAGTGGGTACCATATAGAAAAAAAAAAATCACCCCCCTTTAAAATAATCAAATTTTGTCGCTTTGCAGCCTGAAATGAAGACAAACAGTTTTTGTTTTATCCAGCTGTATTTACTCAGTGCAGCTTATCACATCCAAGTAAAAGATATAACACCAACATGTCAGAAATCTTTTTAAAACATTCAAAAACAGAAATCACCGAGTTGGAAAAAGGATCACCCCCTTGTGTAATTTTGTTGAACCACATTTTGCATTAATTACAGCCTTTAGTCTTGGGATATGTCTCTACTAACCTTGTACATCTAGACTGCAATATTTGCAGACTCTTCTTTGCAGAACTGCTCAATTTCTGATAAATGTGAAGGTGACCGTTTGTGGACTTTAGTCTTCAAGTCATTCCAAAGATTTTCAATAGAGTTTAAGTCTGGGCTCTGACTAGGCCATGCAAGGAAATTCATCTTTTTCTCCTTCAACCACTATGTAGTCATTTTTGCTGTGTGCTTTGGGTCACTGTCATATTAGAAGGTAAACCTTCTTTCCATTGACAACTTTCTGACAGAGGGCAGCAGAGTTTCCTCAAAATGTGATGGTATTTTGCCCCCATTCATTCTTCTATCCTGACAAGCAGGCCCGGACTGGGACAAAAAATAGGCCCAGGCATTTTAGACTGAGCAGCCCATTTTTATTATTTTTTTAAACCAAATTACAAATAATGACAACTATCCCCTTCTCAATGTATTTTTGTTATATTTAGCCTGGTTCAATCACTGTGACAGGGATGATGATTCTCACAAACTTACTTTTAGAGGAAGACCAAGACCCCTCCTGGCTTATTTGAGAGCTGTAAAGCCAATCATTTCCACTAAATGCCACCCTCCTCAGCAGTAGGTTTCTGACAGTTGCTGACCCCCCAGATTAGGTTGTACCCAGGCACACCCCATGTGCATGCCTATGGAACCTATCTTCACTTCTTACTGTGCAGTGGAGTTGAGAATTTGCTGTGTACATGCTGTGGGGGGATGCAGCTGAGCTGATTCTGCTCACCACACCAATACTATGGACCACCACACCAATATAACTGACCACCACGTGAGGAGGCAGGGCAGCACATGACATTTAAAGCTCCACCCAAAAATAGAACTTCGCTTTAAAGGGAAGGTGACCCCCTGACATGCCACATTTGGCCTGTCATTTTTTTGGGGGCGGGACTAGAAACCCTCTTTTTAGAGGGTTCCAGCTCCCACTTCCTCCTGGCGCACCCGCAGCGCCAGAAGGAAGATCACCTCTCCCCCCCTCCCTCTCGGCAATCATCTGGGACACGTCACAGGTCCCAAATGATTGCCCGGCCAGTCACAGCGCACAGCACGGCTCGCGCATGCGCAGTGCGTGCCCGGCTGCCCAGTGGCAATGCCGGTGCCGCAGAGAGGAGGGGGAGACGAGCGGGGCTTCGTTCCCCCGCATCACTGGACCCTGGGACAGGTAAGTGTCCGATTATTAAAAGTCAGCAGCTGCAGTATTTGTAGATGCTGACTTTTAATTTTTTTTATTTTTTTTAAGCGGAATTCCACTTTAAAGTGATATTAAAGTCACTTTTCATACTTACCTCCTCTGGCCCCTCCCTCCTGCCCCCACATCAAGCAGCTTGCAATGTGGGGCACCCAAGCAGGCTCGCTCCTGGTCTGCGTATCCATTTACACACAGAGCCTACTCCCTTAATGTTTTCCTCCCCAACAGAGACTTAAGGTAGCCATACACTACACAATTTGATTGTACAATCTCCTTTAGATTTTATAAAAGCAATGTAATATGAGGACACATCTAAACAATGCATTGCATTTGTATAAAATAAACAGGCCCTTACACTCTATATTTCCTGGTAGATCTAAAGTAGATTGTACAATCAGACTGTGTAGTGTATGGTCATCTTAAATCATAACTTGTGAGTCTGAAATACCTGCATTACAGCTTGACTTTTGCATCTTGTTTGCATCTACAGTAGGCCCTATGGCTGCTGTCTGAGTAAAATATGTCCATCTTTGCCATCAGCAACTAAAATCCCATTATTACTGTCACTAAAGTAATCCCCATTGTTGGTGTCAGATCCACCTTCCTCTCCCTTCCTATAGGGTGCTTCAGAATCTTCAAATTCCCGAACTGACTACAGTGATAAGGGCTAAGAGGCTTTAGCACTGTGGTGGGTGCGTGCAGGAGGGGGAACTGTACCACTGCAATATTGCCACAAAGTCCTACCCCCATAGTTACATGGTTAAAAAAGATACAAGTCCATCCAGCTCAACCAACATAGAAAAAAAAAAAAAAAAACACAAATAGAAAATCTCCATATATACAATCCTATACCCACAGTTGATCCAGAGTCCCCAGTAAAGTATGATCTAATGTGCTCCAGTGGGGGGTAAGAAATTCTTTCTTGATCCCCCGAGAGGCAATCGGATTTTCCCTGGATCGACTTTACCTATAAGTGGTAGTATCCAGTTATATTATGTACATTTAGGAAAGAATCCAGGCCTTTCTTAAAAGAGAAGTATGGTTTTTTTGGGCTATTCATACTTACCTAGGTGGTAATCTGTCCTCTGCCACCTCTTCACTGAGAACCAAGCCACCGAACACCGCTGATGGCTCCGTTCTCTCATCTCTCCGAGCAGAGAGCCGATGCCGGTCAGTCAGCATCTCTCCTACTATGTTCCTCCACACTTTCTGAAGGGCTGAGCTGTGGAGGGGCAGGGAGTGGCTGTCTCAGCAGCTCATTGACAGACTGAGACTGCCATTAGTCCAGGCAGCTGGCAGATCCAGACTTCCTAAGTCGGGATGATGCGCTGCCTGGACTGATATTGGTGACGTCAGCAGGGAGCGGACTTAAGACCATTCTCTGCTGAAAATGGGTCACAGGAGTGCAAAATGAATTGCACTCCTGTGACCCATAGGAGAAGCCCAGCCAAATGAGCTCAGGCTGAACTTCTCCTTTAAAGCAATCTACTGTGCTGACCAGAACCAGCTCCTGAGGGAGTCTATAACACATTTTCACAGCTCTTACTGTAAAGAAACCTTTCAGTATTTGGAGATTAAATCTCTTTTCCTCCAAACTTGTTCAGAGCTGTTTAACCCTCAACTCTCCTTCAAGGCAAAGGAGCAGCAGCAGTGCCTCGACTACTGGGAATAAAATTGCACCAAAATGGTACAGGAGTAAAATTGCATCAAAATCACTCACAAGTTGCACTGCATAATCACACCTCAAATCATCACAAGACATATCAACACTAGTGTAAACCATGCCTAAGTGCTGGACAAATACCCTGCAATCTAAAATAGCCACGTATAAAAACTCTGTATCCACTTCTTGCTGAAACCATATGCATCTTTAACAGGGTGAATTCACATTTACAAAACATTGCTTACTTACAGGCTGTATGCACATACAGTGGCGTATCCAGGGTATGGCACACATGGCAAGTGCCATAGGCGCAATATGAAATGGGCGCTGCTGAGTGGCTGGGCAGCAAGGCTTTGTCCTGCATAATTATGTTGCTTATATGTCAACTTGTGGCTGAATAGGACCTGCAGCAGTGTGAACATCCAGCACATCCAGGGATTGGCGAGGGAGCCAGCCGGATGTTCACTGTGCAGTTCCAATTAAAGACTACACCTGTCAGATCCAAGTTGTGATGTCGGTTTTGGGCGGGACTGCTACTCGGACCCGCCCCTCTGTCAAACAACCAGTGTAATGAAAGAGCTGACTCACATGTAATGCTCCTCCCCCTCCTCCCTTGCACAGAGCACAGCAGCTCCTCCCCTCTAGCAGGTTGTAACTAAGCCCCGCCCCTCCCTCTACGTCCTTTCCAGCATGAGCAGCTTCTGTTCTTATACACAGGGAGAACACTGCAGGTGAATGTAAGGTGAGTGTATAGTGAGAGGAGGCTGAGCTCTGATTGGACAGTGGGGTATCAGACATGCAGAGGAGGGACTTCAGGTCCCAGCATGTCAGCTGCTTTCTGGGGAGGTTTGTTATTATGCCATCACTATGTACAGTGCTGAGGACATCACTTCCTGGGTACTACATACTGTGTGATGTTCCATCCACTCACTGTGCTGGTGGGGGGGGGGTGATGTGTCAGTGTGTCAGGCTGGCCTCCCCCTCAGCTGTCTGTATGTTCTGCAGATATTATATCTCTCTGCAGATTGGATCTGTCCAGTGTGTGGGCTCTGGGGCCCCCTACAGGAGATCTGAGAGGGGGATCAGGCACCTAGGGGTGTCAGGCAGTAAAGAGAACCTGTCATCGTCCATTCAGATCAAAGACCCCTTTCACACTGTACCACCCCGGGCGTCAGCGGTAAAGTGGCGCTAAAATTTTTTAGTGCTCACTTTACTGTCGTTTTAGCTGCGCTATTTGGCTACTAGCGGAGCGGTTTGAACCCCCCGCTAGCGACCAAAAAGGGGTTAAATCTGCCCACAAAACGCCTCCATAGCGGTGTTTTGCCAGTGATATAGCAGCTCATGGGGAGGAGCGGTGAGTTTTCACCACTCCTTCACCGCTCCAAAGAAGCTGCTGGCAGGACTTTTTCTGACGCCCTGCCAGCGCACTTCTCCAGTGTGAAAGCACTCAGGCTTTCACATTGGAGTGAATTGAGCCGCTTTTTCAGGGCGCTTTGCAGGCGCTATTTTTAATGCTGTAGCGCCTGAAAAACGCCTCAGTGTGAAAGGGGTCTAAAAGATAAGTACTACAGCTGGGCGCCTCCATTGCTGACAACATCCCTGCACTCTCCTGCCATCTGTCTGTCTGTAAGGCACCTGGTGAATGCTTTGCTCTGTGCCAAGGCCGATCCCTGATGTGGGGAGACATATAGGCCCCTTTCACACTGAGGCGCTTTGCAGGCGCTAAAGTGCTAAAAATAGCGCCTGCAAAGCGCCCTGAAAGAGCCGCTCAATTCACTCCAATGTGAAAGCCCCGAGGGCTTTCACATTGGAGTGGTGCACTTGCAAGTCCTGCAAGCAGCATTTTTGGAGCGCTGTAGGAGCAGTGTATTTACCGCTCCTAAAGCGAACCCTTCCCATTGAAAACAATGGGGCAGCGCTCCAAACCCGCCTGCAAAGCGCTGCTGTTTTAACCCTTTTTCAGCCGCTAGCGGGGGTAAAAAAAATTTTAACCCTCGCTAGCGGCCGAATAGCGCCGCTAAAATGACGGTAAAGCGGCGCTAAATATAGTGCCAGTGCCCGCAACGCTTCAGTGTGAAAGTAGCCTAAAGCTGACATTTACCTGAAAATGGAATTGGGTATACACTGTTCATTTTTTCTCATTCAACCAGCAGGCTGAATGAAAAAAAACTGACAGCTTTTGGCGACTCTTTCATTACACTGGTTGTTTGACAGAGGGGCGGGTCTAAGTAGCAGTCCCTCCCATATCCGACATCACAGTTTGGATCTGACAGGTGAAGTCTCTGATCTCTCTGAGCTGAAAAGGAGTGTGCACCCAGTGCACTGAAAGGTGAATGGAAGCTCTGGCTGCAGTGGATAGAAGAGCCATCTACAGAAAGGAGCTGCTTTTACAAAGATAAACAAGTGGAAGATGGTGGAGCTTTGGGGAGATGAGGGCAGAGCAGAGGGGCAATAGTGAGATGTGAATGGATGACCTGCACTCTGTGCAAAAGGCACTCCAGAAACCTGCAGTCTGTACCTAGTGCTCTCCCGAGCCTTGTACTCTGTAAATAAAGCACTCCAGAAATCTACTCCCTGTGCATATCACACTCCTGAACAAGGCACTCTGTTCATAGCACACTTCTGAACCCTGAACTCTGTACACAATGCATTCCTGAATCCTTCCACACTTTGTTCAACACACACTTTCATAGTTTATACAAAACCATTTGTAATGGAAGCTTTTCCTTTTTTTTTTTTTAATGATAGTGCTGGGGTTTGTATGTGTCCATGAGACTTTATCTTGTGGCACAGCAATCAAAGCATATTTTAGAAGTACAAGGAAACCTGGGTTTTGTTTAGCCAGGCCCATTAAGCCCCCCCCCCCCCCCCCCCCACTGTTAAGAGTCTGACCACATCCACTTTTGCCACAGTGCACGTAGCGTGCCGTCGGACACTTCCTCCCTCAAGTGTCCCTCATTCTGAAGTTCAAAAGTTGGGAGGTATGGTCTCTTCTGCCCGTAAAAGCCTGTTAGGGTAGCGTGCCTGTAAAAAGATGGCCATGGGCCGGCCATGCAACCGTTTCAAAGCCTGCAGGGCTCAGGAAAGATCATACAGGCTCAACCGGGCAGCGCATGTGCAGTAACGTAATGTCACCGCCTGGCGCCATTTTTAAATGGAAGGCAATCGTTCTCGGCGGTGCCACAGCGGCGCAACAGTGCAGAGGAGGCACAGACCACAGGAGGACTCAGGAGAACATTACTGGGGGGGGAAGCCGGCCCAGCAGAGGAGGACAGTACACTGATGTGCACAGTGCCTGACTGGAGAGGTGAACGGGACACAGTGACAGAACAGAAGAAGGACACTGACTGATGTGGAAAGGTATGGTAATATTAAGGGGGGACAGAGTAGGAAACTACCATGTCCACAGCCTCTAATCATGTCCTATCCGCAGTATATGAAAGATGAAATGTTTTGACAGGGGCGCAGTTTCAGTGGTTGCCATAGGCGCCATTTTCACTAGATACGCCTCTGTGCACATAACACTTGAGGTTTGGAGTGAGTTGGGACAGTAGTCCTTGCTTGAAATAAAGTTCAGTGACAAGCAGATCTTGAAGCCCTCATATCCCCCATAAGATGTATCTGCTCTTGTTTGACACAAAGCTGGTCATGTAAGGGTTGACACAATAGTAATGTTTTGCCCCATGCAGACACCAGATCACTACAGCTGCCCAGGCCAATTTTATGCAGCCACCCTTCACCTCCTTCATATTTAGGCATCTGCATTACAACACAGGAAAACAGACCTTGTAAACTTCACTGCATGCTCTGGGTATTCTCTGCTACACACAGGGAGGGGGGGGTGGCTGAGCAGAGGACATGGACAGCAGAGACAGCCCGCAAGACAAGGAACACAAGTGACAGTATGTGAAATCAAAAGGCTGCTCCACACACTCCAGCATCACTTGTCATATGGGCTGCAGATGAGGGTGGTAGGAGGAATTCTGGGGGTGTTGAAGTACCCACCTGGCGGTGCTCTTGCCTGCTCCCAATTGCCGCCCCCCCCCTTTCCGGTCCTGCTACCAGCGTTAGGCTGAGAGCCTGCCAGTGACAGAAGTAGTGATGCGGCTGCCTTTGTCGCTACTCAACTCCTTTTAGCGGCGATGCCCCCTTTATTGGACTTGTTAGGTCATGAGCCACCTCCCCGTGTAGCTTTCCAGTGCAGGACTGACTGTTAGATGTCGCCCCCCCACCCTGGACAAAGCCGAAAAATTCGTCCTGTGTCCCCCTATGGGGCAGGGTCTGTGGGGAGCTCTGCAGCTCAGTGACTCCGGGCTGTACACAAAGCACCGATTCTAGCACAGTGCAGACCGCTGGTTGTGGGGGTTACAACCCCCACTCATAGGGCCCCCCTACTGCCAGCCCAGGTAGTGATTGCAGCATCCTCCTCCGCTGTCTCTCTAAGTATCTGACATCACTGTACTCCCTGTCACTTCCCAGCACTTCCCGTGCAACAGTCACAACAGAGGAAAGACAAGCCTGTGCGGCTTCTCTGTATGCTATACAGGCCCTGGCCTGCCTCACCCCACCGGGCAAATGCCCGCTGTGCCCAATGGCCAGTCTGGGCCTGCTGACAAGTGCTCCAGTTCCTGCTGTAGAGAAACACCCCTATAACTGGATATTACTACCTCAATACCTTCTGTAGGAATGGTGTTATTTGGAAGGTGAGCTGTATTGGATTTCCGCCAGACATAGCCTTTGGTGTTATGGTCAGATGACACTAAAATTGAATTATTTGGCCTCAACACCTTTTTCCATGTGGCCTCAGAATCTACAAAGGTACATTTTGGCAAAGCTAAGTTGTGACTGCATGTGCCATACAAGCCACATTTGTGGAAAATTTGTGATATTGTTGTCACATGCATGCAATGGGGTAGATTTACTAAAGGCAAATAGACTGTGCACTTTATAAAGTGCAGTTGCTCCAGAGCTTAGTAAATGATGTAAAGCTTCACATGCTTTTTACATTTGTGACTTGTACAAAATCACGGAAAGATCGCAGCAAAAACACGGTAAAAATCACGGCAAAAACGTGCGACTTTGAAACGCTCAGGTGTGAATTCAGCCTAAAGCAAACCTGTACTTTGCCCATGAAGAGCGAAACAGGTCTTTTTAGTGTCTGATATCCTAGTACTATACACGCTCTTTCTGTTCCCCACTTCTCCATTTAGCTGTTGGAAATGCAAAAAGGAAGCCCTGGGTCTAAGTTACTCTAGTTGAAGCCTACATGAAAGTCGAACTTGCTTTCTGTGACAACCCTGGACCAATCACTAGAGCTTGATTGAGGTGTCAGAAAACAGGGGCAAGAGAGCTGAAGTTACACTCTGCAGAGCTCAGGGAGGAGAGCTCTGAGAGCTGATTGGAGGAAAGGGACACACCCACCTTCACACAGCACACAGGAGCAGAGCTGAGGCTGTCAATCAGCTAGATGCCCTTACCCTGTCACCTTTTTTTCGTGGAGTCAGGAAAACTTGTCAGAAGTGCTTCATGCTGATTGCAGAGGCAGAAATAACACTTTGTGCTCTGGATTGAAGTACACACTATAGAAGGATTTGCTTCATTCATATTGCAGGTCTATAGTTTACAACCACTTTAACACACACAGTGACATTTCATTAGGTTCAATCAGCCACCTTGCGGTGCAAGGTGGTGATATGCCTAGCACTGCAGTGAGCTGAAACAAAGGTTTATTTTTTATTTATTTTTTTTAGCACAAACCGCTACAACGCAGTGGTGCGAACTGAGCACATAGGAGACCAAGCTTTTTGCCTTGTCTTGTAGTGGGACTGCACTGGAATAGTCATACATTACAGTCCCAACACCTGGTGTGAATGGGTCTTCATACATGCCTGTTCCTGCTCTACCAAGATCTGCACTGTAGAACCTGCTTAGCACCACTCTTGTTCCAGACATTCATCCCTAGGCGCATACTGCCGTATTACTGAGTGCACCATCCATCCCTGTCTAGTCACAGCAGCTGTCAAGACTCTAATGTCCTGTACACACGGTCGGACATTGATAGGACATTCCGACAACAAAATCCATGGATTTTTTCCGAGAGATGTTGGCTCAAACTTGCCTTGCATACACACGGTCACACAAAGTTATTGGAAAATCCGATCGTTCTGAACGCGGTGACGTAAAACACGTACGTCGGGACTATAAACGGGGCAGTAGCCAATAGCTTTCGTCTCTTAATTTATTCTGAGCATGCGTGGCACTTTGTGCGTCGGATTTGTGTACACACGATCGGAATTTCCAACAACGGATTTTGTTGTCGGAAAATTTTATAGCAAGCTCTCAAACTTTGTGTGTCGGAAATTCCGATGGAGAATGTGTGATGGAGCCCACACACGGTCGGAATTTCCGACAACAAGGTCCTATCACACATTTTCCATTGAAAAATCCGACCGTGTGTACGGGGCATTATAGTTATATTAACATCTGTTTGCAAAATGTACTTTATGCGAAAAAATCCTATTGGTGCATTATTGAATATAAAAAAACAAAACAAAAAAAAAAAAAGAGAGAAGACAACTCCAGTGCCCATTGATAATCCTACCCAATTTAATTTAAACAACCGTTCTCACATTGTGCACTATTGTTTAATACAATTTCAGTAGTACAAAGTCATTATCCATTTATCTGAAAATGGATAAATAATTTCTAATGCTTGGCAGTTGTATTGACTTTTTGATAGATAATGCTGAACACAGCATTCTACACATTTCTATTAAACTGTACAACTTATGAAGATGTTTTGGCCTACTGTATGGGTACAGACGCAATGGAATTGCATACATTGGAATTTCCGATCGATAGACAGAAAAAAAAACTTTAGCTGCCATTTTCATTTTACTAGATCAATTCCAAGAAACTGTATAGAAAAATGAATACATAAAACAGCTTTTCATGGCAATGCAACTCTGATTGTTGAAATAGAAAAAAATTAAAACCGTTTTATCTTGCAGTTTTTAATTGTATATTTCCACATGCAATTTTTTACTCTTGGGAATATGATATTATTCTCATAGCACAAATGACAGGAACACAGCTTAAGTGCCCGAGGTTTGCAGTATAAGGACCCTAATAGTTTTACTACCGTGTAGAAGTAACATCAGTGCTTCATTGGTAAACTTACAAATATAAAATCAGAAAATCACGTATACCAAAAATAAGCCATGAAAATAAAATTAAATGATGAAGAAAAAGGTAATATAGGTGCATCTCATAAAATTAGAATATCATCAAAAAGCTTATTTATTTCAGCAATTCAATGCAAAAAGTTAAACTCATATTTTATATATGTTACACGCAGAGTGATATATTTCAAGCATTTCTTGCTTTTGATTTTGGGGATTATGGCTTACAGCTAATGAAAACCCAAAATTCAGTATCTCAGAAAATTTGATTATTACATAAGACCAATAAAAAAATTTAAAAAAGAAGGATTTTTAATACAGAAATGTTGGCTTACTAGAAATGATGTCCATGTACAGTATAGTATGCACTTAATACTTGGTCGGGGCTCCTTTTGCATGAATTACTGCAGCAATGCGGCGTGGCATGGAGGCGATCAGCCTGTGGCACTGCTGAGGGGTTATGGAAGCCCAGGTTGCTTTGATAGCAGCCTTCAGCTAGTCTGCATTGTTGGGTCTGATGTCTCTCATCTTACCCTTGACAATACCCCACAGATTCTCTATGGGGTTTAGGTCAGGCGAGTTTGCTGGCCAATCAAGCACAGTGATACTATGATCATTAAACCAGGTCTTGGTTTTTTTTGGCAGTGTGCTTCTCCATCCAGTCAGCCTGCTTCTCCACTCTAAACAATAACCCCCCTCCCCGTTTTTTCCACCCTCAGCAATAACCCACTTCCCCGCTTCTCCACCCTCAGCAATAATCCCCCTCCCTGCTTCTCCACCCTCAGCAATAACCCCCTTCTCCGCTTCTCCACCCTCAGCAATAACTCACCTCCCTGCTTCTCCACCCTCAGCAATAACCCACCTCCCTGCTTCTCCACCCTAAACAAGGACTCCCCCCCGCTTCTCCACCCTCAATAATAACCCCCCTCCCTGCTTCTCCACCCTCAATAATAACCCCCTCTCCACCCTCAAATAACCCCCCTCCCTGCTTTTCCACCCTCAGCAATAACCCCCTCCCTGCTTCTCCACCCTAAACAAGGACTCCCCCCCGCTTCTCCACCCTCAATAATAACCCCCCTCCCTGCTTCTCCACCCTCAATAATAACCCCCTCTCTGCTTCTCCACCCTCAATAAATAACCCCCCTCCCTACCTCTCCACCCCCAATAACCCAAATCCCTGCCTCTCCACCCCCAACAATAACCCCAATCCCTGCCTCTCCACCCCAAATAACCCCCCTCCACCCTCAGCAATACTCCTCCTTTCTGCAGAAACGGCAGTGCGCTGATGGTTAATGAGTGGCAATGTAGTATGTAGGGGCGGGGCTATGATGGGGGTATTATGGGGGATGGATCCTGTGGAATAATGGGTGGTAGTATGGGGAAGGGGGCCTGTGTAGTGGTGGGCATAGTATGGGGAGGGGGTCCTGTACTTATGGGGGGTGTAGTATGGGGAATGGGGGATGTGGTGATTTGGGTAGTATGGGGAGGGAGTCCTGTGTAATAATGGGGGGGGGCGAAATTGCATGGGGGAGCCCCCCCAAGAAAATGTTTGCCCAGGGTCCAATCAATATTAAAGACAGCCCTGACAGTATAGCATGCACTCAATACTTGGTCAGGGCTCCTTTTGCATGAATTACTGCATCAATGCGGCGTGGCATGGAGGCGATCAGCCTGTGGTACTGCTGAGGGGTTTTGGAAGCCCAGGTTGCTTTGATAGCAGCCTTCAGCTAGTCTGCTTTGTTGGGTCTGATGTCTCTCATCTTTGCCTTGACAATACCCCACAAATTCTCTATGGGGTTTAGGTCAGGCGAGTTTGTGGCCAATCGAGCACAGTGATACCATGATCATTAAACCAGGTCTTGGTTCTTTTGACAGTGTGGGCAGGTGCCAAGTCCTGCTGGAAAATTAAATCAGCATCTCCATAAAGCTGGTCAGCAGAGGGAAGTATGAAGTGCTCTAGAATTTCTTGGTAGAGGGCTGTGTTGACTTTGGACTTGATAAAACACAGTTGGCCAACACAAGTATATCACATGGCTCCCCAAATCATCACTGACTGTGGAAACTTCATACTGGACCTCAGGCAACTTGTATTCTGGCCAGCAAACTCGCCTGACCTAAACCCCATAGAGCAGGAGTCAGCGACCTGTAGATTGTGATCTACCAGTAGATCGCAGAAAGGTGACTAGTAGCTCGCGGCCTTGGCTTATTGACCCGCCATTCCAGAGCATCAGAGTGCAATGCAGAGGGACTACTTGTAAAGTTGGAGGTGTAGTAAGGAGCAAGAGCCGCATAAGCGATTTCTCCTCTGAAGTGCTGGCTCCTGTTACATGCGGAGTGATACCAACTGCACTCCACCTCTTATCCCAGCTAGCGGTCTCCAGAGTGATGCCAGCAGCAGGAAAGAAGAGATCTTCAGGTCAGTGTGAAGCAATACAATGGATATGATAGTATAGGGCTGCTTTCACACTGATGTGCTGCTGTTTACCCACACCAGGGGTGCAGCTAGTGTACCTACAGCTTTCCTGTGGGTTTGCTGCCTTTAGCCATAGACTTCTATTATATCCTGTGGGTTCGGTGCACTTTCTGAAAACGGCTCATTCATAACTGCAGCAGGCACTGCTGCTCCTCTCAAAAAAAGTGATAACAGTCTGCTTGACAGGTGGTGAGAAGCGATATGTTTCTTCCTCACCACCTGATGTAAACCCATGATTGCTGTGCAATGCACATGATTGCGACACAGTAGTACGGCAATTAGAGGTTTAAATCAGGTGTGAGGAGGTGACACTGACCCGGTAATCTTTGACTTCTCCCATGTTGTTCAGGTAGATCTCCACCTCTCTAAGGTTGCCTTCGCCTGCCATAGAGAATCTGTGGGGTGTTGTCAAGAGGAAGATGAGAGACACCAGACCCAGCAGGGCAGATGAGCTGAAGGCCACTAAGCAACATGGGCTTCTATTACACCTCAGCAGTACCACAGGCTAATCGCTTCCATAGCTTACAAAATATAAGTAATATGGCGCTGCGTAAAAAGTTGGAATTAAAATAGCAGCCAACACACCTATAGACCCAAGTGTTAGAAAATATACAAAAAAGTGTAGCGCTATAGACTCCAAAAAATTAAATTAGATATATGGTGTTTAAACACCGTATAAAGTGTATAACAAACAGTTAGATGTTAGTATCGAAAACTATGATTTACTATATATAGTACAAATACTGTGTACATATTAGAAAAGTGAACAATGCAATATTAGTATAAACTACATAATACGCTGTGTACATATATGAATAATATAAATTTGAAAATAATATAAATAAAATAAAGTCCAAAGAGTCCAAATGGGATTACACCACTCAGAATTAATATAAAGTGAGGTCCACCGATGTTGTTGAGAAGATATGAAATAGAAGTGAAGAAGCCACCACCGAGGGCCTTAGGGGGCTTACCGAAGGCAAATAGTTACAAAGGACTAATGTCTACCTGAACATTAAGATTAAGGGATCGGCTGGATCAAACAGGCAAGTAGAAGTATGGAAGCAACAAAGGTGGGCAGGAAAGCTGTTGGTGGTTCAAAAGCCGTCACCGAAGGCATCAAGAGGCTTACCAGAGGTTGTTGACTTGAGAGGACTTATGTCATCTAAAAATGTTTGGTATGCCAGTTCAATACATGTGGTAGGAGAGCTAGTTGCAACTTCCTTTCTACTGTAACCGGCCATACATATCAAATCAAACATTTTTGTACCTGTGCTACCACAGCAGTAGTGTATCGGTTGACGTGCCCGTGTGGCAAACAATATGTGGGCCAGACTATTAGATCTTTTTCGACGAGAGTGTCTGAATATATAAATCTGATTAAGGCAGGCAGTACCAAACATACCGTCCCCCGGCATTATAGGGAATTTCATGATCGGAACCCTGTAGGCACACAGTTCCTTATTATTGATAAATATGTTGCCCCATGGAGGGGTGGAGCCATTTTAAGGGGCGTCTCTCATTTAGAGACGTATTGGATATATGAGTTGCAGTCCCACTTTCCACAAGGAATGAATGTGGAGTGGGACATCAACTCATTTATCAATCAAGCCTAATAGGAGTGAGTTATTTTTTCTTTCTTTTCATTCCTTATTTTAATATGTTTTTATTACTAATTATTTTTTGTGCTAAAAATATATTTTCTCCATTTTTATTGTCAATACTGTCTGACAACTGATTGCACTATTATGATAATTTGGTTTATATTTAATAGTATGCAATAATGACCCTTATTGGATGTTGTCACTTAGATGTTCAGGCTTAGGACCTTTTGTCATTTTAGGTCCTGATTTAGATTTTATCTTTAATCGGTTTAGTTTTGTTTATGCATAAGTACCCTGTTTAAATAGGGTTTATGTTTATTGAATCATGGTATTGACTTACAACACAACTTGAAGTCGCCTCCAGGACAGGGAACTTTACAAGTGGCCAATCAGACCTTATCAGCTGTGTGTGAGAAGGAGGGGGCTGGCTGTTTAGTGGAGTAAATTACTTTGTTTCCTTTCTGCTTCCTGTAAAGTTGCCTCAGTGTGAACAGTGATCAGACTTGGAGGCAACTTCCATTGAAATCAATGGGTACAAGTTGCCTTCTAGTCGGATTGAAGTAGTACAGGAACCTTTTCTGAAGTCGGAGCGACTGCAATAGTGTGCATTAAGACGGATCCATTCACTTACATTGATTTTTTTCATTTAGCGCGACTTGAGGTGACTAGGGGCGACTTGAAGTTGGATCCAAAGTTGCCCCTGTGTGAATGGGCTCTTAGGGTCACAGTAAGGGTCAGAGGTCAGGGTTAAAGATCGGGGATTATTTTAGGTGGGATTTAAAAAAAACCCCGAATTTAAATTTTTTAACCACTTGCCGCCCGCCATATAGCAAAATGACGGCGGCACAATGGTTTCAATAGCCTGACCGGACGTCATACGACGCCTTCAAGATATTAAGCCGCTGCACGCACCCAGGTGGCACGCATCGCGGCGATCGTTGTTGTGGTGTGTCATGCTGACACACCGCAACTCCGATCTAGGTAAAGAGTCTGACGGAGACTCTTTACCACGTGATTAGCGGTGTCCAATCACGGCTGATCACATGTAAACAGGAAAAGCCAGGGATCAGCTTTTATTCACTCGCGTCTGTCAGACGCAAGTAGAGTAGAGCCGATCAGCTGCTCCTCTGACAGGGGGGGTCTGTGCTGATCGATTATCAGTGCAGCCCCCCTGAGGACGCCCACACTGGACCACCAGGGACGCCACCAGACCACCAGGGATGCCCATCACCAGGTATGCCACCCTAGACCACCAGGGATGCCAATCAGTGCCCACAATGGGCATCACTGATTAGCAGGCATTGTTTCGCACTGATTGGCATCCATCAGTACAATACATTACAGTACTATAGTGCCATCAGTGCCCATCCATGCCCATCCTTCCTGCCTATCAGTGCCCATCAGGGCCACCTCATCGGTGCCCATCAGTGCCGCCTTATCAGTGCCCGTCAGTGCAGCTCCATCAGTGCCCATCAGTGAATGAGAAAACTTACTTGTTTACAAAGTTTTGCAACTGAAACAAAAAAAAAAACTTTTTTTTTCAAAATTTGTTTTTTGTTTTTTTTATTTGTTTAGCAGAAAATAAAAATCCCAGAGGCAATCAAATACCACCAAAATAAAGCTCTATTTGTGGGAACAAAATGATAAAAATTTAGTTTTGGTACAGTGTAGCATGACCGCGCAATTGTCATTCTAAGTGCGACAGCGCTGAAAGCTGAAAATTGGTCTGGACAGGAAGGTTTAAAAGTGCCCTGTATTGAAGTGGTGAAATTAGTATTAATGTCAGTGTTATGCCCCGTACACACGGTCGGACTTTGTTCGGACATTCCGACAACAAAATCCTAGGATTTTTTCCGACGGATGTTGGCTCAAACTTGTCTTGCATACACACGATCACACAAAGTTGTCGGAAAATCTGATCGTTCTAAACGCGGTGACGTAAAACACGTACGTCGGGACTATAAAAGGGGCAGTGGCCAATAGCTTTCATCTCTTTATTTATTCTGAGCATGCGTGGCACTTTGTCCGTCGGATTTGTGTACACACGATCGGAATTTCCGACAACGGATTTTGTTGTCGGAAAATTTTATATCCTGCTCTCAAACTTTGTGTGTCGGAAAATCCGATGGAAAATGTGTGATGGAGCCTACACACGGTCGGAATTTCCGACAACAAGGTCCTATCACACATTTTCCGTCGGAAAATCCGACCGTGTGTACAGGGCATTAGTGTTTTAGGTAGAATAAAAAAAGCACATAATTGTTTCTAGGCCCTACTAAGGATACAAATAAATGACATACACATATGTGGTATCACGGAGATAGTCAGGAGCAAGAGAATCTATTTTGGATTATTCTTTGGTGGTAGGTTATGGTAATAGCAAGAAATACACAGCCAAAATTAAAAAAAATATATATATGTATATTATATATTATAATAATAATAATGGGCCAGTCTCCCTTAGATATATTATTATTTCTTTTTATATCTAAGGAAAACTGGCCCAAAATGATTATTATTATTATTGTTATCAGGAGATATTCCTTAGCAAAACCAAACGAAACCCCAATTTGTCCTGGGAAAAACAAAAAAAAAAACACAACACGGTATAATTCACCCGGATACACAAAGTAGCTGTGATCATATGTACAGTTTTACTAACACATATCAAAGTAGCAAAATTGGGTCTGAGCGTTCAGGTTTGTTTTACCCTCTGTCATGAAGGGGTTTAGCTATTGATCGCTGTAAACAATAAGCCTTTAAAAGCAGGCTGTAAAAAGAAATAGTGAAAGCACATAAAAGGAAGTCTAAAGTTCTACTAGCTAGCTAGATTGATGGATTCAAGGTCTACTTTAATAATGTCTTGTGACACAGCACATAATTTACCATGAATACAAGTCCTATTGATGCTAATTTCAGGCCTTAAAATTCTCTTCCTCAAAGTATTCAGAGGGAACAATAAAATACACAGTACAAGGTCTTCATAAAGAGAATCTCCCACAAAGCAAAAAGCACTTGGACATGCAGAAGGTCAGTATTTTGATACAGTAACAGGTTTTCACCAATCCTGAACAATGTTACATCACTCTAGAAGTGGCCATATCAGAATCCCAATGCAAAACAGTGTCCTTAGCTTCTGGCTCTACACAGCCATCTGCTCTGAAGTCTGATTTAAACAAGAAGAAGTAACATTTTTTATTGCAGTTTATGGTGCAATGACTTCATCATTTTTTGTTCACCTCCAACAATACAGTAAGGCCCCTTTCACACTGGGGCGGTGGGGGCGTCGTCGGTACAACAGCGCTATTTTTAGCGCTGCTGTACCGTAGTTCTTGCAGGTGCGCGGTGCGGTTTTAACCCCCGCTGGCGGCCGAAAAAGGGTTAAAATCCCTCATACAGCGCGGCTATAGCCGCGGCATCGCCGCGGTATAGCCGCACTGTCCCATTGATTTCAATGGGCAGGAGCGGTGAAGGAGCGGTGAATACACCGCTCCTTCACCGCTCCAAAAAAGCGGTTTGCAGGACTTTTTTCACCGTCCTGCCTGCGCACCGCTTCAGTGTGAAAGCCCTCGGGCTTTCACACTGAACAAACAGCGGAGGCTGTTTAGGGGCGGTTTGCAGGCGGTATTTTTAGCGCAATACCGCCTGCAAACCGCCCCAGTGTGAAAGGGGTCTAAGTGGGGAGAAATAAACAACTTATCCCAATGAATAAATACAAAAATATACCAGAGGCAAAAAGTGGGAATTTAAAAGGCATTGCATCTCAAGAAACCACGAACAAATGCTCTGTTCAAAATTAAACATTTGTATTTATCTAGATACGAAGAACAAAATCAGAGGTTTAAAAACATAATTTTGTACTAGTTACTGATTAGGCCAAATTCTGCTTAATGCTTCTTCAGGAGTGGGGTGCTGTAAAACAAACAAAAGGTCATTGATAACCTATGAATAGAAGGGCATAACAACTCATCTGCATATCAGCATGAAGCATAGATAGATAAACTCACAGAATATGGGAGCGTTATTACCAGAAAGTGATATTTAATAACCCCTCAGCACAGGAGGTAAAAAGGAGAGGACAGAGGTCAGTGGTGACACATGACAAGTAGCATGCCCACACCACATCAGCATTCCTGATTTTGTCAGGGCCAGAGTGGTAGGCAGGACTAGGAGGTCACCAGCACCATAGTTACTGGCCTGATTCGGCAGTCTGGGCAGTATTCAGTAGCTTTTGGAATGCCTAGAGGCTTTGCACCTTACTTGGGTAATTCTGATGGCCTTATTCATTCTGTTTTGGAACGGAAGTATTTTTGATAGTATTAAGTCTACAGCCTCTGCTCTTTTTGTTGGGAGAGGGATTAATATCACTAATCTTGGAATACTACATAGATTATTATTATTATTTTTTAGGACTTATGGGCTTTACAAGTTGTTCCTGGCCATTACTTATGTTGCATCAAACGATGGACACTTATTACATTTATTTTTTTCAGAATGGCGTATGTGAGTCGTTGACAACTGTCCCTCCAGTGATCCCCATAGGTTGAGATGAGGTCTACCTCCTGTGCTGACAGGTTATTTGAAACCATCTTCTGGTAATGACGCTCCCATAGTCTGTAAGTTTATCTTGGGCAGCGCAATGGTGTAGTGGGTAGCACTCTCACCTAGCAGTAAGAAGGGTTGCTGGTTCGAATCCCAACCATGACACTACCTGCCTGGAGTTTGCATGTTCTCCCTGTGCCTGCGTGGGTTTCCTCCGGGTACTCTGGTTTCCTCCCACACTCCAAAGACATGCTGGTAGGTTAATTGGCTTCTGTTCAAAATTGGCCCTAGTATATGAATGTGAGTTGGGGACCGATGTTGGGCAGCGATGTATGTGTGGAGCGCTGCATAAACTGACTGCACTATATGGGTTCCTTAAATAAATAGGATAATTGTAGACACTCACTCAGGTTGAACTGGATGGACTGGTGTCTTTATTCAACCTTACTAACTATGTAACTATCTATCTATGCCCCATGTTGATATAATGACAAGATGTAATGCCATTCTGTTCATAGGTTATGAATTACTTTTTTTGCCATTTTACAGCACCCCACTCCTGAACAAGCTTTAGGCAAAATACGTTGTTTGGCTTAATCTGCAACTAGTGTATTATCATCTGATTCCTGTATATTTATTCTTAATATTTGGTTATCAGGTGTGGCTTATTTTCCCATACCCAAAGTGTTTGGATTGAATTTATGGATTGGCCACTAGAGGGAGTTAACAAACCCATACTAATGTTCACTACATATGTTTTATTACCCGTGATGTTATTCTAATTTCTTCATATTTTCTGTATAAATAAAAATGTACACTTTTTACAATGCAATTGCTCGTTGTTTCGCGAGAGGCAATACTTATTTAAATTCCCACTTTTTGCCCCTTGTATATTAATGAGAGGGGAGGAGCTAGCCCTAAGTTTAGCATCTTCTTTTTTATGCCTAATTTTATTTGTTTTTTTTTTAATGCACAGTAAAAAAAAATTGTGGAGAATACTTGGCTATGTGTTTTACTTCGAAATGACAGTCTGGGAGTAGGCAGTTACATTTAAAAAAAATACAATATAAAATTGACAAGGGACACCAACATAGTTGTATCTTTGATCTTAAAAACTACGGAATAATGGCTTTGTATTAACTTGCAACTGACCCAAAAAAAAACAAAAAAAAGCATAATATTATTCTTGATATCACTAGAAAAAAAAAAGCCTTTGAAAATTTTTTTGCAATAACTGCATCAGTATTACCAGCAAAGCAGCTTCATTATTATCCCATTAAAGAAGAGAACATGCGCTGCATTTCGAGATTTCATAATTTGCCATGTCATGAACGTTAATTTTCCATTACGAACGTTTGTTTACAAGTTCGACCGCTTCTGGCTCGTCCTTGCTTCCGAGCATGTATGTATTTTGGACTTTTGTCCGACAGACATGTGTACATGCGCTTGGAAAATCCGACAATAGACATTTGTCCACGGAAAATTTTAAAACATGCTATCCAACATTTGTCCGTGGAAAATCCGACAACAATTGTCCGACGGAGCATACACATGGTCGGATTTTCCGCCAACAGCCTGTCATCACACATTTCCCGTCGGAAAGTCCGATCGTGTGTACGAGGCTTTAGAGTACAAGCACTGAATAACCAGCATGGGAACTCCTCAGGAAAACATGCTTCAGGTAATAAAGTCTCATTAAACAAAAATGTCCTTTTCATCCAATTTTACTACATTTTTTTACAATAAAAAAAAATAAAATAAAAGAATTGATCAAATTGTAAAAAATAAAAATATATTGGGTAGTTTTGTAAGCATTTTGAGCAAGCACAATAACTCCATAGCAAACTGGCAGATGAAATAAAGCCAAGGGGGAAATATGGCTACACGGGACAAAATGCAGCACCAGGGCATGCGATGAGGAAACATACAAGGCATGCCTTTAGTCCAACAGTTATAATAACAAAAACACAGATAAATTTGCACACTACAGGAATCAGAATTTAATACAGCCGAGTTTAAAGTTATGACTCATGACATACCAATGTATGGCTTTAGCAGTTTTTTTTTTCTTTGTGAAAATAATGGTCAGTCATACATATCATAAGTCTTTTTTTTTAAACAAAGAAAGAAGAAGGAAGAAGGAGAAAATATGGTTGTCCTTGGCTATATACAGTATCTGACAAAAGTGAGTACACCCCTCACATTTTTGTAAATATTTTATTATAGCTTTTTATGTGACAACACTGAAGAAATTACACTTTGCTACAATGTAAAGTAGTGAGTGTACAGCTTGTATAACAGTGTAAATTTGCTGTCCCCTCAAAATAACTCAACACAGCCATTAATGTCTAAACCGCTGGCAACAAAAGTGAGTACACCCCTAAGCGAAAATGTCCAAATTGGCCACAAAGTGTCAGTATTTTATGTGTATCACCATTATTTTCCAGCACTGCCTTAAACCTCTTGGGCATGGAGTTCACCAGAGCTTCCCGGGTTGCCACTGGAGTCCTCTTCCACTCCTCCATGACGACATCACGAAGCTGGTGAATGTTAGAGACCTTATGCTCCTCCACCTTCCATTTGAGGATGCCCCACAGATGCTCAATAGGGTTTGGGTCTGGAGACATGCTTGGTCAGTCAATCACCTTTACCCTCAGCTTCTTTAGCAAGGCAGTGGTCGTCTTGGAGGCGTGTTTGGGGTTGTTATGTTGGAATACTGCCCTGCAGCCCAGTCTCCGAAGGGAGGGGATCATGCTCTGCTTCAGTATGTCACAGTACATTTTGGCATTTATGGTTAACTCCATGAACTGTAGCTCACCAGTGCCGGAAGCACTCTTGCAGCCCCAGACCATGACACTCCCACCACCATGCTTGACTGTAGGCAAGACACACTGGTCTTTGTACTCCTCAACTGGTTGCTGCCACACACGCTTGACACCATCTGAACCAAATAAATTTATCTTGGTCTCATCAGACCACATGGCATGGTTCCAGTAATCCATGTCCTTAGTCTGCTTGTCTTCAGCAAACTGTTTGTGGGCTTTCTTGTGGATCATCTTTAAAAGAGGCTTCCTTCTAGGACAACAGCCATGCAGACCAAATTGATGCAGTGTGTGGTGTATGGTCTGAGTCCGACAGGCTGACCCCCCACCTCTTCAACCTCTGCAGCAATGCTGGCAGCACTCATTTGTCTATTTCCCAAAGACAACCTCTGTATACAAAGCTGAGCACGTACACTCAATTTCTTTGGTCGACCATGGCGAGGCCTGTTCTGAGTTGAACCTGTCCTATTAAACCCACTGTATAGTCTTGGCCACCATGCTGCAGCTTAGTTTCAGGGTCTTGGCAATCTTCTTATAGCCTAGGCCATCTTTATGTAGAGCAACAATTCTTTTTTTCAGATCCTCAGAGAGTTCTTTGCCATGAGGTGCCATGTTGAACTTCCAATGCAATACTCCCAACACACACGTTCCTGCACAAACTGCTGCATCTTAAATTGGGTGCTGAAATGACCAACGGCTGGAACCGACTGCAATCATGAGAAGGAAGTGTCACCTGTCACGCCAGGATCTCCAAAATTGGGTCCAAAATTTTAATCACATAGTATTAAAAAAAAAAAATAAAAGCAACGTTTCGGAGCCACGCAGGACCCCTTCGGAAGGGGTGTACTCACTTTTGCTGCCAGCGGTTTAGACATGTGTGTTGAGCTATTTTGAGGGGACAGCAAATTTACACTGTTATACAAGCTGTACACTCACTACTTTACATTGTAGCAAAAGTGTAATTTCTTCAGTGTTGTCACATGAAAAATAATTAATAAATAAAATATTTACAAAAATGTGAGGGGTGTACTCACTTTTGTGAGATACTGTAGGTAGCTTTGTCGCTGCCTAGCAATGCAGGCGCAGCGAAAAAGGGAAAGTGGCATCCAGGCGGCAGCTGTTAATCATGTTAGCAACTTGCTGTGCACAGCGACAATTGATGGGAATGACGTGGCTGGGGGGGTGAAACGATTGATTGACACAGAGAAGCTAGATGCTTTTCATTAAAATATTTTCCCCATATACTCGGAGCCCACCGGAGGATCCTCATTAGTTACGCTTCTCTGCCAATTTTATACACGACGAAGTAAAACATACTCTTATTAAGGGAACAGTCATCACCCCAAACATATTACCCAAAGCAGTACCTGTAATAGATAAAGTATTATACCTGCCTCTGGTGACACATAAGGTATTAAGTCTCCTGACTTTATTCTGTTAAAGTGCCTCCATCAGACTTTTCAGCATTTTCAGAATTGTTAGAAGCCTGTGTGCAACTAAAACCTCTGTTTTAAACATGAACTGTTAGGATCAATTTGGTTGGCTGGAGAAAAAAAAGTGTCACTTTTACGGTTTTGTGTTCAGAGGAAAGTTAAGTTTACAGATCTACACTAAATTTAGAAGTTTCGGTTAACTTGACTACAACTCAATCATTTGTCAGTAGGGTCTAACAACTAGCAATGTGTGCATTTCTAATCCTCTGCTGTATTGATAATTAACATTCTCAGGGGAAACTGCAGGACTTACTTCTAAAAGCCTAATACACGCGGGCCGGGCCGCATGTCGAGCATCATTGGCTGGTTCAACAAAAACTGGCCGAGATTCAGCTCATGTGTACGGCAGCCAGTCCGACAGAAGACGGCTTGTCGGCCGGTTTCTGTCGAAGGGTCATGAACAAAAAAGGTCTGATGACCGGCTCCCGATCAGCGCTTTGGAGTGTTCTGGCAGGGGGCGTCCCCCTGTCAGAACACAATAGCACAGCAGGGGAGATTGCTGTACTAACATCGGATTGTTCATACAGCCACTCCGACCTGAGCCGTCAGTTGAAAAAAAACAAATTTGTAGTGTGTACAAGGCTTTAGTAGATAGGGTTTCTAACAGGTAGTCAAAAAAGCAATGGGCGGGGTCCTGATGACCAGTATCGTTGGTCAATTCAGGTAACAGGTTAACGGCTCACCTAATAGGGTGGTGTTCCTTATCAAGACAGGAGAAGTAGTCAAAATAAAAGGGGAGTGGGAATAGGACCCAAGGTGTCCTTCAGTGAGGGAAAAGGAACAAACTGCGGTTTAACCTGATATAACTTTATTAGAACAATTAGTAAAAAAAATTTATCACTGAAAGGAAAGCATAAACAATAGGAGATTGCACATAATAAAAACTGACAACGTTGTCACTTAAAAACGCATGCCCATGAGCTCAGCCATATCCCAGTCATCCACACATGTCAATCATCTCAAGTTATTAAGTGTGACTTAATAAATAATGCTTACATATGTTTAGGCGAGGTGAGTTCTGGGAAACCTTGGTAGCACAAGTCGGTACCCGTATTGTGCTTAACCATGGACCTCCAGACTCCCTATATGCCTGTAGAGCTGCTGCATTAAGTCTTTACAATGTTGAAAGAAGCATTGGTCATCACAGACAAATAAATGCAATTCTGGCTAGAAAGTATCCCTGCTATTTAGTGAACAAGACAGGTTTGATTTCTGGATGTAGCACTGTCAATCATAAAAATAGTAAAAAAAAAAAAAAATGCAGCACGCTGTGATGCAAGCATGCAACTTGTGTCAAGGAGAAACAATAGATCCACAACAAGCCTCTTAGTCATTCAGCACCATGTTTCAAAGAAACATTAAAGATAGCACTGCATATAGGCTGGAGAGGAAAATATAGTCAGCTGAGTTAAAACACAGAGCTTCAAAAAAATGTTCAGGCTGTGATCGCTTGCTGGATATACCAGTTAAAAAGAGACTCCTTTTCTCAAGTCGCATGCTTGCATCACAGCGTGCTGCATTTTTTTTTTTACTATTTTTATGATTGACAGTGCTACATTCAGAAATCAAACCTGTCTTGTTCATTTACTAGCAGGGATACTTTCCAGCCAGAATTGCATTTATTTGTCTGTGATGACCAATGCTTTTTTTAACATTGTAAAAGACTTAATGCAGCAGCTCTACAGGCATATAGGGAGTCTGGAGGTCCATGGTTAAGCACAATATGAGTACCGACTTGTGCTACCAAGGTTTCCCAGAACTCACTTCGCCTAAACATATGTAAGCATTATTTATTAAGTCGCACTTAATAACTTGAGATGATTGACACGTGTGGATGACTGGGATATGGATGAGCTCATGGGCATGCGTTTTTAAGTGACAACGTTGTCAGTTTTTACTATGTGCAATCTCCTATTGTTTATGCTTTCCTTTCAATGATAAATTATTTTTTCTACTAATTGTTCTAATAAAGTTATATCAGGTTAAACCGCAGTTTGTTCCTTTTCCTTCACTGAAGGACACCTTGGGTCCTATTTCTACTCCCCTTTTATTTTTTTCTAACAGGAGGGTTGTATTTGTTGTCTATAGCCATGTATATAGTTTTTCAAGTACATCATTTTTTATTTCTTTTTACTTTTACTGGCTTTCCCCTCTAAACAAAACGAGAGTGGGACTGCTGTGTTTGCAGTCATTTTAAATTTTTAAAGAGCCATGCAAAAGGCCATACATATTTATAAATAGCACCTATAAAAAGGGCTTGCAAATTCCTGTGGATGTTAGCAGTGCAAGGAAATAATTAATGAAAAGCTTACCCATACATGCTGTGGACAAATGGGATTATTTAAAAAAAAAAAAACAGAAATGACCTCACTTTTATAGAACAATTGTAGCATAAAAAATGTATTTGTGCTCAGCTTTTTTTCATAGAAGTATAGTGATTGGACAGAAAAATGCATCAAAATGTCAACCTAAATACCGTATATACTCGAGTATAAGTCGATCCGAGTATAAGTTGAGGCCCTAATTTACCACAAAAAAAAAAATGGGAAAAACTTATTGACCTGAGTACAAGACGAGGGTGAGAAATGCAGAAGCTACTGTAAGTGGAAAAAGAGGGTCAACAATGCCCATCTGCAGCTGTTTACCTCCCTGTGTCCTGTGCATGTGTCATGTGTCCTGTGCATATGTGCATGTGTCATGTGTCCTGTGCATGTGTCCTCTGTATATGTGCATGTGTATATGTGCATATGTACATGTGTCATGTGTCCTGTGTATATGTGCATGTGTCATGTACCTGTGTCCTGTATATATGTGCATGTGTCCTGTACCTGTGTCTATGTGCATGTGTCCTGTTCCTGTACCACAAAAATTTTTTTTTTAAAAATGGGAAAAACTTATTGACCCGAGTAAAAGACGAGGGTGAGAAATGCAGAAGCTACTGTAAGTGGAAAAAGAGGGTCAACAATGCCCATCTGCAGCTGTATACCTCCCTGTGTCCTGTGCATGTGTCATGTGCCCTGTGCATATGTGCATGTGTCTTGTGTATATGTGCATGTGTATATGTGCATGTGTCCTGTGTATATGTGCATGTGTCATGTACCTGTGTCCTGTATATATGTGCATGTGTCCTGTACCCGTGTTCTGTGTATATGTGCATGTGTCCTGTACCTGTGTCTATGTGCATGTGTCCTGTACCTGTGTCCTGTGTATATGTGCATGTGTCATGTGTATTTGTACCTGTGTCCTGTGTATGTGTGTGCATGTGTCATGTGTATATGTACCTGTGTATGTGTCCTGTGTATGTGTGCATGTGTCTGTGTGCATCCTACCTGTGTCTTGTGCATGCCTCCGTGTGCCGCTCTGCACCGATCAGCGTGTGCTATTACTATTCAGCGGCCATTCACTGTTCAAAAGCCGCACCTCCTCCTCGTCCATGATAGGCAGAAAACCCCATTTCCCAGCAGTCAGCGGTCAGCCTATCACGGACATTCTCTCATCCTCATACCACGGACGAGGATGAGAGAATGTCCGTGATAGGCTGTACACTGACTGCCTATCACAGACGAGGAGGAGGCGCGGCTTTTAAACAGTAATTGTCTGCCGACGAATAGTAAAAGCACACACTGGCTGCAGTCTTCCTGCATGACACGCTGATCTCGAGTATAAGTCGAGGAAGGGTAACTTTCAGGCCAAAAAAAAGGGCTGAAATTTTCAACTTATACCCGAGTATACTCGAGTATATACGGTAACTGATTTTTTTCCCCAGAATTAATCCATCACAGACAATTATCACCTGACTAGACTGTAATTGATTTTGTTCAAGTGCCTATTACTTCTACTTAAAAACACAATATTCAGGGGAGTGTCACAAGCTCTTTGCTAACATGAAATTTATGAATTAAATAAAAGCTCAAGAAAAATTAAAAAGACCTGTCACCAACTTAAAAAAAATTGCAGGTAAAAGCAATGAAAAAAATCAAGTGTTTTGAATGCTTACTTGTAGCATTTTTTTCTTCCCATAAATGATTTATTTTAGCTTCCAGGGAAAAAGCAAAAGGACATAAAAGTGTCAGGAGTGACAGCTCTGAGTCTGTTGTAGCAGCTGCCATATCCAAGATGGGGGCACCCAGCAACAGTCTTGGGGCTTTTGGATGTCTACACAAGGAATCCTTTTACAAGTAAAAACATGTATAAAATATGCACGTAATTATTTTATTTTTTTTTAAATAGAAATGCACATATAGTCTTAGGAGACGATTGTTGTTAAATGAATCTTCTGGCGACAGGGTCCATTTATGTTTGCTGTAAAACACAAATGGCTCCTCCAGGCTATGACAGTGTGTTGCTCAACAACATCCAGATCACAACTAATGACCATTATTTAGTTGACCAGCACAGCTTCCCATAATAAGTGGCTCTTTTTGATCTTGTAGCACCAGATGTGAGCACACCCTAGAATACTAGAAAACAAAAAGCCCATTTACCATAGCTAATAGCATATGTTGGCAAAAAGAGAAAAGACAAGGACGGTTCTCTATATGTAGAAGTCCTTTCTAAGGACTGTACTTGGAGAATATAAGAAAAAAAAAAAAAACTTGGCACAGGAGTACAGGAAAAATGCATGGCTTGGATTTCATTGCTTATTTTCATGCATGCAAAGTGCTGTCTGACAAATACATTCTGCTGAACCCACATAGAAAGACAAGGACATTTATTTTACCTTTGTGCATCTTCTCTTTATAATTCTTGTGAGCTGCTTCATATATGTGAAATACTGTCTGCACAAAAGGAACGGAATTTCTGTGCATGTGTGTCTGTATGTATGTGAAGAACAAAAAAAATTAGCAAATAAAATTAAAATCTCTCTCAAACACGTTAGCTCTGCTGTGGGAAAGCAGCAGAGCTACACTTTTTTTTGTTTTCAAATGTTAACCACTTCAGTACCAGGCACTTTCACCCCCTTCCCGCCCAGGCCAATTTTCAGCTTTCAGCACTGTTGTACTTTGAATGACAATTGCGCGGTCATGCAACACTGTACTCATATGACATTTTTAGGCCTCATTCACACTGGACTTTACAGCTGCGGTTTTTGGCTTATGGCATTTTGCTCTACAGCCAGAAAATTTCCCAGCGTGTTATCCTTTGTGCTCATGCACACACAGGCTGTTATCAGTGTTTTCAGGCTGGAAAAAAAAAAAAAGTATTGGGTTTTGAGAGGAGTTTTTGAGCTGTAAAAACAATACAACACCAGTAAACGCAGTAATACGTGGTAAAACACGGCTAACCGGAATTTTTGATCCCATAGCTTTAGCAGAGAGGTGTTTTCTTGCTACAAAGGCTAAAAAATGCTAATGCAAACAAGCAGAAAAATGCTACTGGCGTTTTTATGCGCTCCAGTGTGCATGCCATGAGGCCTTAAAAATTTTTTGTAACGGAGCTTTCTTTTGGTATTTCATCACCACTGCTAAACAACAACATAAAAATTTTTTAAAGAAAAAACATTTCTGAATATGTTAGAAAATCTTGCAAATAAGTATATTTTCTTCTTCACTGATGAGGCTGCACTGATGCGGTGGCACTGATTATCAGTGCCTGTCAGAATTGGTGGTTACCGGCTCTCCTTTCCTCACACTGACAGCGCGTGATGAAAGTACTGCCGATAAAACAGCAAGTCTGTTTACAATGTGATCAGCTGTGATTGGGCACAGCTGATCACATGGTAAAGGGCTGCTGTGATTGGACCTTTATCTCGATCTGTGATCAGCTGTGTTCCAAGGATGCTGCCCCGGGGCGGGGTTCTGGGAGGACATCAATAGACACCTTACCAAAACAAGCCGACCGCGTGGTCGGCAACCAGCTTATCTTGCAAATAAGTATATTTTCTTCTTCACTGATGAGGCTGCACTGATGCGGTGGCACTGATTATCAGTGCCTGTCAGAATTGGTGGTTACCGGCTCTCCTTTCCTCACACTGACAGCGCGTGATGAAAGTACTGCCGATAAAACAGCAAGTCTGTTTACAATGTGATCAGCTGTGATTGGGCACAGCTGATCACATGGTAAAGGGCTGCTGTGATTGGACCTTTATCTCGATCTGTGATCAGCTGTGTTCCAAGGATGCTGCCCCGGGGCGGGGTTCTGGGAGGACATCAATAGACACCTTACCAAAACAAGCCGACCGCGTGGTCGGCAACCAGCTGCACAGCGCCCGGAACTGCATTTTCAGGGTATCTGGCAATAGGAATTGCCCCACAGCCTCATGTTTTCCTATGGATGAGCCATACTCATGGTGGCCTTCAGCATTCTAGTGAGGCACAGCTCATCTGCTGGAGTAGGGCCATGGTCCGACGCGCACTAGGAAAGAGTCCAGTCAAACTATTTCCCTTGCAAAGGTTGCATGGGAAGATGACTGGCTGCAAAGTGAAAATTGCAGAAGTAGAGATAAAGGCAAGAATTAACCGCTTGCCGACCGCCTCACGCAGATATACTGCGGCAGAAGGGCACGTACAGGCAGAATCACGTACCTGTACATTCCCCTTTAAGAGGCGGAGTGCGCGCACACCCGCAGCAAGCTCCGTGAGTCGGGTCCCGCGGACTCGATCGCCGCGGGGATACCCGCGATCGCCTCACGGGGAGGAAGAACGGAGAGATGCTGATGTAAACAAGCAGCTCCCCGTTCTGCCTAGTGACAGTGTCACTGTTCTCTGCTCCCTGTCATCGGAGCAGAGATCAATGACGTGTCACACACAGCCCATCCCCCCCTACAGTTAAAAACACGCCCCTAGGACACACTTAACCCCTCCCCGCCCCCTAGTGGTTAACCCCTTCACTGCCAGTGTCATTTACACAGGGCATTTGTATAGCACTGATTGCTGTATAAATGACAATGGTCCCAAAAATGTGTCAAAAAATGTCCAATGTGTCCGCCATAATGTCGCAGTCACAATAAAAAATCACTGATCGCTGCCATTTAAAAAAAAAAAACAATATTAATAAAAATGCCATAAAACTATCCCCTATTTTGTAAATGCTACAACTTTTGCGCAAACCGATCAATAATCGCTTATTGCGATTTTTACCAATAATATGTAGAAGAAGAATACGTATCGGCCTAAACTGAGGAAAAAAATAGTTTTTTTATATATTTTTGGGGGATATTTATTATAGCAAAAAGTAAAAAATAATGCGTTTTTTTCAAAATTGTCGCTCTTTTTTTGTTTATAGCGCAAAAAATAAAAAGCGCAGAGGTGATCAAATACCACCAAAAGAAAGCTCTATTTGTGGGAAAAAAAAGGATGTCAATTTTGTTTGGGAGCCACGTCGCACGACCGCGCAATTGCCAGTTAAAGCGACGCAGTGCAGAATCGCAAAAAGTGCTCCGGTCAGGAAGGGGGTAAATTCTTCCGGGGCTGAAGTGGTTAAAGGTATTTCCAAATAAATAATGCTTTTAGAACAAATACATCTTTTTTTTTTTAACCACTAGCCGACCAGCCACCGCAGTTTTACTGCGGCAGGTTGGCTCGGCTGGGCAAATTGCCATAGCTGTACATCGCTCCTTTAAGATGTGATAGCAGGCACGTGCCTGGCGCGTGTCCCCGGAGCCAATGCCCGTGCCAGGCGGGTGCGATGACTGCCGGGCACCCGCGATCGCTCGTGACAGAGCGAAAACCGGGATCTGTGTGTGTAAACACACAAATCCCGGTTCTCTCAGGGGAGAGGAAAGAGATCATGTGTTCATACATAAGTGTGAACACCGATCTCTCTCCTCCCCTAGTCAGTCCCATCCCCCCCTACAGTTAGAACACACCCAGGGAACACAGTTAACCCCTTGATCGCCCTCTAGTGTTAACCCCTTCTCTGCCATGACATTTATGCAGTAATCAATGGCTAGTTTTAGCTCTGATCGCTGTATAAATGCCAATGGTCCCAAAATAGCGTCAAAAGTTTCAGATCTGACTGCCGCAATATCGCAGTCCCGATAGAAAAATTTTTTAAAAAAGCAGATCGCCGTCGATACTAGTAAAAAAAAATAAAAAAATAATAATAATTAAAAAAATTAAAATAAAAATGACAGAAATCTATCCCCTATTTTGTAGACGCTATAACCAATCAATATACACTTATTGAGTTTTTTTTTTTACCAAAAATATGTAGAAGAATACATATCGGCCTAAACTGGGGAAAACATTTTTTTTTTTTTTTTTTTTTAAATGTGGGATATTTATTATAGGAAAAACTACAAAATATTATGTTTTTTTTCAAAACTGTTGCTCTTTTTTTGTTTATAGCGCAAAAAATAAAAAGCGCAGAGGTGATTGAATACCACCAAAAGAAAGCTCTATTTGTGGGGAAAAAAGGACATCAATTTTGTTTGGGTACAGTGTTGCACGACCGTGCAATTGTCAGTTAAAGTGACGCAGTGCCGAATCGCAAAAAAATTGGCCTAGTCAGGAAGGGGGCAATTCCTTCCAGGGTTGAAGTGGTTAAGGAAATAATCCTGGTCTTCAACTGTAATTCCGTCAGACTCTTCGTCCTCGCCTTTTAGGCTTAGATTGGATTCTAAAAGCAACGCATGCAAGCAACTGGCTGTTCCTGCCCAAACTGGTAGTTAGAAAGAATTTTCCTCAGGCATATCAACATCACACACACACACAACAGTAGGAATGTCAGTTTTCAGGTTTGCTTATCCCACATGAAAATATGGTATGTAAGACTAAATATAGAAACTGCACTGACTCATAACAGAATTTGCTAATTAATAAACACACACACCGCCAGACACATGACCCCTAACTACACCCAACTCCCCCTCCAAACATGACAGTAGTGCGGACTTGCAGATGTTGCAACATTTTCTGTTCAGAAAGTAAAAACTAGAAGCTGAAGAGAACAAAGAAAAAGTCACAATTTTGGCTCCGATTTTATCTGGCATGGAGGTGTCCACATGTCAGGGCTGGGCTCAGCCATTCCTTCTCTGAGCAGGCCGCTCAGCTGTCAGCTAATTGCCAGCTCCTATCTCTCTTCACAGTTACTCAGCTGTTGTTCATATCCTGCTCATCAGTCCTCCCTACTTAAGCCATCCAGTCCAGAGGGTCTCTACCTTCGCCTTGGTCAACATCACAAGAAACTATCTCCTGCGTTCCTGTTTAAAGACTGGCTTTGCTGACATCCCTTCTGGCTCCAGATCCTGCTTGCTGTTCCACTACTTTGATCCCTGACTACTGGCTTGGCTGACTATCCGTTCAGGCTACTGAACTCTGGCTATGTATTGACTTTGTTTGTTCTTTTTACTTTTATTATTAAACAAGTGTGATTTAACTGTACTTTTGTCTCGGTCTGATTTCATGGTTTCTGACACCACACGACCACTGGAGATAAGGGGGAGTGCACAAAATGTTATATTTTCGCTTACGTTGTGCCTACAGAATTCAACTGATAGGCACTGCAGTTAAAGCTGGATGCATATAGAGCAAGAACTTAAAACCCAATTAGAGCTGGTTTAAATTTCCTGGCCCTAAAGGGAAACACATTCTTGTGTCACCAACTCCTACCGCAATGACTGGCTACAGTAGCATAATTATAGCCAGATCAGCCAAGGCAGCTGCTATAAGGCCTGGGGATGGGAGGAGGGCCCCACTAGTGAGTTTATTGATGCAACTAAAACATGAAAAATCGGCGGGCAATAAAAGATAGCACAGATCCAGTACTGTATCATTAACCTTTATCCTGAGCTTTTAGTCTCATCTTTAAGTAGATTTATTGCCTTCCAAGCTTATGGTCATCCTGGCCATTACCGCTGATATTAACAATGTATCCCAAACAGTCTTCCTAACTGAACATTTAATAAGACATTTAAGGTTTGCAATTAATCATTAGGAGGAAATGTATTTGACTTGTAGTGTTTACACAAAAAAAAAAATTCCACTTTAAACCAGTATTTAACCCAAAAGCAAACATTATATTGCAACTTACCAATTCTTAGATGTGATGGCTGCATTTGTTTTTTTTGTTTTTTTAGTCTCAATTATTTTCACCTGGTGATCCAGCCAGTAAATTGGTTCTGCAACAGAACAAGCTCTCCTGCAGACGCTCCAGTTACAGGGATTAGAAAAACCATTTACCACTGACAAGGGTGCTTAGAAAATGCCAAGAACTAAAACAAAAAGGTCATTCACACTCAATTTCAGCCAAGACTTTTGGTTTTCCTATTAACTAATACAACTTGAAGTTTTTTTTTTAACCAGTGCTCTTGTGTCCACTGGGAAAATTATTTTTTCACTTGGACAAAATGTTCAGATAGATAAAATGCCTTATCTTCAATATAAATGATCTCAGTTTGCAACTGGAACATTTACAAGTAAATTTACGAAGCATGAGGTTTGTGTTTTTTTGTTACTGTGCGTTATTTTTTCAGAACTCCAAAAAGTTGAATTGCATAGATTAATTTAATTTACCACAAGCATGTTATATTATCCATAATGGAAGCTTCTGGCCAGCATTACATGCGAGTTTCTGACTGCTTTCACACTGAGGCGCTTTACAGGCGCTATAGTGCTAAAAATAGCACCTGCATAATGCCTGTAAAGGTCCTCTCCTCTCACTCCCGAAGGCTTTCACACTGGAGCGGTGCGCTTGCAGGACACGAAAAAAAGTCCTGTAAGCCGCATCTTTGAGGCGCTGTAGGAGCAGTGTATGCACCGGCGCTTTGCGGTAGCTTTTAACCGCCGCTGACGTCCGGGCACTGCCAGTATGAAAGTGCACTTAATGTAATGTTTATTAAAGAAAACATAAAAACAGCAATTTCAGCTCAATATAAAATGATGATTACATACAGCTTCATATAAAGACTTTCAATGGTAAAATAGCTCATGTGAAAAAGAGAATTCCACACCTTATATTATATAGTTTTTCCTTATAAATTAGACAATAGAGAGTCTTTTACTTTTTTTTCTGATGGCTGCTAGATTAATTATACCAAGACATTTGAAGTCTTCTCCACCAAGTCTGGAGGAATGGATGAATGAAATGCAGTATCTTCAAAGAATGGAAGAATAAACTCCTTTTGTATGATAATTATGACCTTGAAGATATTTTTGTACAACCTCTATATTTAGAAATCTGCTGTCAAATGGGGGTTCCTGGCATAAGATATAGTGGATTTAGAGATGTGGCGTGATGAGGAGATACTCCCCTGTGTAGAATTTGGAGTGGCTTTGGAGTTTAAAATTTAAATATGCTTTGTGATTTGTAACTTCAGACACCAGGTGATTAATACTATGGAAAAAATGTCGAAAACTTAAGGAAAGTCAATTTACTGGTTTTAAACGAAAGAAGAAACAAGAAAAAATAAATAAGAAATAAGGAAGAAGAAAGAAAAACACAAGCCCATCTAGTTTAACCTGGTTTCTGGTCTAGGACAAAGTTATGTCATACATCCTGGGAGTCTTTCTTGCATCTGGAGGAGGGGCTTTCTCAGCTAAGCACATCCTCCTGCCTGCATATCTGAGCTAAGGGAAGATGGATTCCAGGACGTAAATGCTACATCAGGGGTAGGCAACCCTGGCCGTCCAGCTGTGGTGAAACTACAAATCCCATCATGCCTCTGCCTCTAGGAGTCATGCCTGTGATTGCCAGGGTCTCATGAGACTTGTAGTTTCAAAACAGCCGGAGGGCCAAGGCTGCCTTCCCCTGTGCTACATCATCAATCTGCCCTTACTCAAAATGGCCAAGTGATTTCCCCCCAAAAAAAAAGCATGGAGACATGGATAGATGGGTACGTTTGTCTTCAAATATAAAAAATGCATTAAATAGCGTTTTCAATTTGTGGTGCTCAGATACAGTTAAAGTGGTTGTAAAGCATTCCTTGCATTAAGGTAAAAAATGTTTAGGGGTCAGTAATCCCCCCCCCCCCCCATTCCATTGAGCACGCAATTATAGACATATCTGTTATTTAAATAAATAAATAAAAAATGACCTATACAAGTCACTTTAACTTCAGCTTTGAAGTGGTTGTGAACCCTTTACAACCACTTTTCACTACAGGTAAGCCTATGATAAGGTTTACCTGTTGCTACCGTGGATATCTCCTAAACCTGCATGGTTTAGGAGACATCCCCTGTATCAGTATGTGCCGACGTCATCGGCACATGCGCACTGAAGCAAAGGTTTGTTCGTGCCGTTGCTTCAGCTGACGTGCCATTACCAGCGGCTCCCGCGTGCATGCGAGGGAGTGACGTCATCGCGGCTCCGGCCAATCACAGCGCCAGAGCCCACGATACCAGGGGCGGATCCAGAGCCTAGTCTCGGGAGGGGCACTGCCATAAAATTTTGCGGGCAATTTGTCGGGGCAATGGCTGGTGTTGGCGCTTCAATCATCACAGCACCATGGTTGATGTGGTGTCAGGATGACTGAGGCGCATTATTTATATTATTACATTGTAATGTAAAATGAAATCGTTCAACTCACCATAATGCAGAATCATTGGGAGCCCTGAGCGTGTCACTTGCTACCGTCGCCTGCCACCAGATGCAGCATGTCACTTGCCAATGTCGCCTGCCACAACATGCAGATTGTCACTTGCCAATGTCGCCTGCCACAAGATGCGGATTGTCACTTGACAATGTCGCCTGCCACAACATGCGGATTGTCACTTGCCAATGTTGCCTGCCACAACATGCGGATTGTCACTTGCCAAGTTGCCAGTGGATGTGTCCCAGAGTGAGGGCGGGCAGTGAGAGATATTGTAACTCATTACCTCATCAGAATATGCATGCAAAAGCATGTTGCATTGTGGCCATCTTGGTACACCCTCACTTGTCAGCAGTAAGACTAGAGTTAGAAGTCGGCAAGCAGACATCTTTATACACCCACCGGAGTCTTGCTTTTCACAGTTATTTTTAACAGTAAACTCAGCTTATTTAGTGAAATATAAGTTGAGTTTACTGTTAAAAATAACTGTGATAAGCAAGACTCTGGTGGGTGTATAAAGATGTCCGCTTGCCGACTTACAAACACTAGGCTTACTATGGACGAGTGCGGGAGTACCAAGATGGCCGCGACGCAAAGTCCCTTCAGTCACATTATCAGAAGGGGAGCGGCTTCAACACCTGCCTGATCGCTGCCTCGCTAAGCCTCAATCACACGCCAGCCGCCCGCTCCGGGCCGGCAGCATGATTACTCGCTCACATGCCGGCTCAGGGCTCACCTGCTCGTATGTTCTTGCCTCGGGGGGTGCATTTGCCCCATTGCCCCCCCCGGATCCGCCCCTGCACGATACCCGGAAGCAACTCCGGGAGACATGTTGCTGGGCAAAGCAGTGTGCCGGGACCACGGCGGGGGCTTCGATCTAAGGCGAGTATTTCATGCTTTTGTCTTGCAGTTTTTTTTTGTGGGTTTGCAACCACTTTAAGTGAAAATTTTGATGAGAAATATATTTCTCAAGACCACCTCATGCAGCTTTGTAAATTTGCCCTTTAAATATTTGTATCCTACAACAGTGTGGATTTAGTTTTTAGTAACAATATCCAACAAAAATAGTTTGGTTGTTGTTGTTTTGATAGGGTCTTCTGTTTTATTGGTTTATAATGCACACAGTGAATGCACACAATGTTAGTGTTTAGGAGTACAAGAATAAAATTATAAAGAGCTCAAGTTAATTGGCGTTTTATGTTATGATGTTGCTGTAACTTAATGGTTTGCTTGCAAAGAAACTTCCTTAACTCATTTTCCCCATAATGAACATTTAAATCATCTTTATCAATCGTGCATTTGACAGAAAAAAAAAATCATTGTAGACTGGAAAGATCATTGCAATCCTTTTTTTTTTTTCAATCTAATTGCCCTCTCCCTGATCTTTAATTGGTAATCTAAACTGAGGAAGATCTTAAAAGCAGGTCGTTACATCCAGGAGCTTGTCTGCAACCAATGCTACACGATAATGCAATCGTTTTTTTGGAAACCAGAGGAGATGGAAAATTAATTGTATAAACAATTAACCACAGCAAATAATAGAATACTCCTATGTTTATAGTTCTTTGTATATCTAAAGAACATTTTGTTTAACCATGATGAATAGAGTAACATGGCGGGTGCTTCAAATGCTTTAAAGTGAACCCATCTTGATTTAGCATAATCTTCTAAAAATGCAGATTTGCTTTCATACTTACTCTCTTTCTTCTATATAGAGAGTCTATGACCCAGTGTATAATTATTTGTTAAATTTACACTAACTTATCTGATCCTCATACTGTTCCAGATCATTAAAACCGGCCATAGATGGATTGACTCTCAGCCGCTTCAGCTGGATCTATGGGCAGACTGGTCGTACCCAAGTTCATTCATAGAATTGGGTACAACCAGCTGTTGGATTTTTTACATGCAATTATGGCTATAGTAACTAGCAGTAATCATTGTGTTCTGCTGGTCAGAAAGGCTCCCTGCTGATGGTAGCTCTAATGAGCAGGGCCCTCTGAGCCCTCCTGTATTGATTTGTATTGTAAGTGTACTGTCTGCCCTCATATTGTAAAGCGCTGCGCAAACTGTTGGCGCTATATAAATCCTGTATAATAATAATAATGGTGGAATCAAAACGATTCTCTTTCCTTCCACCAAATCAAATCTTCTATGGCTTGCCTTATGCCCCATACACACAATAAGATTATCAGACAAATGATCGTCCGTTTTTTATTGCATGCTGATATCAGATCGAATCTGATGAGTTTACTCACGAAAATTCCCGCACGACAGAAATAAAATTCAGAAGTGATGTCATGTGTTGTAATGCATCTGTATTGCATTTTCGAAACGATAGCTGTTCTGATTAAACGAAAATCGTACGATCTGGCATTGTACGAAAAAAAATTTCCTGCATGTCCGATAGAATAATATCGGATGAACTGTCCTGATTGGCTCTCGAAAGCTCTGTACTAATGATCCGATTATCGTACAATCGCTTTGATTTCCGTACGATTTTCTGATCGTGTGTACGGGGCTTTACTCAAAAGGTATTCAAAACAAGTAGATTAGTATGGCAGCCAGGCTGCTAACGTATTCAGAAGGTCAGAAATGGCAGCCCCTAAAATTCTCTAATGATGGATTTACAGCTCCTGAACATATTGAGCTTGGGACTAGAGTTTTAGCAACATCTGGTTATCATTTTTTTTTTGCTTGCACCTTATTGGTGAGCTGTAGTGTATGTTGTAAGCTCTGCACATAAAAACATGCAGCATTTTTCATGTATAATCTGGTTTTAAATTCGGACAATTACTTTTGATAATAAAATGAAAAAAAAAAAAATGCAGTTTTGCACTTACAGTAGCCAGGTGAAGCTTTTTACAGCAATAGTAAAATGAAGTAAGCACAAAAAGAAAAGAAAAAAAAAAAAAAAAAAAGAAAGAAAATTGACTCTCAAAAGGCTTTAAAAACCCTCACAGTTTTTCACCTTAATGCATTCTGTGCATTAAGGTGAAAAACATTTGTGCTGCAGCTTCCCCCCAGACCTCCCCCTTTTACTTACCTGAGCCTGATGGTTCCAACGACTGGGATGAGCACAGCAGCCCCAGCCGTGGTCTTGGGACCTCATTGGATAGATTGATAGCAGCAAGAGCCATTGGCTCCCGCTGCGGTCAATCAAATCCAGTGACAAGGGAGCCGGGGGCGGAGCCAATGGACACTGCAGCAGGACTCGGGAGCGTGCCTGCATGAGTGCCCCCATGGAATGCTCTCCATGGGGGCACTAGAGAAGAGGGGGAACCCAGAAAAGGAGGATCAGGGCCTCCCTTTGCAAACCCCCCCCAACTACTCTGATCTCCAGTGGGCAAGATCATATTCAGGAATGCTCAGGTTTACCTCAGCAACAAGTATACCCTAGTTTGTACCCTTTTGTTAACAATTGTTTGAAGTGGAGTTTTTTGTGGTTGGCAACTAATGAATAATATGTGCAAGGAGTTTGAGGAGACAGGGAGTATGGGTGCTCAACCTGTGGCCCTCCAGCTGTTGCAGAACTTCAAGCCCCATCATGCCTCTGCCTTTGAGAGTCATGCTTGTAACTGTCAGCTGCTTGCAATGCCTCATGGGACTTGTAGCTTTGCAACAGCTAGAGGGCCAAAACTCTGAGCACCCATGGAGTACACTCTAAAGATTAAGTCTTTGTTGACCAGATATTTCAAATATCAAGAACAAAATGGACCAATGAGCTCTACTCACCATTCCAGCAAATATTAAGTGTAGATTAAAAAGTACCTTGTACAGGCCAATGTACGTTTCAAAGCGTATACAGTAGCTCCCCTTCAGCCCCTGAATATTTTTCTAAATGAATACATGTATGGATTCTCTATGAGACTTTTGTTCCACCATTTATATATGCTTCCAGTAGGATGCACAGCAAAAATCTGAGAAATTTTGAGATAGGCAGTTGTAGGATTTGGAGGTGTGCGGCAGTCAGTCAACTTCTCCTTCCTGTCATTTTGGCAGATTTCAGACAGAAGTCCATTAGGGCAAAGTAACATGTTCTCTTGAAAGAACAACCCTCCATCTGCACCTTCTGAGCCCTCCCCCACCACCCAGTTCCTCTGAATGCCAGGAATCTAACACTGCGTAAGCTCCATGTTGGAAGGGGTCAGAGTTTACAGCATTACATTTCTTACTCTTCCTCCCTATGTGACAAGAGGTTCCATACCCAGAAGAACTAGGTATTTGGGGAGCTCCAAACGGAGTGGGAGTATCAGCAATTGAGAGGTTGTTTTTATAACCTGCCACTTTGCCCTGAATTGACAAGCAATTTTATAATCAGACATCGGGGTTGAGTTATTAAGACTGGAGAGTGCAAAATCTGGTGCAGTTCTGCAAAGAAACCAGTCAGCTTCCAGATTTTATTGTCAACACTTACTTGAACAAGCTGAAGTTAGAAGTCGATTGGCTATTATGCACAGCAGATTTTGCATTCTCCAGTTTTAGTAAATCAAACCCATTGTGTGTCTGGACTACGGTGAATGCTTAATACAACCTTGTGCAACGATCAAGGTAAAGATGCTGCATACCAAAATTAATGTAAAACTGTATTCTACAGTATAATGTTTTCCAGTGCTCCATTTCAGTGCTTTCGTGGGTTTACGTTTATTGTTCAGAGTTCAAATTAAAGTAGATATTGGCCACAAATCACTATGTACTGTATGTGCGCAACATGCAAGGACAAATGCAACCATTCAGTACATACTACATGAACCTCAAATAGTGGCCAAAATATAAGGTAGCACTGCAACTGAAGATAAAAAAAAATTAAAAGTAGACATTACTATGGAAACATTTTACATTTATATTTAACCCACTCATTGCTGCATCATGCTGCTGACATGTAAACAAACTCTTGGAAACTATAGCTTGGGAGCGCTGCAGCCTGCCAACTTTCTTGTAAAATTCAGGCAGCTGATCTCCCTTGTATGAATGCCAAAGTGCTGAGCTCTGATAATTTAAAAAAAAAAAATTGGCTGATTTTATTTTTAGTTTATGCACTAAAATGAGCGTGTTTTTACTGCAAGGTCCATAAAGACATGGATGAGCGAGTTTGGGGGGAGGAACTTGACTGGCCTGTACAGAGTCCTGCTGTTTGTCTGCTGCAAAGATGCCCTCACACTTCTTGTCTGGTCACAGAAACAGTGAGTAAACAGGTAATGAGCATCTCCAAGGAGGGACAAAAAAAAAAAAAAAAAGCCCTTTCTCCATGAGGTAGGAAAGGATTTGGGGAAACAGAGACAGCATTAAAAAAAAAATGATACTTAAAAGTTCTAACTGGTTTTCCATTCTATCCAAAATGAAAATTAAACCATTTGGTGGATATCCCACTTTAATCAGTTCAGCAGTCGGATTAGTCCTTAAATCTCGTTTTTTTGTAAAGTGCAATGTCATTTCAAGACATTGCGACTTGAGTCACTGCTAGAAACAGGATACTCTTCGAGTTGTTTGCAAGCAGTTGCAGCAAGATTCAGCACTTACTACTGTGTTTTAATAGGAAAAAGTGTGGGAGCATCTGAAAAAAAAAACAAAAAGGAGCACTGCATCAATAATCAAAAAATTGAAACAATAATGTGTCAATGTATCTTTTAGTAGATTAGTGACTTTTCTGGTTAAAAAAAAAAAAAAATAGAGCATTTAATGAAGGAGTTGGGAATCCAATTAATATGAGTTGCTATCTTGTAATATTATTGGCTTTCAACCTGATGTATTCTAGTTAAAATGATCTTTTCCTTTGTTCATGCTCCTGGTAATACATCAGGGTACAGCGATAGTCTAAAAAGATGAGGCTCAGTTATAAAAAAAAATACAACAAACACTGCAGGAAAGCATTGTCCCAGACCACCCAATTATAGGTTATATTTACCTAAACTGCATTAAACTATTTAAATAGGATTGACTGTTATGGGTAACACATCCAGTTCAGTTCCAAACAGAAGAATGCTAATAATTGACTGATAGTAAAGTCAAGTATTTCAGATTAATCCTATCATCATTCATAATCCTACTAGTCTACTATAGGCCCCATGCACACTGGGCATTTAGCACCAGTGCAGAAGACTCCAGGAGTTTTGCAGCCTATGAAAATCTACAAGAGACTGAAGGCTGCTGTAGCTGGACAAGGCTGGGTGGTGTGCCTAGCGGAACTTACATTTAGGACAGAATGCACCCAGGGATGTATGCAGAGAACACAAGACATTTACATTCCAGGCATTCGTCCCTGGGCACATACTGTCCTAAACATAAATACCACTAGGTACACCATCCAGCCCCAGCAGTTGTCAGTTTCTCGGGCTATTACGGTGTGTGTCCCCTCAGTTTACCCTCTCAGCATTAGAACACCTATTCAATAGGAATGGAGGCACTTGATGGTTCATGTCTTGGCCTCATATAAAGTCCCAAAACCCCCCTTTTTTCCTTAATTAGAACACCTAGAACTGAACTGATAAAAAAAAAAAAGACAAAACAGAGTGACAATCTTGGCCCACCTTTCTAGGCATCCATTTTAGATGCATGTAGAGTGCGCAAACTCTTTCAGCCTCTCCACCTTATTGCACCTTGTGTGGTTTGTTAGAGTAGATTAGATTTGCGTCTAAATCTCCCTTGCCTCTGAAGCCAGATCCGCTTCCAGACTGTGAACCAGAGGAACCCCATTTTTTACAACAATCACACCACAACCACATACATTGCACGCGGTTGCAGGGCATTTGTATCGATTCCCCGTTGACTTGCATGTGTAGTGTTTGTTGGGCTTGCTGATCGCTACATGTCGAGTCAATTTAGCCACAGTCACAAAGCTAAGTATTAAGGGGGGCAGGGGGGGTGGTTAGCAGGCAGCAAGAACGTGGCTCAACCGCTCATTTTTGCCTCACCCCATCTGCTAGTCTCAATGAGGCCTTAGTGTGATACCAAGGGTATCAAGTAAACCGTGGTAAGAAGGAGTGGCACAGGATAATCAGCCTATAATATGATAAATAAGGTTTTGGCAGGCCTAGGAGTTAATTGGGTTCTATTGTATGTGCTGACAGAGAACAAGCAGAGTGAGGCAGAGTGTGCAGAATAATGACTTATTAGTGTTTTGCAGCTTCTTCATTGTCCAGTCAACAGGCTGGGGGTGAGAAAATAACGCCAATGGATTTCTAAACTGTATGAATAAAAAAAGTCAGCGGACAGAATTACAAATTCTTTGATAGATATGACAGCACATGTAGGTTTGATTATTTGAACTGTGTATTGATCAGGCACAAGAAGTTCAAGCTTTTTAGCTCATGCAAGTGAGATTTTCCATTGATTTAAATTCCATTGATCTTACACAGAAGGTTGCTGTGGAACATTACAGAGGGATAAATTAGGGTTTGCAAGGATATAACTGTAGGGATTGAAGAGAATAGGCTAGCTCAACCTTTCTCAAACAATGTTCCTCCAGATTTTAGTGGGAGTCCCTTGAGCTGTGACACATTGATATCACAACTACAATGACCATCAATACCAAGTGGCAATTTACGCTGACCACCAAAGTAGCTACTTCTACATGGACCACTAGTGCCACGGACATCACAAGTTTCACCATCTCCATTTTGCTTCTGTTCTTTATTTCTTTTCCAGATTACTACTGAAAATACATGTGTCATATACAGTAAGCGGATGTTAAAAAATGATCTTCTTTGAGCGTCAAATTCCCAAGGTATGTGACTTTTTCTATTTGATTTATTTTCTTTCAACCTACTTATCATGCTAATGCACCATGAGCTCGAAGTATATTCATTTTTAGCAGGGGTTCCCCGAGACCTGAACGTTAATTCAAGAGTTCCTCCAAGATTAATATGCTGAGAAAGGCTAACCTATTAGTCTCTGAATTAAACTGGAAGCATCCTGCCTGAAACAGAGCAGAAGGATCAGAAACATCCACTTAAAAACACAGATGTGGAGAGATACCATATGCATAAAGAATATGTTGGTTTAGTCTAGTTGTAGCATTTTGTGAACATTTATCAGCTTTGCTCCTGGGTCTCATAACAGAATGTTGGTCTCTGTGACAGTAGTTATGCCACTTAGTTGAGTTTTCATCAAAGCTGGCAATCTAAAATTGAGAATTTTACTAATACCAACTGTTGATATGGTAAGATGGATGCACAGATATACAATTAAAGGGTAAGCTAAAAATAAAAATAAAAAAATGAATAATTCAGAATTTAATAGGAATGCTTTTTATTGCAGAAAAGACATGCAATGTCTCTTCTGCAACATAAATTTACAAGCCTGTTTACAATGCTCTGCAAAGTGTACACTGAGCCATGCATGCACAGCTCAGTTTACATTTCCGGCACAGTGCCTGTGTGCTAGGATGAATGACTTCCATGCATGTGCAGGAGTGACATCATCCCACACTAGTCAATCAAGACCATTGAAGATCAACACCTAGAAGATGCCAGTGAAGGACCTTCTGGAGTATTTCTGACTTTAGTTCCATTTTAGGTCTAACAAGATTCACGATTATAAAAAGGAGTAATTACTTCTGGGTAATACGTTTTTTTTTGGGTTTTTTTTAGAAGTGATTACATTTCCTCTTTTCTCAGCTGCGTAAGAGCTGGGGGAGGAGAAGCAACAGCACACTGAACTTTCCAGTGACTGGCTATGCAGTGGGGCATGTCAGGGCAAGTGTTATCATTGGAGGAGAGCAGGCTGAGTTCCCAGCATAGCTAGAGAACTGACTATGGTGTGTTCCCCTGCTTAGTGTGTTCAGTTTCTTAATAGAAAGGCAGAGGGACAGGCAGGAACACCAGGATTTCACACAAAAAGGAAGCAATACAAAGAGAAAAGGATACTTTTTCATACAAGTACAGCAGGCACATATCCGGAATATGAAATGCTGGGGGAACAAACAATTTAAGACCAGCATGAAGAAACATATGAACATGTCCAGAACAGATGAAAATAATCTGCTAATAATTCAGAGCATCCACAGCTTGCCACACTGGGAAGCAGGCCTGTGGAATGTAGTTTCACTGGAGTGTAATGTAACTGCTGAATACATTTAAATTTGTTGTCTGCGATTCCTCATTACATCCGTGAACCACACCAGTTCCAAATCATCCCAGAGGTCTTGACTTTGAGATGGGATAATATGTCCATTTACAGCGAGCTGCCTCAAAAGGTCTAAAGCCATTAGGCTGTAAATAGCAGAAGTTTGTTTGTGAAGGGTCTCTCCACACATAAAATATTCTAGATTAAACTTAAACAAATGCATAGCGAGGGTATCAAATTGAGCTGAAATCACATGGTGCAAGGATAGCTAAAGAAACGTTTGCTAGTAATGCGGAAGGTAGATTTGAATGCATTAAAGAAAAAAAAAAAAAAAAAGTACAGTCTGTGAGAAAAAAAGAAAAGTGTTGAATGTCTTGGTGTATTTTTAATTGATTTTTATGTAATATGCACAATATATCTTACAAATAAACATTTAGGCTCCGTTCATACATGCTGCGGCAGCGCCTCACAGCATGGGGTCCGGTGCGTCCCTGTTCACCGATTCAGGTATGAATCAGGTCCAAATTTTCGCACCTGAAAAACAGGGACCAGAAGACACACAGGACTCTTTCCCAGAGCTGCGTGAACCAGCTCCATTGAGAGCTGGTCACAGTCTCCCGTCATGCAAATTGGATGCAGGGAAACCTTGCATCCAATTTGCATATATGTGTACCCGGCCTGATTGTATGGTGCAACCATGACCGTGAATTCAAAGACTTTTTGGTTTACCAATGAGAGAAAAAAAAAAAAAAGCAGAAGCTGTACTTTTAGACTTTGTCTCTTAATGAAACTCTTTACCCTCCCCCCCTTCCTTCTAAACAAGTATAATGGTTTCGGAAAAAATTGTTGATTAAAAATGTTGTTTAACTGGATTTTTTTATCTTTTGCATATTTTTCACATAAGTGTTTCATGAAGGGTGCAACACTATAGTCAAAGAGAATGGTGGGTTTATTAATGAGAGGAAGAAAAAAAATGCAGAAACTGTTCACTTTTAGGCTGTCCTTTATTGAATTCAGGGCAAAGTAATAAGGTTTGCTGATAGCCAACCCCCAAACAAGGTATGCCTACTGACCTCATGCTCCATCCAGACTATGGAGTAAGTTCCAGTGTTGTATGATGTTGGAATTTACCCAGGTGGATGTCACTGACCCCCCCTATCAGGGCAGCCATCAGAAATTTTTGGACCCCAGCTTTAGGCCTAGGCCTGGGCCTGGGCCCCCTCCAAGCCTGACCACCAACATTCCCCAGGGTCTGCCCACAGGCCATCCTACTAAATCCGCACACTGGCCATCTCACCTGTACGCACTCAGCCCCCCTCAATCCTGTATATATGTCAGCCCCTTCACACCTGTATATATGTTTGCGCCCCCCCGTACCTGTATATATGCCAGCTCCCACACATACCTGTGTATATATATATATATATATATATATACACACACACACACATATACAGTGGGGCAAAAAAGTATTTAGTCAGCCACCAATTGTGCAAGTTCTCCCACTTAAAAAGATGAGAGAGGCCTGTAATTGTAATCATAGGTATACCTCAACTATGAGAGACAAAATGTGGAAACAAATCCAGACAATCACATTGTCTGATTTTTGAAAGAATTTATTTGCAAATCATGGTGGAATATAAGTACCGTATTTGGTCACTTACAAACAAGTAAGATTTCTGGCTCTCACAGACCTGTATCTTCTTCTTTAAGGCCCCTTTCACACTGGGGCGGTGGGGGCGTCGGCGGTACAACAGCGCTATTTTTAGCGCTGCTGTACCGTCGTTCTTGCAGCGGTATTCGGCCGCTAGCGGTTCGGTTTTAACCCCAGCTGGCGGACGAAAAAGGGTTAAATCCGCTCGTACAGCGCGGCTATAGCCGCGGTATTACCGCGGTATAGCCGCGCTGTCCCATTGATTTCAATGGGCAGGAGCGGTTTAGGAGCGGTGAATACACCGCTCCTTCCCCGCTCCAAAGAAGCGGCTCGCAGGACTTTTTTTACCATCCTGCGAGCGCACCGCTTCAGTGTGAAAGCCCTCGGGCTTTCACACTGAACAAACAGCGGAGGCTGTTTAGGGGCGGTTTTCAGGCGGTATTTTTAGCGCAATACCGCCTGAAAACCGCTCCAGTGTAAAAGGGGCCTAAGAGGCTCCTCTGTCCTCCACTCATTACCTGTATTAATGGCACCTGTTTGAACTTGTTATCAGTATAAAAGACACCAGTCCACAACCTCAAATAGTCACACTCCAAACTCCACTAAGGTGAAGACCAAAGAGCTGTCGAAGGACACCAGAAACAAAATTGTAGACCTGCACCAGGCTGGGAAGACTGAATCTGCAATAGGCAAGCAGCTTGGTGTGAAGAAATCAACTGTGGGAGCAATAATTAGAAATACACATATACACATGTATATACACACACACACACACACACACATATACACATGTATATACACATATACACACACATAATATATATATATATATATATATATATATATATATATATATATATTTCTATCTCTATCTCACCAAGACAAACCACTTTTGTTGTGCATTAAAAAATCAAGAAATAGGTTGAATATATGTAGAAAAGGTTTACAAAACGAATCAGCTCATGATTATACAGCAAGATACATTAAAAATGGGTTCACAAAACATATGGCTGAACATGAATGTAATGGCCATCTCTTGTGACTATTCTGTGCCTAGCTATAGAAGCTTGACATTTCTAGAAAGCAGACAACCCTGAAAAGCAGAACTGTCAGAAAGCCAATTCAACGTTTATGTGGCTTAACAGAACTGCAGCTGTGAGTACTTGGCTGTGCCTCCAAGAAAATGAAACATAACATTGACAGACAGGAAAAATGGGCTGATTTGGCAAGGATGATTAAACATATATATTTATTTCATTTCAGTCACATTACAATTTCATTTTTAAAAAGACACTAGAATAGGAAATTTGCAGTTTTCAAATGTGCTGAAACGTACCTTCCTGTCTAATTAAAGTGTGTAAAAAATATATATATATATATATATATATATATATATATATATATATATATATATATATATTTAAGTAAATCTAGGCAGTCAGATGGCTTGTTTCATTCACTGGCCACCTGCTGGCATTTGCTCTTGCTATTCATGGAAGTTTAAATAGTTGAAGGCAGGGGGTGAAGTCGACAAATGACAGCAAAACCAAATGAGAATTTTATTCTTTTTTTTCCTCTTTTACATTGCAATAAATGTGCAGCAAATATGGACTGTCAGAGTGAGAGGCTGCATTTTTTCCCTTTCTTTTGACTTGGTGATCTGGTCCATAACACGCTGTCTTTTAGGGTGTCTCCACTTCGCATGAGGAGCAATGGAAACACCTTATGCTCCTTTATGGAGCATTAAGAACTGAACAATCAGCAGTATTTGAGCGCTCGGTTCTCACCCTTAGAGCTGCATCCACCTAGGTAAGTATAATTCTAAAAAAAAAAAAAAACTCTAAAAACTTCTCTTTTAATGAAAACTGCATGAGAAAACAAACCGGTTTTGAGATACAAGAAGCCGATCCTTCTGCTCATTACATTAAAGGTTAAAGCCGGGTACACACAAACAATATTTTTCATTCAACCCAGCAGGTTGCACAAAAAAAACAAACAAAAAAAAAAAAACAAAACTGCCGACTCCAGTTGGAGACACTGTACTAACCATGCAAAGTTAGTCCAGCGATCTCCCCCCACTGAGCTGTTGCGTTCTGACAGGGGGACGGCCCCCCTTGCCAATACACTCTGGTCAGCGCTCTCTGCCATTGGTTGAGAGCACTGATCAGGAGTCAGTTGGCTGAGGGTTTTCCAGCATGCACGGCCGGCCTCTGTCGGACAGACCAACATACACACGGGCAGAATGTCAGCTGTTTTTTTGTTTTCTGTTTTTGGAACTGGCAAATGTCTCCCGACATTCTGCCCGTGTGTATGGGGCTTAACAGGGATGCTTTAAGCTGGGTACACACAGATTTTTTTTGCTCAATCCAGCGGGCTGAAAAAAAATTAAATAAAAATGACAGATAGATAGATAGATAGATAGATAGATAGATAGATAGATAGATAGATAGATAGATAGATAGATAGATAGATAGATAGATAGATAGATTCACCCAACTAAAAAAAGTACTAATTCAAAGTACTAACAATAATTTACAAAGATACCAACTTTAAGTGTGTCTGAATACCACTTCAGGTGCAGTCATTTTAAGAACTCCCTGTCCACCTCCTGGGTGCTAGGTGCCAATTAGTTTCCACTGGAACTGCTCAAAAAACAGCTTAAAAAGGAGTACTACACACAGGCATGCAACAGTCTTTTACTCATTATTTCATATATTAATAAATATTTTTTTTATATTAATAATATTATTATATTATTTATTAATACTCTTTATTAAATAGCCAGCAGGAACATTCCCAGGGGGTGGGCATCATGTCATCAGTACTGACCACTGCATTAAATAATAAAGTGCAGGGTGTTTTTTTTTCAGAAGCGAGGGGCAGATGTCCTGCATTCAGATTCTGTCTTCAGAAGACTGAAGACATCTTGTGGTGAAGAAGAAGAGGTACGGTAAGGACATCTCTAAACTAAAGGCAAGTTTTGAAGCTAGAGTCCCCCTCCCCCCTTTTTAAAGCTGCAACAAGGCATTTAGAAAAAAAAAAAAAAGATAGAATTGGACTTTAATTGGGCACCTAAAACTTGCCGTCAGTTCAAAGCTGTCCCTCACAGTAACTTTTTTTGACCACAAGATGACTTCAGTCTTCTGAGGATAGATAGTGAATGCAGGACATCATGGCTCTACCACTGAGTACACCAATTAAAACCCAATTCTGGGTACAGCCCAATCACACACTTTGCCTTTGTAGCTGTTATTTCTAATGGTCCTTAATGGGTGAACCCCATTTACCCATCAGTGGCTGATTTAATTAGGATCAGTCTACATATATTTTCCAGAGTACTACATTTATTTACACTCCCAGGCAAATGAAGGAAGAGCCTCTATAGATTATACAACCAGTAGCTCCTGGAAACATGTTTTTCAACATGCCAAGAAAATTTATTTAAGTCCAGCATACCTCTGTAAACGAAACTGTAAATCAGACATTAAAAGGATTACTATTCTGGCATGGAACTAAGTATTGCCAAAAAAGTATGGAATCTTAAATGGGAGCCATGATGAATGTATTATTTGGCTGTGAGGGATAGCAGAACTGGAAATCCCTGCTGTCTTAATCATTTTATCACAGCGGTGGTGTTATGAAATTTCAAACAAAAAGGTAACTGGAGAAAACCAATCCCATCTTTCCTTCTCCATATGCAGTTCAACTAGTTGAAAGGGCAGCAGTTCAACTTTTTCTTTAACTGTCATAAATCACTCCCTGCAAGTTGTGAAAATGCAGTTTATTCTATTCTTTCTTAGTAAAAAAAAAAAAACAAAACCTGTGCATTAGATTAACCACTTCAGCTCCAGAAGGTTTTACCCCTTTCCTGACCAGAGCACTTTTTACAATTTGGCACTGCGCTGCTTTAACTGGTAATTGTGCAGTCATGCAATGCTGTACCCAATCGAAATTTGCGTCCTTTTTTTCCCCACAAATAGAGCTCTCTTTTGGTGCCATTTAATCACCGCTATACACAAAAAAAAAAAAAAAAAAAAAAGGAGCGACAATTTTGGGAAAAAAAATATTTTTTACTTTTTGCTATAATAAATATCCCCAAAACATTTTTAAAAAACAAAAATTTCTTCATCAATTTAAGCCAATATATATTCTTCTACATATTTTTGGTAAAAATCAGCGTATATTGATTGGTTTGCGCAAAAGTTATAGCGTCTACAAACTATGGGAAAGATTTATGGCACTTTTATTATTATTTATTTTTTTTTTTTTACTAGTAATGGCGGTGATCTGCAATTTTTTAGCAGTATTGCGGCGGATAGATCAGACACTTTTGACACTTTTTTGGGACCATTGACAATTATACAGCGATCAGTGCTATAAAAATGCACTGGTAGGGAAGGGGTTAACACTAGGGGGCGATCAAGGGGTTAAACGCGTGTTCCCTCAGTGTGTTCTAACTGTATGGGTATAGGACTGAGTAGGAGAGGAAATATTTTGCTGTTCCTACTTACTAGGAACAAACGACATGTCTCCTCTGCTCTGACAGCACAGGAATTTGTGTTTACACACACAAGTCCCCGTGCTGGCGCTTGTGCACACGATCACCGGGTGCGTGCACCCTCTGGTGGCTCTTAAAGGAACCCTGTACCTGTAGAGTGTTTCGTGCAGCGGAGCCATTGTGCCGCAGTGTATGTACGCGAGCCAGTCGGGAACTGGTTAAAGTGATTGTAAAATCTCAAGATTTTTCACCTAATGCATTCAGGTGAAAAAACTTCTTTGCTGCAGCTGCCCCCTTTTTCTTACCTGAGCCTAATCCAGCGATGTGCACAAGCCCAGTGGTTCCACCCGCTGTCTCTGTCCTCATTGGACAAATTGATACACAGGAGCAGCCCACCCTCTTCTGGGGTGCCCGGCCGGTGCTCCTGGCTCCTCCCCTTCATCAGGTGCCCCCACGGAAAACGGCATTCCATTAGGACACCCATGTGGGTGCGCTCCTGAGTCCCGCTGCGGTGTCTATTGACACAGACCCCACCCCTCACACCCATATCACTGGATTTGATTGACAGCAGCGGGAGCCAATGGCTCTTGGTGCTATCAATTTGTCCCATGAGAACAGAGACAGCGGTTGGAGCCGCTGAGCTCGTGCACATCACTGGATCGGGCTCAGAAAAAGTGAGGAATCTGGGGGCAGCTGCAGCAAATAAGGCAAGTATAGTGTGTTATTTTTATTTTAAAAAAAATAAAAAGCGAACCTTTACAATCAATCACTTTAAGCTTAAAGAATATGTTAGCTCAACATTTAATTTTCCTTATACGAGTCTGTTGTACCATGTACTCTTTGCATTTGCATTGCTTCCTTTGTGTGAAATACTTGGTGATCCTGCCAGTCTCACTGCTTTTATAAAGATCAGTGTATTGCTGTTTCTCCACCCCAGCTCTCTAAGCCCCTTATGCAGCGAAGAACAAAAGGATCATATAAATCACTTATTTAAAAAAAAATAATGTGTTTATATATACACACACACACAAATGTTTTGCCTTTCGTATCCATTTTAGAAACTGAATGTGTTGTTTTATAAGATAAGGGTTTGCATATACTTTAAATATATGAAAACTGGGAGAACAAACTTGACTACTATGGGAAAATACTCCAAGCCAGACCTATAAACATATGCCCGTAATATTGATTGCAATTTCCTAAATTTATTTTGAGCACACTAGGCTTGGTTGGTCCTCCCCTGTCATAACAAGCATATCCAACTCCATATCTTATGGCACCAATCTAAATGAACACACCATGAATTAAAATGCCCTACTGTGCCTTTTTTTGGAACCAAATTTCTTAGCACCTCTTTCCATTGGTACTGACAGCTTGATGGAGGAGCAAGTTTGTAGAGTGTTAATGGGCACGTGGAAGGTGAGGTTTTTCCTAAAAGCTGTGATGTTAAACAGGGTGACCTCTTTGCCTCTTATTGAATAGAATTAGAAAAGTGTGTGTGTGTGTGTATCAGTCTTTAATTGTTTTATTCAATGAATGAAAAACTGAAGAAAAGGAGGAGGGGATCATCTGACTGGTTTACTGGGGTTGTTCATAATGGTTTGAAGTGACACTTATGATTCCAGTATCGAAACAGTCATGGTTTAGGCTTTTTAGGGATTTCCTATGGAAGGGAGAGGTGTGATAAGTATTTGAACACCAGAACCACTTTACCAGTTATTTTCCAGTTGTGTCACCATTCGTCATGCTCACGGAGATATTTGACACATTCTATAACCAGCCACTGTTCACTTGCTACTATGATTCATATGACACTGCCTATCCTAAAGTGAAAGTAAAGCCTCAATAATTCAATCATGTTTTCTTTTAATAACAGATATTTCGAAAATCCAGAAATATGACATTGGACCATGTCGACTTCCAACACTGCCTATCCTAAAGTGAAAGTAAAGCCTAAATAATTAAATTATATTTTCTTTTGCCTGTTTAATATACTATTGGAAGCTTGTTGTTATATCGGTTTATGAACTGAATAAAAAGCTGTTGATCTTGTTGGAAATCCAGAGATATCCTATGTACACTTCTTGTGTTATCGCAAAGTGTCCTCCTAGTTTTTTGTTGGAACTACAGAATGTTTTGATTATACAGATATGAGCATGGGATTGGTTGAGTAGTTTAGTTAAAGACACTAGGGCAGGGCTGACAACACTCAGTCCACATAAATGCTGTGTTGTCAGCCTGCAACAGGATTTAGGAGCTAAATGCATTTCTAGCAGATCAACATGTTTTTTTCTGTACTTGCATAGTTTTAATGGGACAAAACATGGGGAAAATGTACATGTATTGCAGAGATGTACTGTCTTTTTTGCCTCGACATTGGCTTTAAGTGGCTTTAACCACTTAAGTATATAAAAAGGAGGGACAATCAGCGCAAACTCAAGAACTCAAAACATGCAAGCTGAACACTATAGGAAATCACCAAGCCTAAATAAATAACGCAGAAACAAAATTAGTGCAGCGCATAAATAACAGTCTATATATAAAAAGGAGAGAATCCCTCGTGGCATGAAGAGAAGAACAATTCTTCTGTACACAATGACGTTAACCTCCAGACATGCAGATCTGCTTACCGGACAGGGTGGACCTCTTATTACAGGAGGTCAAGCACGTATATAGTTAGGAAATCCACGACTACTACAGATGTCCAATATGGCCCCGCAGGTGAGCTCTCTCTCCACCAGTAGTATATTTAGGTTTGTGCTGCCTTAAGACTCCATCTATCTGGATTTTAGGGACAGGAACAGATTCGGATAGCAGCGGGTGTCAGCGAACATGTCACCGCTGACATCCGCCGCTCCATAGGGCTGAATGGACCATCCGATCAGGTCCGCCTAAAAAACTGACAGACGGACCTGATCAGAACGCCCGTGTGAAAGGGCCCTAACGCTCTTTTATAATCAACTGTCTGCTGGACAACTGTTTAATGAATAATTAGACTCGCCTGGAGTTTAATTCTTGTTACTTAGGATTTTGTTGTCTAAAATTTGGCTTTGCGCCTAAGACTTTCATTGGGGTGTATTCATTTTTGCAACATGGTCTTAAATGAATTTGTTAGGAAAAATACTTTTTTGTGGGTGCAAATTAACAAATCTTGGTTGCAATCAATGGCCCACATTTGTGGGAGTATTTGGTAGTATAGAGTCCCATAAAAAATGTGGATTCTGAAAGGAAAGTAAAGGTTTTCTGACAAATCTGTTGGGTGTACTCCTTTATGCTGAGCACTGTATATGTACATACACCTCAATTGTACATGGGAACTAACTTCAGACAGGATGCTACTTCTAAATCGTTGGGGCTTAGCAGGTGAAGGTGCTAATTATAAAAAAATACAAGGATGGACATTAAAGCTAGTCATGGAGGACTCATTTTTTTTTCAACTAGCCCGCGGCTGGTCACAAGAAGAACAAAAAAGATTTATGGATTCTCCCATACATACAAGCAAGGTAGGTGACTTATTGTATTCTGACAGCAGGGACTCCTTGGCTATCAGAATACGCTGATCAGCACTATAGCCGATTGGCTGTAGGCGTTGATTGAGCAAATTTACCAACAGTCCCACTCGAGAGGAGTCAATCTATGGATCAACTCCTTTCAAACAGGAATGGCCATAGATGGATCAAAATGCATCCGGTCCCTGCTGAACAGTCTGAATTTCAACCTACCTATGGCCAGCACAGGAAAGGTATCTTAAAAGTAGGCATTACTAACATGAACACTAAACAAAATGTGCATATACAGGCAACTTTTTTCCTATTTGTGTGCCTGTCTGGAGATCCACCCCTATGCTTGTATAGTATATGTTCAGAAATGACCCAAACCTCCCTATCCCACTATGGAGCCTGTCCAGGACACTTATTTTTCCTTTTGACCTTGTGTCTGTAGCAAAAAAAAAAAATTCAATTACATTACTTCCTGTAATCACCAGGCTTTTATTATTCTTGTAGGGACAGCTGCTGGGAGAGGCATGCCCCCAGGACTAAATCGCCTAGGTGCCCTTTCCCTATACACAGTGTGTGGACAGGCTCCTGGAAATTAGGGCCCATTCAGACCTGTCTGTTCTTGCGAGTTGCGTTAAAGGCTGTTGTTCTGCTTGTTTGCGTGCTTTGTGTTAAGACAGCCCATTCATAAGAACAGACCAAAAACCTAAATGCAGCATTTTTGTCCAATGCAGGGCATTACAACATTTGGTAGTGCATTACTGTGCTACAACTGCATTGCTTTAGTGTGCTTGGGTACCATTAAATTGAAAGGGCCAACACACCTGTGCATGGAACGTGTGTTAACACACACTGCGGCAAAGTTCAGAATACTGCAAAGGTGTGTTTCAGCCCTAGCAGTAGCACTGTTCTGCTAGGAAAGAAATCAATGTATGCATGTGGTGGTGATAGGCTTGAGTTCTGTAGACTAGCCTTCAGCATCTTTGAGCTGAGCACCTAGGCATTAATTAGGGTTAAAATCTCTTTGCTCCTAAGAGATTTAACTCCTTGTTGTAACTGTTAAATTAGTCCTGGTGGGTCTTATTAACCCTAGTAGGTATTGTAGCAAACTAGACAGTCAACTGCATTTTAAAAAGAAACATTCATTTTGGGTCAACTTTATCCTAATTCCTAAATGTATCCTAATATGTTTGAGTGGGTGGCTTATATTTGTAATTTCATAATTCATTGTATGTATATGCTCTTTATTATAAAAATTTGAATGCAATACTTTACAAAGAATTTCCAAAGAACTATGGGTTAGCTAAAAAGACAGCAGAGCAAAATTAGCTTAAGGCAGTGGTTCTCAACCTCAGCCCTTAAGTACCCCCAACAGGCCATGTTTTCAGGTTTTCCTTTACTTTGCACAGCTGTTTTAAATCAATGACATGGTATTAATAAGAGCTATTTTATCTAAGGGAAGTTCCCAAAACATGGCTCATTGGGGGTACTTGAGAACTGAGGTTGAGAACCACTGGCTTAGGAGATTCTGACTCATCCAGTCTGTGTGAAGCTGGCCATACATGAGTAGATTTCTGTTTGAATATTTGCGTTTTTTGGAATGTTCATTTTTCTAATGGTTAGTGGGGTCAAATCGATGTTCATTTTCGTCTGTAATGATAACAAAATTTGAAGGAGCAGGATGGAAAAACTTGAACGTACTGCTAAGTGTGGTTTTTGTTCTGGAAAAATTGTGCATATTATAATAAAACCTGCTTAATTTGTCTGGTATTCCATTCAAATAACAGGTCTGTACTACATTGTAGATTTTTAAATAAATTGACTGACTAAATAATGGCAAAAAAGAATGTTCAATGAATTTTCACATGAAAATCTTACCGTGTAAGTTTAATGGAGATCCATGGTCACAACACACACTTTCATATTAGAACATCAGTGTTGTTATGACAATACAAACAAATATTATTGACAATCCAGTATAAGCTTACTTGAGAAAATCTCCCATGTTGTGAGCTCTGCTTCTTTGCTGGCCATCTCTTTCCACAACTTCCTTTATACCCTGCATGCTTTGCAGTTTCTCCTCTACTGTTTACTTTCAAATTTTTAAGGACTACATATCCCATGGTACCTTGTGCCTGAAAGCAGCAATTCCTGTATTCACTCCTCCTCTCAGCACTTCTGTAGTTCAGAAGGCAGGCTCTGTGAAATTTGTGACACAGCAGTGCCTACCCACGGGACATTGTGAATAGGTGTCATAGAATCCAAGGAAGTAAATGTGTGGGGATCTTCACAAAGTTCACAAACCTCAAGATCATTTAGGATTAAATAGGAGTAGATTAGAAATAACAATGTGCAAATATATCATTTTATTTTTCACCAAAGGTACACTTAAATATGTTAACCCAACATTTTCTATTCTGGATATATGCCTGCTGCTTGTATGAAAAAGTATCCTGTTCTTTTTGTACGTCTTCCTTTGTGAGAAATCCCTGGCATTCCTGCCAGTCCTTCTACTTTCCTATTAAAAACTGATCAGACTAAGCATGAGAGCACGGCGTGGTCAGTTTTCTGGTTGTGATGAGAACTCAGTGTGCTCTTTTCCAATGTCCTCACACACCCCCTTGCACACCCATTCACTGGGAAGACCAGTGTGCTGCTGTCTATCCTCCCCAGCTCTCCAAGCTCTTTATGCAACAGAGAACAGAGAGTATGTGATCACTTATAAAAAGATATTTTTTAATATGTATACTCAAATGTTTTGCCTTTTATTTACTATTTTAAGCTGAATGCATTGTTTTACAAGGCGAGGGTTCACATATACTTTAAATTCCCCCTTCATCTAACGATCCCTGTAATCAAAAAGCTCTTTTGAACACATGGTAGTGCCTCTGGCTTCAATATTCTGAATCACTTTTCCGGAACAAGCAAACAGCAGGCAAAATCACAGCAAAGACTAAAATTTTTGATTTGCATACTTGTTCTTAGTTAGTGACATTAAATACTAGTGAGGCCTTGAGATCAGCAGGGAGGCCTGGCAACTAGAATGATGATAAAGGAGGTGAGCAATGGCAGCCTTCATGTTCCCTCAGTACAGGTTTCCTTTAATTATGTTGCACAGAACACGTCTGAAACAGTTCCTGATATATACAGGCCTTGTAAAGACGATGTTTAACCGCAAAAAAAAAAAAAAAAAAATATTCATGGTAGGCAGCTCCTCAGTCTGTAAAATAAATATTTTCTATTCAAATACATAGATCGTTTAGATGAAAAGATCTGGATTTTTTTTACCAGTAGCAACAAGTAGAAGATACAAATAAACACAGCCTGCAATAAGAGCTAGCACCCCAGGCACTTACAGGCTGGCTTTTACAACATGTAGAGCCTTGTTCATTGCAGACAGGGATGTCAGCTTAACCCTGGGGTCATCGGTGGAATCAAAGCTTGATCCTGTATGTCTCAAAGTACTTTGATAACTTCTGCTTAACTGGAAGGAGGACAAACAACTCTCCACAACAGGAATGTATTTTCTTTTGAAATGAAGAACAGTGAGATTATCGCAGATCCAGAAGATAGGGTGGATATGTTGTCAAAATGGGTTTCCTGAAAAATTGACCACGCGGCTGCCAGTTGTAACAGTTGGCACAACCTCCAAAACACTTGTGACCAGGGGCAGTCAGAGCCAGTAAAGTGGTATGCCACCAATTACTTGTCTACAGTAACAGGGGATTATGGGAAAGAATGAAGAGGCAGAAGCCCTGGAGGTTTTTCCGTCTACAAGTTAGCAGTGATTGAGAGGGTTTTCCCCTTTTTCAAAAAAATGTAAAGCATTATAGTTTATACAGGGCAATGTCGTTCTACACAAAGGCAACAAAAGTGCGACCCTTGTCCAACAAAGCTACAATCTGAACAATTACTCCAGTTAGTGGAGTAACCGTTATGGTTAAATCTTTTTTGTTCTTTTGATGTGCCATATTGCCTCTAGATACACAAGGTCTTGCTAAAATCTTTTGATGAAATGAGTCAAGCAGCTGTACATTACCAATTGTGCTGTTGTCATTGGATATGCTTTTCTGGTTTTCAAAGTGACTCTGTCCCTAATGTAAATTTGCAGGTAAATGCATACATTTAAATGATTTTAATACTTACGTTCCGTGTTTTCTCTTTCCTAAAAGCATATGTAAACCCAACATTTCATATTCCTGATCTGTGCCTGCTGTACCATGTATGAAAAAGCATCCTGTTTTCTTTGAATTGCTTCCTTTCTGACCACAACGTACTCCTAAACCCTGCATTCTGAGCACAACGCACTCCTAAACCCTGCATTCTGCACACAACGCACTCCTAAACCCTGCATTTTGAGCACAACGCACCCCCAAACCCTGCATTCTGAGCAGAACGCACCCCTAAACCCTGCATTCTGAGCAGAACGCACCCCTAAACCCTGCACTCTTGTAATACTTATTTTTGTGAGTAAAAATATTTTATCATTGGCTTATTTTTTGGTCTGTTTTTTTTTTTTGGGGGGGGGGGGGGGCACATGGTGATCTTTGACTTCATCAGTGTTGTTCAAGTAGATCTTCATATATCGAAAGTTGCCTACCACTGAACTAACTGGTACTGAGCTCATTAACAACAAAACCTGTGGTCCTTTGCCTTCTCTAAGCAAAACTTATTTGTGTTTTGGTGGTGGAAGCTAACAGAATATGCAAAGAACTGCAGTTTAACCACTTCAAGACTGCCCACCACTCTACTGCTTACCAGTACGTTGTTTCTAGCACTAGATACTGTGGGCGCATGCTCGCTGCACGGATGGGGAGCCAATCCGTGGGTCGGACGGACCCGATGTTCGCCGGTCACCCGCGATCGCTCCTCAGAGAGGCAGAACAGGGATCTGCCTATGTTCTGACAGGGAAGTACACAGATCTTCTGTTCCTAGTAATCAGGAACAGTGATCTCTGTTCTTCCTGTCAGTCCATCCCCCACACAGTTAGAAAAACACACTTACCCTTTGATTACCCCTGATGTTAACCCCCTGCTTGCCAGTGTCATTTACACAGTGATCAGTGCATTTTTTTAGCATTCAGGCCCGGACTGGCCATAGGGCACACCGGGCATATGCCCGGTGGGCCGGGGCTGCCGGGCCACATGTCAATATCGGGCCTGACTGACTTCCTGGGCAGCTGCTTGAGCCGGCCCTGCTCACGCGCTGCCGGCCTCTCCGCGGCCGGCTCCGCGGAAAGGGCCGCATCCATGTCTATCTGGCCGGGGTCACCAGTCCCCACCGCCCACTCCCAAGGCATCTGGGCTGCTCAGTGGGTCGGAGCCGCTCACCCGGCCTCACCACGGTCAGCTCCGCGGCCGTCCTACTATTCAGTGCAGGGGGCGGAAATGAAGGGGTCAGGTGACCATGAAGGGGGAGGAGCTGCCTGGAGGAATCCCCTTCTGCCTGATGTCGGAAAGGTGTATCTGCAGCCACAGATATCAGGGCCTGGACAAGACTGCTAGAAAGTAAGTGATGCCAGCCTGCCTCTTTGCAAAAAAAATTTGTTTTACACACAGCATGATGAGAGCACTCAGGTAGTTCAGCATCACTCTTTACTGTGTAAAAGAGACCACTAACCAGACCAAATCATGCTCTCATCATGCTGTGTGTAAATGCAGGTGTAAAACATTGTGTGAGAGAGGGACAGTTCTTGGGCCCAAAAGGTGTCCTGAATTTAAAGTGTATATATGCTTTTTTTTTTCTTTTGTGTTTGTAATTGTGATATATTTAGTACTAGCTGGCTGGGTAAGTTCAGTGTTAGCAAAAAATCATACATACACTTTAAATTCAGGACACCTTTTAGATTATATTATATAGAATTGTGGGTAATATATTTTTAATGTGCCCTAAAATTCACTGTTATCTCTTAGCCTGGGTTCACGCTAGATGTGGTGCGAATTCACAGCAAATTTGCTGTGGTTTCAGCACTGCATCTAAAATCGCAACCTGTCCATGTGAACCAATTGCAAAGTGTATGTCAAGTTAAAAACACCCGGCAATCGATTTGCAAAATGCAGAGCAGTTTGCCAAATCAGATCGCATGGGTGTGAACACCCATGCATTCTGATTCTGGTGTGGACAATAAAGGGTTCTGTACCAGTTTGATGTGAATGCAGTGCGATTTGAGCCATACAAATCCATGGCTCAAATCACACCCCAGAGACACCACATGTAATTCACACAGGAACGTGCTGTGATTCCTGTGCGAATTACACGTGGTGTCTCACACTGCAGTAGTGTGAACCCGGGCTGAAGCCTTAAAGCCAGCTGCAGCATTCCCCTTGGCAGGGGTGAGCTTAGGTGTGTTTGGATCCTAATCTGAACCAGTGGCAGCTGGTGCTCAAAATTTTTGGGGGGCGCAAACAAACTGAAAAAAAAAAACATCAAATCAATGCAGCTACTGTGCCCATCAATTGCCGCCACTGTGCCATCAAACGCAGCCTCTATGCCCATCAAACGCAGCCACTGTGCTCATCAAACACAGCCACTGTGCCCATCAATTGCCGCCACTGTGCCCATCAATTGCCACCACTGTGCTCATCAATTGCCGCCACTGTGCCCATCAATTGCCACCACTGTGCCCATCAATTGCCACCACTGTGCCATCAATTGCCGCCACTGTGCCCATCAATTGCCGCCACTGTGCCATCAAACGCAGCCACTGTACCCATCAATTTCCGCCAGTGTGCCCATCAACTGCTGCCAGTGTGCCCATCAACTGCCGCTACGAGCCCATCAACTGCTGCTACTGTGCCCACCAATTTCTGCCAGTGTGCATCCCCCGCCCGCCACTTACCTGTCTCGGTGGGGCAGCGGGTCACGGTGGCGATGTCCTCCACGCTTGATGTCTTCTCCCATCCTCTGCTATGATTGGACGCCTGATAGGCGCCGTCCAATCACAGCACCTGTCATGTCAGCCAATCAGGTGACAGACAGATAACAGACCCGAGCACCTGATTGGCTAAGAAGTGGTTCAGTGTTAGGATATCAAATGACACAACGCTGAGTGAACAGCAAACGCCCAGCATGGCGCCCCACTGTTCAACTTTTTGGACGCCTATTAGAGACTATGGCTCTAATAGGCTCTAATATATTAGAGCCTATGGCTCTAATCAGCTGCTTTCAAAAAACACCTCCGCCGCTGTAATTTAGGTGCCCGGCGCCCGAAAAGGGGTTAGGCACCTGAGTAGGGGGTGGCAGCGGTGACCATAGATAGATAGATTCATTGTTGGTTAAATAACAAACATTTCATGCTTCGCTTATCTGTATTAAAAAAAATACAAAATGGGCTGCTCAGCCTAAAATGCCCGGGCCTATTTTTTGTCCCAGTCCGGGCCTGTTAGCATTGATCACTATATTGGTGTCACTGGTCCCCAAAAAGTGTCACTTAGGGTCGGATTTGTCCGCCGCAATCCCGCAAAAATATAAATAAATAAAAAATTAAAAAGTCCATAAATCTATATCATCGTTTGTAGACACTATAACTTTTGGGCAAACCAATCAATATACGCTTATTGGGATTTTTTTTTTAACCAAAAATATGTAGAAGAATACATATTAGCCTAAATTGATGAAGAATTTTTTTTTTTGGATAGCATAGCAGAACATTTAAAAATTGTTGTTTTTTTGTTTATGGCGCAAAAAATAAAAACCGCAGAGGTGATCAAATACCACCAAAAGAAAGCTCTATTTGTGTGAAAAAAAAAAAAAAAAGACATCAATTTTATTTGGGTACAGCGTCACAACGCGCAATTGTCAGTTAAAGTAACGCAGTGCCGTATCACAAAAAATGGCCCGGTCATTAAGGGGGTAAAACCTTCCGGGGCTGAAGCGGTTAAAGCCGTATTAAACCCAAAAACAAACATGTATTATATTGCAGTTTACCGATTCTTAGATGTGATGGCTGCATTATTTTTCTTTTTTAGGCTCGCTTTCTTTTATTTCATCTTTTGTTCCAGCCAGAAAGTCTGTTTTTTAACAGAACACGTTTTCTTGCAATTACAGGGACCAGACAAACCATATACCACTGATTGGGGGGTGCTTACAATGATTGACTTATTTACGTAAACCATTTATCCCAAAAGGTAAAAAACTGTTTGCTGTAACTGCTTGTAAGGGTTAGCTGGAGTTTGGTTTTAATGTCTTTTACAGAGACAGCATTATGCAAATTTTTCTTGGCATAATCTTGGCATAAACTATTAACGCAATCTTTAAATCCTCATTAAACCCTTACCTCTTTCTAAACGCACTCACTTCTACATTTAAGAAAGGAAAAAAAGAGTAGATATGGCGCCGTTCCAGACCTGATGGATTTAGGTGTGTACTGCTCCCTTGAATGGGAGGAAGGTATTTAAGGTGGGGAAGAGAAATGATGTAGGTAGTTCCTATTGAATGGGTGTCTTCTAGCCAAAAACAAATGCACAGTAAAACTGTGCTCATTAATGTGAAACCAAATTATAAACTCCTGAGTGTGAATGGGTGTCAGGCTGTATACCTGACCCAATATAAAAGTGCAATGTGTAAGATAACCCAACTTGTTTTATATATATCATAAATAAATAAAAATATGAAATAAATAAGAAGTAAAGTGCAATAATTCCTAATCGTTACTATGCATGTACAATAACCATATAAACAATATATACAAAGTAGAATCAATAGTGCAAAAATAAAGTGCTGGTGTGAAATAGACAGGTGAACATCTGACTGATATATGCAATTGGGTTATAAGGTGCTATTGTAATGGTGAAGGGATCCGTTTATACTCTGGTGGGCTTTTCAATGAACAAACATTCAGTGCATGCCTTATTCGTGCTCCTATAGTGACTACACTCACCACTTCACCCCCTCTTGGGGTCTCCCCAGGGCGGAGTCAGCATACATCCTTGCATCACTTCCTGTTACAGAGGCTTGTGTCAGCAATATATGCTTTTTTTATCCTTATCGAATGTGAGTACCTTTTTTAAGCGTTTGCACCAATAAACAAGTTTTTCATACAGTATTACGCTATGTGGGCTCCCTCTTTCTCTTTTCATAATGGAATCTCCTCATAGTCTACATTAAGGACGGAGTTACCCTGCATTGCTACACAGTGGCATATACTGTGGATGTGTGAGACCCCAAGAGGGGGTGAAGTGGTGAGTGTAGTCACTATAGGAGCACGAATAAGGCACGCACTGAATGTTTGTTCATTGAAAAGCCCACCAGAGTCTAAACGGATCCCTTCACCATTGCAATAGCACCTTATAACCCAATTGCATATATCAGTCAGATGTTCACCTGTCTATTTCACACCAGCACTTTATTTTTTCACTATTGATTCTACTTTGTATATATTGTTTATATGGTTATTTTACATGCATAGTAACGATTAGGAATTATTGCACTTTACTTCTTATTTATTTCATATTTTTATTTATTTATGATATATATAAAACAAGTTGGGTTATCTTACACATTGCACTTTTATATTGGTCAGGTATACAGCCTGACACCTATTTACACTCACAATTTTGCATTCTATTGCAAATCTATGGGAAAGCAAAACCCTCATAAAGCATGTCAGTTACAGGTTGGGAAGAGATCAACTGCAGCTCAAAAATACTTCTTAAAGTGGTTGTAAAGGCAGAAGTTTTTTATTTATCTTCATGCATGAAGAAAAAAAAACCCTTCTATTTGTAGCAACCCCCCCCCCCCCATACTTACCTGAGCCCCATCTCTATCCAGCAATGTGCACAAGTGGGAGGGAGGGGCCAGGAAGCATCTGGGCTGCTCTGTGCAAAAACACTGCACAGAGGAAGGAAGTATAACATGTTTTGTTTTTCCCCTTTAAAAATAACACATGAGACTTTACAGTCACTTTAAACTCTCAATGGTCTCAGGAGCATCCAAAACTGATGTTAGACTGATGCCATTGGCACAAGCCTTAAAGTGATACTAAAGTCTGTTTTTTGCTTTAAAAATAATAAAAATGTTATACTTACCTCCTCTCTGGAGCTGCTTTTACACAAAGCAGCCCTGATCCTCCTCTTCTTGGGCCCCTATTCGATGCTCCTGGCCCCTCCCTCCTGTCTAGCAGCCTGCTCCCGGCCCTGTTCCCTCTCTCTCCTGATTGGCTAACTGACTTTGATTGACAGCAGTGTGAGCCAATGATGCCGCTACTGTGTCTCAGCCAATCAGGAGAGAGAGTCCAGGAGGGCCGAGGCACTCGCGGACATCGCTGTATAGAGATGGGCTCAGGTAAGTATTGGGTGGGGGGTTGTACCCAAGTTGATCGAAGCAGCCAAGATTCGAACCGTGTATGGCCAGCTTAATTGTTGTTGGCAGCTTAGGTCCTTTTATTAGATTACTCCTTTCTGGCTCTGGTCATCTAGCCTGATGCAAATCTTCATTCTATATGACACAATCCAAGAAATGTACTTTTGTAACCTGGGCAGGTGTCTAGTATTCCCAGGACAACAGGTTTGGGTCCATGTGAACACACCAGTACTTGCATTTTCAAGCTCATACTGACATATTAGCAATCAACTGCATGTGAGTTCAGTTCAACAGGTTAATGTCCATGCTGACAAACCAACACCAATCACAAGCCAGTCTAACAGGTTCAGGTCAATGCTGAAAGACAAGCACCAACAACTTCAGGGTCAACCCTCAAAGACCAGTAATACCCTCAAGCAAGTTTAACAGGTTCAGGTCCATGCTGACAGACCAGAACCAGACACACATTTTGAACCTTTGGTAAATTAGCATTTCTGTGAAACCTGGATAATTGTTTTTTGCACTTATATGGTTTTAAATGAAACCTGTACGTATAAGAACTACTGGAGCCATCAATGCTGTCCTACAGAATAAAACAAACACTCCACTAGTGAAGTTAGAGAAATCAGAACTATATTACTGCTTTAGGTCTGTGAAGCCGTGGGTTCAGCATACCAACCAGGCAACTTGTAAAATGAGAGTTCAGACAGTTTTGAGCAGCTCAGCTTCAGTTTGGGAAGGTTAAGCACAGGTGCTAATAGAAGATTTGAATGTCATGTTCAATTTTTACATACAGTAGTTATATTTTTCCATAGTTACATTGGTCCAGCTTGGACCAGTGTAAGTAGGTATGTGTCTTAATTGTGGGATCTCCATGGAAGCTGGAAATCACTGTAGTAGACACCACTACTACAGTGATCTCAGCGATGAGATAGGGGGGTGTAGGCGCCACCAGATGAAGACCTCACACTAAGTGAAAAGTCCAGTTGTATAAATAAATGTTACTTACAGTCATTCTCTATTGATATGGTGAATGAATCTTTGATATGATGATACGTTTTTTTTTACCTTATTTATTTTTACTCTTCTTGTTGCTTTGTTGTATTTACCTGTATATTTCTAGATTTATGGTAATTCATTTTAGAGTAATTACCATTCGTAGTATCATCTAATTTCAGACTTCTTAGAATGTAGTGATAAATAAATTCCCTATATTCGGCACCTTGCCAGGAACCGGGACCCTATGGCAGGTCTGCCACTATATGTAGAGCAGCTCAACCCCCCCCCCCCCCCCCCCCACAGTAGCCTGAAGAAAGAGCATGCATGCCCCTAGGAGGCTCAAACACGTCGCTTACTGGCATCCCGGTGACTCACCCATACGTTGCGGACTACGCCGCACTCCCACATCATTTTGAAAGAGCATAGTCAGATTCTTGGTTTCTCCATCCTTGCGGCAGCGGCCCCTGAGGTCAACATCTGCAGCATTGTCCTGGTTCTAATACTCAATGATGAGCCAGTTTTTAATCCATGAAATGTGAGTGGCCAATTTTTTGCGTTTTGTGTCTGATAAACCTACCCATCTGTCTGCACTTAGAGGCACTTTTCTTCTTTCTTTATCTGCTACTACAGTGATCTCCACTAGCTTCCGGGTCCCATGTGGCTGCCCTGCTGCATTCTGAACACTGGAGGTCGCTCTCTCAGCATGGGCACCATTCAGGGATCACTGAGCATTTTCTCAATGCAAAGTTTTCTCTGATTGGATGAGGTCAAAAGACATGGCGTTGATGTCTCCACCTTGTCCAATCAGAGAACACTTTCCATTCATTGAGAAAATGTAAGGGGCTCTCTGAAAGGCGCCTGTGTTGAGCTGTAAGCAGCAGGGCAGTCATTTGGCATGGGACCTAGAATTTAGAGATGCCTACTACAGTGATTTCCAGCTTCCACAGGTATGGACTAACGTAACTATGCTAAAATAGAAAAACTTTAGCTTTAAACAAGCTGTTAAACTTGAGCACTACTTGAAGCTTGTTAAAAGCCTGAAGAATCCTGGTAGCACCTTCTTTAGGCCGGGTTCACATATGTGCGGCCGCAGTTCCCAGCACGGGGTCTGGCGCATTTCTCTTCACTGGTTCAGGTGTGAATCAGGTCAGAATTGTTGCCCGAATTCGCACCTGAACCAGACCCAAACATGCACAGGATCCTTTTGGAATGCGGACCGTGGCCACCCCGGACCTGTGCGAACCAGCTCCATTGAGAACCGGTCACACTCACATCATGTGAATTGGATGCGGGGAAAACCCACATCCAATTTGCACATATGTGAACTCGGCCTTAAAGACATCAAAATTGCATGAAGCTTGACAAAAGCTTCACAAATGTTTTGCAAGAGTTTGCTGTAAATGCTGCTCTAACACAAGCTACAGCCAAGTAAAGAAGCCCTTTAGTTTGGGGCATATTTTGCTTTATGTATACAAGAATTCTTGCAATGATGCCTATTTTGAGAGACTGGTCTAGATTTTGAGAGACTAAACTAGAATGATTAAATTTATAAAAATATTCAATATGCACTCTGATAGGGTCCGGTCCCCATAATGTCAGCATATGAAAATAAAAAGGAAAGATTAAATACAAATTGGAGATGTAAATCAGTGAGCGATTTGCTTTCATTTTGAAGCCTGCAATGATATCTAAATATGAGCAAATGTGTGAAGCCCTTAGCAATCAATCTTTACAGATCATTCCAATGTCTAAAAGGTTTCCTCTGCCATACACAGCTAACAAAAATTAAAACAAGAGGCAAAGCAAAAAAATACAAAGGCAATAAGCAAAATGTCAGCTGTCATTTTTCTACCGCAGGTTAAATAATCATGAAACCGGATATTATGCTAGCTGCTTCTTTGCTTCAATCCTTATACTTTAGTACTCTTAAATTATCTAGTTCAGTAGTTATTTAAAAAATGGAAACCACAAAGAATTTACTTAAGTGTAACAACCCAAAAATGAAACAAGATTGCTTGTTGGTTGCTAAGTGTTACAGGACTTCTAACATTATATAACATGAAATAAGCCTATAGATGTAGTGCTGCACTTGAAGATGGAGCCATTAAAGAATAGCCACCCTTGTGTTAGAATACTGTAGACTACAGGGCATGATGAAATACACTTAGTCCCCCCATCAAATGCTGCTCATCAGTAGTAAATATTAGATCTGTAACTACTTTCATCTCTCTTCTGGATATTGGCACCTTTATGGCCTTCAATCATCTATCAGCCACAATTATTACATATTTCCAGTAACAAAATAAAAAGGAAGAGACAGTAAAAAGCAATTACATTTGCCTCAATAGCAATCAAAAAGGCATCCTTGATAGATTTCCATCCCAAATGGTATGATTTGGTCTCTTGAAAAATCAGGAAAGAGTTCTGGTTGTAATCAACAAAATTGCCGCGTATATGGTCTGCAATATTCTCCTAAATTTGTGCTAGGCACACAGCAATTTTCAAGCAATTGCAAAATAACTAACAGTATCGAAGCAACCTACAGTTTAGCTTATTTCCCTGAGTTGATAAAAACGGTTGGCAGTACGCTGCATTTGCTCGTTTGATCACGCTGGTTCAAATTGCCTGAGAATTGAATGTGACCAACCTAAAACTACTTTTGGGACCAACAAAGCATAACTGGCTCAATTCCACTAAAGGTGGGAAAGCTATGACAAGTTGGGAAGGTATACCATAAAATATACATAAAAATAAATAAAAACAACCTAGTATTGTGGTGGCTTTGACAATGGCGTTATTTAAAGGGACTGAAAAACGGATCTTGTAAAGCTTTCCGTGTAAAGGCTATTACTTTTGCAAAGCTACCACTACCTTCTGTTTATATAACACAGCAGAAAGGAAAGAAGCCTATGCAATACTTCCACATCAACATGCACCTTGGTGGATAATAGAATCAACAGGAATTAACAGTAAACACCTCTTGGTAGGGTAATTCAGTCTGTAATTGCACCAAACTAATTTGCTATATAAAAAGCAAGTGCTATACTTGTCCACAACCACACAGGTGTGACTCTACAACAGGGAGGGGCCGCTTCCACCTCTTCAACAAACAGGATCACATGTTTTTTTTTTTTTCCATGATAGACTGATCTAAGAGGAAAAGCAGTTACCACTCCTAACACATGACAAATATTAGATCAATATATAAAGTATTATAGATTGAAAAAGCAGCCACCACTCCTAACCACATTTAAATCAATGTGAGCATAATGTATAATTTATGACTGACTGGATCTAGGAGAAAAAGCAGCCAACACTCCTAAAACACAACTAAAATGAAAAAAAAAACAATGCAAGTATATTCTATATTTTATGATAGCCTGATCAGATCTAATGGTGGCCATGCATGCTTCAACCCCCCCCCCCCCCCCCAATCAAAACAATTTAATCAGAAAAATTGAAAAGCCATAACTTCCGTTCTGTTTTAGACTCAATTTCGATTAGATTCAAACCGAGTCAATTGGTCAGGGTGGATAAAATTATCAATCGTTTTTCAAATCGATCGGCAGCACCAAGATACTTTGTTCATCAATACAATCGTATTTTGCGCACTCCGATTATGAGACGACATGGTGGAAATAGAGATGCGACCAATGACTTACGATCGTAAGTTACGCTCACATCTTAACTATCGATTTGAATTCCACCTTCCTGTGTGTGTGGCACATCGATTGAATAGGTTGTCGATTATGGATCCCTACTGGAAAGGAAACTGATCATATAGCGAAGCGTCTATGGTCACCGTTAGAGAAAGCACAGTCAACACTTCTAAACAGATTTTTTATATATATATCTATATATATATATATATATATATATCTATATATCTATATCTATATATGTAATATATTTTATTACTACTTCTGCTTAGAAGTGTTGACTGATTTTTCTCTTGGATTTGATCAGTCTATCACAAATATATATATATATATTCATTCTCTTACAGTGATTTCATATTTCAGCTTTGTTTAGAAGTGTTGACGGATCAGATCTAAGCAAACATTCTATTACTAATAAAAAATGTACAATTTTTTTTATTAGTAATAGAATGTTTGCTTAGATCTGATCCGTCATCACTTCTAAACAAAGCTAAAATATTAAACCACCGTAAGAGAAGGAATATATATATTTTTGATAGACTGATCAGATCTAAGAGAAAAATCAGTCAACATTTCTAAACATAAAATAAAATCAACGTGAGTATAATATATGTTATTTGTGATTGACCGATTGGATCTATACTAAAAAAAAGGAAATCAATCTTCCTAAACACAACTGAAAATAGGAGATCAATGTAAGAATACACAGTACAGTCTCTACATCAGTTTATAATGGAATAAAAAGGGGGATTCATCCTGTAGTCTATGCAATAACTACTAAGAACTAATGTATTTCAAGGGAACCAGTGTAAATGCAGACCTTGTATTCCAAACTTATAAAAAGGGATGTTTAAAAAGCTATGATTTATTATGAAAACATCACCCTACTAAACAGAGAGGTTTCCAAACACATACACACCCGCCAACCCCTAGAGGGATGATCAAAGCAGATCATTTGAGGGTGAAGCACTGAGCACAAGGCACTATCAAGTCTGATCTCCTACTGAGATGCCTTCCTAGGTGACATGGATTCCCTCTGGCTCAAGGGACTCACTTACCCATCCATGGCCTGGAGGACGAGGGGGAAAAAAAATAAAAGAGAGAGATAGAGGGAAGGTGGAGAAGCAGAGAGCAGAAGAGAGACCAGTGCAGAGAAGAGGGAAGAGGCGGAGGGAAGAAGGAAGGGAGATGATTGAAGAGGAGGAGGAAAGGAGGAGGACAGAGAGAGAGAGAGAGAGGTGCCACAAGACAAGAGGAGGTGGGGGAGTTAGGTCTTTAACAGCTTCGCTGCCAGAGAAACCTACTTTATACACTCACCATCACTCAACTGATGCACGACACATCCCAGCTTAAAGCTGAACTCCTTATTACAAATAGGCATTCATTCATTAGAACATTTTTTTTTTTTTTTTTTTTTTTTAATGCAATTTGGATTTGGCACCTAATATCAGACTGCTGTAATGCCTTGCATTTAGGCTAACTATACATAATACAATTTAGATTGTACAATCTTCTTTAGATCTACCACCAGCTATGTAGTGCAAGGGATTTGAGAGTATGTGAATGGATTGTTTAGGTTTGTCCTTATATTACACCGTTTTAGAAAATCTAAAGAAGATTGTATAGTCTATGGCAGTATTTCTCAACTCCAGTCCTCAAGGCGCCCCAACAGGTCATGTTTTCAGGCTACCCATTATTTTGCACAGGTGATTTGATCAGTCTCATTGCCTTAGTAATTACCACAGCCGTTTTATCTGAGGGAAATCCTGAAAACATGACCTGTTGGGGCGCCTTGAGGACTGGAGTTGAGAAACATTGGTCTATGGCCAGCATAAGACTTGAGAGGAAGAGTCAATCTCTGACCAGAGATGACTCCATCCAGTATGTTGTTCCTTCACTGTCCAAATAGCAGGACAAGGGAGCGTTACTGGCTAATGTTAGTGAAAAGGCTGTGTGTTTAGCTGCTTTCCTAGAGTTTTGCTTATCCCTTGGTTCACACCTATGCGTTCTTTAGTGCGTTTTGCAGAAACATACTACAGTCCATTTAACATAACTGGCTCCCAACCCTGCTTTGCTGTTAAACTTATTGATTTATAGGAAGTTGAGAGTATTAAATTGTTTTTGCTAAATATATTATTATTAAAATAGAAGTATGGGGTTAACTTTTTTCCAGATTAATACCTACCTAGGTGGATGCAGCATCAGTCCAATGCTGCATCTGTCCCCCAGCACCTCTAAGACTGAGAACCAAGCGATCTAACACCGCCGATCGCTCGGTTCTCAGGGTTCCCAGAGCAGAGAGCTGGTGACTGTCAGTTAGCAGCTCTCTGCTCTGCCCCCCGCACTCACTGGAGTGCTGGACTGTGGAGGGGGTGGGAGCAGCTGGCTCAGGCTCACAGGCTGCTGGGAGGCTGAGCCAGGTGGCGGTCCAGGCATGTGGGTGGATCCTGACTTCATTGTCGCGATCTTGCCCGAGCCTGAATCGGCTCTGTGACATCAGCGGACAGCAGACTTCAGCCCGCTGTTTGCTGAAAACTGGTCACAGGAGTGCAGAACGAACTGCACTCTTGTGATCCACAGGAGAAGTACAGCCAAACATGCTTTGGCTGTACTTCTCCTTTAAGGTAGATGGCAACCCTACCTGGATAACTCCCTGGGGATCTGAAAAAAAGAATTGTTACTCTACATTATGCCGCGTACACACAGTCGGACTTTACGGCAGACTTTGCCCGGCGGACTTTTCGACGTACTTTATGACGGACTTTCTGAATGAACGGACTTGCCTACACACAGTCCACCAAAGTCTACACTTCAGAATTCATATGTGATGACGTACGACCGGACTAAAACAAGGAAGTTCATAGCCAGTAGCCAATAGCTGCCCTAGCGTGGCTTTTTGTCCGTCTAACTAGCATACAGACGAGCGGACTTTTCGACTGGACTCGATTTCGACTGATTAATTTAAAACAGGTTTCAAATCTAAGTCCATCCAACTTTTGAGAAAACAAAGTCCGCTGGAGCCCACACACGATCGAACTGTCTGACGAAATCCAGTCTGCCGGGCAAAGTCTGCCGTAAAATCTGCTCGTGTGTATGCGGCATTAGGCTATAAGAAGATTGCCAAGACCCTGAAACTGAACTGCAGCACGGTGGCCAAGACCATACAGCACAGGTTCCACTCAGAACAGGCCTTGCTATGGTCGACCAAAGACGTTGAGTTCACATGCTCAGCGTCATATGCAGAGGTTGTCTTAGGGAAATATACGTATGACCGAGTGCTGCCAGCATTGCTGCAGAGGTTGAAGGGGTGGGGACGGGGGTCAGTCTGTCAGTGCTCAGACCATACGCCGCAGACTGCATCAAATTGGTCTGCATGGCTGTCGTCCCAGAAGGAAGCCTCTTCTAAAGATGATGCACAAGAAAGCCCGCAAACAGTTTTCTGAAGACAAGCAGACTAAGGACATGGATTACTGGAACCATGTCTTGTGGTCTGATGAGACCAAGATAAACATATTTGGTTCAGATGGTGTCAAGCGTGTGTGGCGGCAACCAGGTGAGGAGTACAAAGACGAGTACAGTCAAGCATGGTGGTGGGAGTGTCATGGTCTGGGGCTGCATGAGTGCTACCGGCACTGGGGAGCTACAGTTCATTGAGTGAACCATAAATGCCAACATGTACTGTGACATACTGAAGCAGAGCATGATCCCCTCCCTTCGGAGACTGGGCCGCAGGGCAGTATTCCAACATGATAACGATCCAAAACACACCTCCAAGATGACCACTGCCTTGCTAAAGAAGCTGAGGGTAAAGGTGATGGACTCCAGACCTAAACCCTATTGAGCATCTGTGGGGCATACTCAAACAGAAGGTGGAGGAGCGCAAGGTCTCTAACATCCACCAGCTCCGTGATGTCGTCATGGAGGAGTGGAAGAGGACTCCAATGGCAACCTGTGAAGCTCTGGTGAACTCCATGCCCAAGAGGGTTAAGGCAGTGCTGGAAAATAATGGTGGCCACACAAAATATTGACACTTTGGGCCCAATTTGGACATTTCCACTTAGGGGTGTACTCACTTTTGTTGCGAGCGGTTTAGACATTAATGGCTGTGTGTTGAGTTATTTTGAGGGAACAGCAAATTTACATTGTTATACAAGCTGTACACTAACTACTTTACATTGTAGCAAAGTGTCATTTCTTCAGTGTTGTGACATGAAAAGATATAATAAAATTTTTACAAAAATGTGAGGGGTGTACTCACTTTTGTGAGATACTGTGTGTATGTATATGTGCAGGGCTGCTGATAGAAATCGCGGGGCCCCGTACAGACTACCTGACAGGGACCCCCCAAGAAAATATTAAAGCTATATTTCGCTAAAAATACAATAAAACTATTAGCAGACACAAATACAACATAACTCATAGAATTCCTGCCAAATCTAAAAGATAAAACTGAGTTAATAAATAAAAATTAAGGCGAGATGAAAAAAATATATAGGCTGCGGGATCAGAGGGAGAGAAACAAAGTTAGGCTCTATACACATTGGGCTTAAAAAAAAACTCCAATTCACCAAGCAGAAAAAAATACTCATATAGAGCATTTTTTGTACAAAGTTTAGACAAGTTTAGGAGAGTTTTACATTTTTTCCTGCCAGTAATCTCCAATCAGAGACGCAAACCAGAAGGTTTTTTTTTCTCCTGCTTCTAAACACTGAGCTCAAAATACGCCTGTAAACGTCCTAATGTGCATGGACACATAGGATAACATTGAGCTGCTTCTACAGACAGAACACAAAACTCTTGTAGAAGCAGTGAACTTTAAATCAGTGTGCATGGAGCCTAAGTTAGAGAGATAAACTCAGGAGGGGAAATAACCTTAAAAACCAGTGCTGAGAGGAGAGGAGGGGGCCCACACAGGGAGGGGGATTAGTGAAGGAAGACTGTCTCTTTCCTAGCAGATAAAAGCTGGCAGCAGGGAAAGGGCAGGAGAGCAGCTTTCATCTACTGGAGGAAAAGAAACACAATTGTCGTCTGTCACCTATCCGCCTCCCTGTGTGGGCCCCCCTATGTTATCGGGCCCCCTACACCAGGGCTGGGGGTCCCCCCCATCAGCGGCCCTGTATATATATATATATATATATATATATATATATATATATACACATACAGTATATATATCACATATATATATATATATTATATAGTATCACACAGTCTTTAAAGTGTGCCCAAAGCCTAACCTTTTTTTTTGGATCAGAACCTCTGTCAGATTTTTATAGCCATCCTGGGCCAGTCAAACAGGATAACTGAAGTTGCCAAATCCAGAAAAAGACCCGGAAATTTGTTAGTGCCAGGGAGACATTGCTGGGGGAAATGTGAATGTAGCAGACTTTAGTTCTGCCTACATTACTATGTGAGGAAATCTATGGATGAAAATAGAGAAAATGCAGGCGGATATACATGAAAAACATAAAAATTGTATGCAGATTTTGCCCCATTGGCATTTTATCCTAGAATTTGAATACTGCAAGTCAAGATCACTTAGGCACCGTTTTGTCAATGAGATGAAATACTAGCCCACTTTACAAATAATTACATTGTTATCATGCTATTAAAATAAAAAAATCATTCAATAAAATAACTCTCCCCCAGCAAATATTCCCTCCCCCTCTCCTTTTATTCATACACTTACCAGACCTCAGATAGAGCAGAGCCCAGCATCATGAGAAGTTCCCCAGGGCTTTCCCTCTGCTGTGTCATATGACATGTCAGAACTGAGCAGGAAACTAGCTGAGCTTCTCTCAGCTTTGTGCGGACACCGGAACTGAGGTCTGAAACTATGAGAACAAGAAGGGTTGGAAAAGTTGGAGTTGGAAAGTTGGAAGATCCCAGAGCATGAAAAGTAAATATGTAAAAAAGTCCACATTAGACTTGGTTAATAGGGTTACATTGTGGGTTAATGTAAGGGTTACAGGCATAGCTGGTGTTAGAGCTACAGGGTACATAGATCTGGTCCAACAATTTGTAGAGCTAGCAGCTCAAGAGTGGAAGAGCATCTCCTCTTTCTTCTTAGGTAAGTAACCGCTGGTACCAGTGATCCTTTTAGCTGTTTGCAAGGGGGACATTCTTCTTTCCTGTGGTATTTTTCTTATTGACTACAAATGTGATGGGAAGTTCTTCCCACTTACCACAAATGTAAGGGCCATTGTTACCACAGAGAACTGAGAACTATTCTTTCAACTGAATACCAAATTAAGAGGCATTCTACCCACCGAGCAGCTGCGTAAAGGACATTCTTCTAAAGGAAAACCAATATAAGGGACTTTCTTCCCACTGGGCACCAATATAAGGGACATTCTTCCCACTGGACACCAATATAAGGGACATTCTTCCCACTGGACACCAATATAAGGGACGTTCTTCTTGCTGGACACCAACGTAAGGGACATTCTTCCCAGTGATCATCAATGCACAACGAATGTAAAGGTATTTCCCCTCCAATGACCACCAATGTAAAAGAATGCTGCATTAATCACTGCCTGTATTTCTTTGGTCTTTAATAATATTTAATTAATATTCCATTTCAGGCCTTTTGTCAAAGATCAACCTCCAAGTGTCGATAGATCACATACACAAGGTGAGCATGGAGTACAAACTTAGACACTCTAGAACAGGGGTAGGCAACCCGCGGCATGCGAAATCCTCTTTTGCCGGAACTCGACTCCCTCCCCATCAGCAGAGCAGCGCAGTGAGACACTTATGCATTCCAATTCCAGAATTCCCCACCCTGCACCTGCACTGAGGGGGAGGCACTGTGCCCCCACACATTGTATTCCTGAACCTTTGCATCACTTACTACTGAACCACTGCACTCTGTGTCCCTTTAAGCCACAGCCAGTATTCAATGCAATGAAAATCACACCCAACCACTTTTTCTCAGCTGCTGGGGCCCAACTTATGATCCTGCGCACAGGCTCACTGCTTTCAGAAAATGCCCCTGACCTGAGTTCATCATTGCACATCCATTCCAGATGCTTGTATGTGACATCACATACATCCCATACATCATATACAAGCACGTGGGCAGGATGCAAGAGGTGGATCAGCAGGATGAGTGTGCCAGGACAGGTAGATGTGTCTCATCTCTGCTTTCTTTCACCACTCTGCATATCAGGCATATCATAGATGAGAAGAGGGTACAGTGGTGGAGAAAATGAGCAGGAGGGTACAGCGGTGGGGAAAATGAGCAGGAGGGGTTCAGAGGTGGAACAGAAGAGCAGGAGGGTACAGCGGTGGGGCAGATGTGCAGGGAGGTACAGTGGTGGAAGAGATAAGGAGGGGGGTTCAGCAGTGGGAAAGAAGAGCAGGGAGTTCAGTGTTGGGCCAGATGAGCAGGGGGTTCAGTGTTGGGGCAGAAAAGCAGGGTGGTAGAGCAGTGGGGCAGATGTGGAAGGAGGTGTATTGGTGGAGCAGATGAGCAGGGGGTTACAGTGGTGGGGCAGAAGAGCAGGGTGAACAGTGCTGTGGCAGGAGAGCAGGGGGAACAGTGGTGTGGCAGGAGAGCAGGGGGAACAGTGGTGGGGCAGGGGAGCAGGGGGAACAGAGGTAAGACAGATGTGCTGAAAGTACATTGGTGGGGCAGATGAGAAAGTGGGTTACAGTGGTGCGGCAGATGAGCAGATGGGTTCAGTGTTAGGACAGATGAGCAGGTGATTCAGTATTGAGACAGAAGAGAATGGGAATACGGCGGTGGAGAAGATGTACAGGGAGGTACAGTGGTGAGGCAGATGAGCAGGGAGGTACAGTGGTGGAAGAGATGAGAAGGGGGTTCAGCAGTGGGACAGAAGAGCAGGGGGTTCAGTGTTGAGCTGGATGAGCAGGGCGGTTCAGTGTTGGAGCAGAAAAGCAGGGGGGTAGAGCAGTGGGGCAGATATGAAAGGGGGTGTATTGGTGGAGCAGATGAGCAGGAGGTTACAGTGGTGGGGCAGGAGAGCAGGGGGAATAGTGGTGGGGCAAGAGAGCAGAGGGAACAGTGGTGGGGCAGGGGAACAGAGGTAAGACAGATGTGCAGGTGGTACATTGGTGGGGCAGATGAGAAAGCGGGTTACCGTTGTGCGGGAGATGAGAAAGTGGGTGACAGTGGTGCGGCAGATGAGCAGATGATTCAGTAGTGAGACAGAAGAGCATGGCGATACGTCGGTGGAGTAGATGTGCAGGGAGGTACAGTGGTGGGGCAGATGAGAAAAGGGGTACATTGAAGGGGCAGATGAGCAGGGGGGTTACAGTGGTGGGACAGAAGAGCAAGGAGGTACAGTGGTGGGGCAGATGCTCAGGAGGTACAGTGGTGGGAGGGATGAGAAGGGGGTTCAGCGGTGGGACAGAAAAGCAGGGGGGTACAGTGATGGGGCAGATGAACAAGGGGTTACAGTGGTGGGACAGGTGAGCAGGGGGGGTTCAGTGTTGGGTCACATGAGAAGGGGGTTACAGTGGTGGGGGTGGGAAAGATGAGCAGGGGGGTTCAGTTTTGGGGCAGAGAAGAAAGGAGGTACATTGATGGGACAGATGAGCAGGGGGTTACAGCGGTGGGGCAGTGGAGCAGGGGGTACAAAGGTGGGGCAGATGTGCAGAGGAGAAAGGAGGTAGATCGGTGGAACACATGAGCAGGGGGTTACAGTGGTGGGGCAGAAGAGCAGGGGGAACAGAGGTGGGACAGATGTGCAGGAGGTACAGTCGTGGGGCAGATGAGAAAGGGGGTTAAAGTGGTGGGGCAGATGAGCAGATAAGCTCAGTGTTAGGACAGATGAGAAGATGGTTCAGTGATGGAGCAGATGTGCATGGAGGTACAGTGGTGGGGCCGATGAGAAAGGGGAAACATTGGTGGAGCAAATGAGCAGGGGGTTACAGGCAGTAAGACGCAAGGTCCACCTTACCGCTGGCTCGTGGTCCAGCAAGCATGGTCAGGGCGATGTATTTCACTCACAGTACACTGGGTAACTCTGCTCATAACTAGGAAGGATGCAGAACAGTGCTGGAGCTTGTTTTGCCTCCATGTCTCCATAAAGCTGGTGGTACTGATGCAAGATCTGTCAGCTCCACCCCCTCCTCCTCCTCCTCCCCATGCTCTCCTCTGCTGGATTGTCCTATGAACCACCAATACCTCCTAAGCGTTCAAGGGGTCTCTCAACAAGTCAGGCTAAAAGATGCCATGCAGTGTTTCAGCTGGTCCATCTAGGGGACAAGAGCCACACTGGAGCAGAGATTATTTCAGCTCTGCAGGGGCAGGACCAGAGGTGGTTCACACCATGGAGGCTTGAGCCAGGAATGGTGGTGTGCGATAATGACCCTAACCCTCTGTCTGCTCTTCAACAGGGAAAGTTGACACATGTGCCATGCCTGGCACATGTCCTCAATTTAATGGTGCAGCATTTCTTAAACAGGTACCCAGGTTTGCAAGATCTCCTAAAGCAGGCCAAAAGAGTCTGTTGCCATTTCAGGCTTTCATACACAGCCAGTGTTCGGTTGGCTGAAATTCAGCTGGAATTCCACCTGCCTGTAAACTGCCTGATTTGTGACATGCCCACTGGGTACAACTCAACTTTGGCAATGCTGCAGCATCTACACATGCAGCAGAGGGCCATCAACGAGTACCTGTGTGAGTATGGCACAAGGACAGACTCAGGCCACCTTGGCTTTTTTTTCCCCACGTAAAATGGCTGCTGATAAAGGATGCATGCACTGTACTGTTGCCATTTGAGGTGGTGACAAGGATGGAGAGCCGTGACAATGCGTGCTTCAGTGACACAATGCCTCTTGTGTTCCTGCTGGAGCAGACTCTGCGTGGCATTATAGACAGGGCACTCGAGGCAGAGTAGCGGGATGAAGAGGAGGACTTTCTTTTCTCTCAAGGTCCGCTTTATGCAGACACCATTCTTGCTACGCCACAGAACACACAAGAGGAGGAAGAGAAGGAAGAGGATTGTGGCAGTTTTGGAGGCATTGAAGCAGAGGAAGACATACGTCAAACCTTAAGAGATGGTTTTCAGTCCCCAGGAGTAGTTTGTGGCTGGGAGGAGGCAGTTCCAGATACTGTAATTCTCAGTGACCCTGAGGACTCTGCTTCTCATGCCTCTGCAAACTTGCAGTGCATGGCCTTCCTTATTTTTCAAAGCCTGCGAAAGGACCCAAGAATTTGTGGCATCAAGGAGAAGGATCATTATTGGTTGGCAACCCTCCTTGACCACTGTTACAAGGGGATAGTTTCAGAACTCATCCCATCCACACAGAGGGAGCAAAGGATGAAATATCTTGAGGACACCTTAATGAGGAGTTTATGGAATGCCTTTCCAGACTCTGGAAAAGCTAGTTTTGAGGCTTCTGTTGGTCAAAAGAAGAGCGGTGGAGAAGGGGGACGCCTCAGTCATGCATTTCAAAATTTTTTTGGTCCTCGGCGCCCAGGGCTGACCGCTTCAACATCCCATTGGCAGCATCTGTATAAAATGGTAGATGATTATCTAGGGGCAAAAACAGACATGGAACGCTTTCCAGTAGATGATCCACTGGGTTTCTGGGTCATGAGAATAGACCACTGGCCAGAACTTGCACAGTATGCAACTAAGCTGCTGGGCTGCCCTGCATCCAGCTTGCTTTCCGAACGGGCATTCAGTGCTGCCGAAGATTTAGTGAAAGATAAAAGAGCTTGACTGGCTGATATTTGTAAAAAAGAATCAGTCCTGGATTAGCATGAGCTATCAAGCCCCTAATGCCAATGTCGCTGATTAAGTGTTATTAGGATCAGAAATCTCTGGAAGACTGTCTAGGCTGCCTAACTTTGTGAGTCTTGATTTTATCTTGAAGTAATTTTTTGGTATAGGTTTAATGGGCACCAATTAACAACCAAGGACCAATTTTTCCGCACCTGTTTGACAGGTGCATCAAATTTTTATTTTTTTTACAGCAAGGCTAATTCTTGCTTTCCTCAAGACTACCACTAAAAGTTTACAGGGACCAACAACACCCAAAGAACATTTTTTGCACAACTGTGTGACAGGCATGTCAAATTTACATTTTTTACAGCAAGTCCAATTCTTGCTTTCATCAAAACTACCTCTAGAAGGTTATGGGGTGAGTGTACCAATAATACCCAAAGACCAATTTTTGCACAGGTGTGTGACAGGGTGTCAAAATATATTTCTTTTACAGCAAGGCCAATTCTTGATTTCATCAAGACTACCCCCAGAAGGTCACGGGATGAAGGCACCAACAACACCCAAAGACAAATTTTTCTGCAAAGGTTTGACAGGGGCGTCAAATTTTAATTTTTTTACAGCAAGACCAATTCTTGCTTTCATCAAGACTACCTCTAGAAGTTTATGGGGTGAAGGAACCAACAACACCCAAAGACCAATTTTTTCACAACTGTTTGACAGGGGCTTCAAATTTTCATTTTTTACAGCAAAGCCAATTCTTGCTTTTATCAAGACTACCTCCAGAATGTTAAAGGGTGAGGGCACCAACAACACTAAAAGACCAATTTTTCTGCACCAGTTACTTCTATATAAAGTCTGTGAAAGAGGCACCAGACTTTATTTAAAAAAAAATTGGTAATCTTGGCCTGAGTGTACTATAATTTGGCTTCTTTACATAAGGCCCCCCCCCCCCCGGCACTATATGTAAAGGAATTTTTCTTTTTTATTGTTTCACTGTAAGCATCTTTGAAATCACTGCTCCTTTAAAGACAATCTTTTTTAAAATGTTTTTTGCATTGGTACATGTCCCCCAGGGCAGTAGCCAGGCCAACATACTGTTTTCATGACCAATAACTTGCATATAAATCTTCAAAATTGGGAATTTTTAAATCTTCCTGTTCGGGTCCCACAGACTTCAATGGGGTTCATCATTCATGTCTGAACTTTTGTGATGTTCCTGAGTTCTGGCGCAAACCAAACAGGGGTTAGTTCGGCCCATCTCTACTAATAATTACAGCAGTTTTTTTTAATCTTAATGCATTTTATGCATAAAGATAAAAAAACCTTCTGTGTGCAGCAGCTCCCATAATACTTACCTGAGCCCCATCTTGATCCAGCTATGTTGGCCATTGGCTCCAGCTGCTGTCAATCAAAGTCAGTGAGCCAATGAGAAGATAGTGGGCGGGGCCAAGCTGCTGCTCCATGTCTGAATGGACACACGGAGCAGCGGCTCAGCTCGGGTGCCCCCATAGCAAGCTGCTTGCTTAGGGGGCACACGGCAGGAGGCAGGAGGCCAGGAGCACCAGCGAGGGACCTGAGAAGAGAAGGATCTGGCAAAACCACTGCACAGAGCAGGTAAGTATAACATGTTTGTTATTTTTAAACAAAAAAAAACAAGACTTTAGTATCACTTTAAATGTATCTGGATCTAAAAGTGCCATCATTCCTCATATTAAAGAGGAGCTCCACCTAAAAGGGGAAGTTTGGCTTTAAGCAATCCTCCTCCCCTCCCCTGCCACATTTGACATGTAATTTTTTTTGGGGGGGGGGGCAGGTACCTATTTTTGCCAGGTATCCGCTCCTACTTCCGCTCAGATCACCTAGGCAGTTCAAGCGGAGGTTCTCCTCTTCCCCTCCCTCCCTGCAGTCTTCTGGGGCACATCACAGACCGGACCATTTAGCAGGTGCAGTGCAGCTTGCGCATGCACAGTGCACACTTGGCTGTGAAGTCGCAAGCTGTCACAGCCGGGTGCCCACAGTTGAAATGCCGGTGTCAGGACAGAGGAGAGGGAGAGAAGGGACGGCTCGGGTGACCACATTGCTGAAACCTGGGTGTCACATTCTCACGTACCATGTGGATGAGCCCGGTAATGCAGAGGAAGGCCTCCCTTACGCATCTGAATTGCAGTCCTTGATAGAGCAGACAGGGGACCTGAAAGTGCAGAATGGTATGAGTGCCTGGCAGGTTTGGTTTTCAGAGGAGCTGCTCCGGAATTCCTGATGCCACAGGGATGAAGACCAGTCAGAACAGCAGGCAGTTGTGGAGCTGGATCAGTGGATATCAGGATACCACACACCTGGATGCTAGCGGCAGCGCTCAGTGGGTCAGCCCTGAGGGATGTTGAGCACAGACAGGCACAGGCACACACACGTTTGAGAAGCCAGGACAGGTGCAGAGGCCAAGCCAGGTCAGAGTACAGGCCAGGTCGGCAAGAGGCGGTCAGCGTGGCAACAAGAGGAGCAGGCAGGATCAATGTCAAGGACAAGCCGGGGTCGGGTGCAGGCAGAAGGCAAGAAGAGTCAAAGGCAAGCCGGGTCAAACGCTGGAACAGATCTCTGAGCAGGTTACAGGTAGCAGGGGTCACGGGAAAGCTGCAGATCAGACAGCACTGGCTCTGTTTACAAGCCCTGTTTAAATAGTTCCTCTGGCGCCAAGACTCTTGCACGCGCTCCCGCGCACGCGCACCGGCGCTATCGCAAATTGTGCACCAGAAGCAGGATTCCTTCTACAGAGCATTTCCTAACATTGCCCCCCTAAAGGGCAGCCCCCGGATGCCCAACTGGGCCAGTTTTACAGCATGGGTTTTCAGATGATTTTTTACAGATGATTGCATGAATCTTTTTGCATTAATATTGCTTTCAGGCTACCATGAATTATCTTCTGGCCTGTAACCTCTCCATTTAATTAAATATTGAATTTGGTTGTACCTTTTTCTGCAGTCCAGAATTGCTTTGATCTCAAACACCTCCTCTTCATTTATTATTACAGGTTCCGGTGGACCAGTGCTTCATTCTGGAAAAAGAATAGGAATAATAGTTTTTAGTAAGGTGACATGAAAAACAGGGTGAATTTTGAATGAATCAGGTAACTGCAACTGGTAGGCTAAATCATTAATCTTCCTTTTCACAGGGAAGGGTCCAATGAATCTTGGACCCAATTTTCTTGAAGGGCATGCTAGTTTTAGGTTTGTTGTGGATAGCCATATTTGGTTCACCCAGTTCCAAGATTAATTCTCCTCGTTTCCTTTTATCAAAAATCTTTTTGTTATACTCCTGCGTCTTGGTCATGGTTTCTGCAGTAGTTTTTTGTTATCTTTGAAGAAATTTATTGTCTCAGAGACTGCGGGAACTGAACATTCTGGAATGGTGCTTGGTAGGAAGGATGGGTGGAAGCCGTAGTTGGCAAAAAATGGGGCTTGTCTGGTAGCAGAATGAGAGGAGTTGTTATAGGCAAATTTGGCCAAGGGAAGCAGGGAGACCCAGTCATCCTGGGAGAAGGATGAAAAGCAGCGCAGGTCTTGTTCCAGGGTCTGGTTGGTTCTTTCTGTTTGCCCGTTCGTCTGCGGCTGGTATGCTGAAGAGAAGGATAACTCAATTTCCAGGGATCCACACAAGGCTTTCCAGAACCTGGAGGTGAATTGCACCCCACGGTTGGATACGATATTGGCTGGGACTCCATGAAGCCTTATGACTTCTTTAATGAAGACTTGCATTGTTTCCGCAGCTGAGGGTGTCCCCCTCATTGGTATGAAATGGGCCATCTTCGACAATCTATCTACCACCACAAAGATGGAAGTAAAGCCCTCGGCCGGGGGGAGCTCAACAATAAATTCCATTGAGATCATTCTCCATTGGCTCCCTGGGACAGGCAATCGTTTCAGCATACCCCAGGCCTTGATATTGCTGTTTTTGTTTTGGGTGCAGATAGTGCAAGATTCCACATATTTTCTACAGTCACATGCCACCTGGGGCCACCAGAATGTGCGTTGTACAAGTTCAGCAGTTTTCAAGGCACCAAAATGTCCAGCCAACTTATGATCATGGCAGAGTTCCAATATTGCAACCCTTACGTGCCTGGGTGCAAAGATCTCGTCATCATGCCATAACAGACCATCTTTCACCTGTAAATTGGTTTCAGGGGAGGAGACAGTTTCCGAGGAGGCTTGTTTGATCAGTTTGTTTGACAGTAAGTCTTCCTGTAATACAAGAAAGTTTCCTGGCCAGTCCAGGATTGCGGTAACTTTCTGGGGATCCATTTTGATGCCTTCAACTGAGATAATTAGCCCAAGGAATTGAATGCTCTGTAACTCTAATTCACATTTTTCTGGCTTGGCATAAAGGCCATGCTGCCAAAGCCGGGTTAGCACACTCTTGACATCCCTGCTGTGGTCATCCAATGAGGATGAGAAGATGAGGATATCATCCAGATATACTATGATGAATAGGTCTAAGTAAACCCGGAAGATGTTGTTGACAAAGTGTTGGAAGGTGGCCGGGGCATTACATAGACCAAAGGGCATGACCAGGTATTCAAAATGCCCGAACCAGGTGCGAAAAGCTGTCTTCCACTCATCCCTTTCTCTTATGCAAACCAAATTATAGGCTCCCAGGCGATCCAGCTTGGTAAAGATAATTGCAGCTCCTAGCCTTTGAAATAACTAGGGTACCAGAGGCAACGGGTAGCGATTTTTCACAGTAATCTTGTTCAACTCCCAATAGTCCACACAGGGGCGTAAGGTGTTATCTTTTTTTTCAACAAAGAAAATGCTTGCTCTTGCCAGAGAGGTGGATGGATGAATAAATCCCTTCTTCAAATTATCATCAATGTATTCTCCCAGTGTGCCCAGTTCTAGCTCAGTTAAGGGGAAGATCCTCCCAAACGGAACTTCGGCCCCTGGCAGAAGCTATATCGGAACACATCCAAGAAATCATGATACACCACTGGAACTACTTGGCACATTTCAGTATCAAAGTCCAGACAGAGCAAGGGTGAAGGGTCGCCTGTGACCTCTTGTAAACAATGTTGTTGAGAGTAAGTAGAAGGGAATGTGATTTCCCCGGTGACCCAGGATTGTGGGCCTGTTGCCAAGGCATGCCTAAGATGATAGGAAACAGAGGTGATGAGATGGCATCCAGGCGAAGTAACTCTAGATGGTGGTTGGAGATGATGGCCGCAGAGGGACGGTTTCTTGGGTGATTGGAACAGATTTAATGGTGGTCCCATCGGTCAGATGTACAGACAGTCTTTGGGTCTTTGTTTTGAGTGGAATCAGGTGTTTAGCTGCAAAGGACAGGTCCAGAAAGCAGCTGCGGGCTCCAGAATCAATAATGGCGAACACCTGGATGTTCCTTTCTGGAAGCTGTAACAGGATGGGAAGAGCGAGGTGAGAAGACTGGTTGGACAAGGCAGAGGTATGAGAGTGATAGACACTTATGTAATTTTGCTGGACAGGTTCTCACGTAATGCCCTAGTTCTCCTCAATACATGCACAGATTGTGCTGTCGACGGCATTTGCGGTCTTCGGTAGTGAGAGATGGACGAAGCAAGCCCAGATACATAGGCTCAGATATATCAGGACCAGAAACTGCTAGAGTTGGAGGAACCTGACTGGAGAAACTGGGAACCTTGGGTAGCATCCAGGTTGGACGGTATGGTCTCGAATATCTCTTGGATCGATGCTCTCTCAGACATCGATCAATCTGTATTGAGAGATTGATAAGAGCGTAGACGGTTTGAGGTACTCCTACCCGTGCTAACTCCTCCTTTACAGGCCCATACAGAACTGGTAACGGAGAGCAGCATCATTCTAATTTGTGTCGGAACTCCAACGCCTGAATTCAGGTACATAGTCTTCAGCCGCTCTGCGGCCTTGCTGGAGAGAATGTAGTGCTGTTTCAGCAGTGGCGGTTTGTGACATGGCATCAAAAAAGGTGGTAAGGTTTGTTAGAGATGTGGCCTTTTGCTCCAAGAGAGGGTGTGCCCAGGCTTGAGGCTTACCCTGGAGAAGGGAAATGACAAACCCCACCTTGGTTGATTCCAGGGAGAAGGTACGGGGCTGTAAGGCAAAGAAGACTTCACAAGCATTGCAGAACGCTCTGTACTTGCTGTATTCTCCAGCGAACCTTTCGGGTGTGGGTACCCTTGGTTCTGGTGGTAGCATGGCTACAGCAGGTGAGGATGTACTGGCAGTCAGAGGCGGCTAATTAGGCAAATTAAGCGGCCGCCTAAGGCCTCGCACTCACTGGGGCCTCGCGGATGCCTAATTTGCCTGTGCTCGATCCCTAATGCGGACTGACCAACTGGCTCTAGGTGCCATCTGTAAAAGGCGTGCGGGCAGCCATAGGGCAAACTGGGCAGGCGGCAAGTCCATGTGGGGCCCTAAAGCAGCTGAGCTGCTCCTTCAGCCTGCGCCACTCATCTGGCCTCTTCGCATGTGGCTGGCTGCCTATTGGGGTCAGGAGTTGGGGCAGGCGGCGGAAACTATCCAGCTGCCCTATGACTGTCTGTGAAGGGGACAGAGGAGTTCCGGTGGATGGATCCAATCCCAGCGCTTGCTGCAGCCTGGCCGACCGCCTGGCCGACCGCCCAGGGAGAAAGTGAGTGCCCAGCCGTGCAGCCCTCCTGTGTGCCTGGATAGGAGGAGCGGTGGGGACAGCTGCATATGGAGGAATTGATCTTTTCATATTCCTTCTGCAGCCTCTGAATGCCCACTGCTTCTGCGGGCGTTCATTGGCTGCAGAAAGAATATGGAAAGATCAATTCCTCTATATGCAGCTGTCCCTGCTGCTCCTCCTTTCCAACTTCTTTCTTCTTTTACTGCCCCCATGCTCCCTGGTTCCTCCCAGTTCTCACTGCCCATCCCCCCATGCTCCCCAGCTCCCCCCCAGTGCTCTGTGCTCCCTGGCTCCCCCAGAGTGCTCTCCCCCCACAGTGCTCTCTGGTCCCCTCTGTGCTCCCTGGCTCCCCCCATGCCCCCCCCCCCCCCACTGTGCTGTCCAGTTCCACCCCCCACTGCTCTCCAGCTCCCCCCAGTGCTCTGTGCTCCCTGGCTCTCCCACAGTGCTTTCCCGCCCACAGTGCTCTCTGGTTCTCCCTGGCTCCCCCCATACTCTCCCCCCAGTGCTCTCCGAGCCCCCATGCTCCCTGGCTCCCCCCAATAGTGCTCTCCAGCCCCCCAGAGCTCTCTGCTCTCAGCCTCACTCCCGTGCTCTCCGCCACCCCTGTTCTCTTTTCTGGCCCCCTCAACCCCCGACAGCTCTGCTAGTTTCCCCCCTCCTTTCCCTCCGGCTGCTGCGGGGGGTCTCTCAGGCTGGAGAGCAGGGAAGGGGCCGCTATCATGGGCTGCTTAGTCTATTTTTTGTCCCAGTCTGGGCCAGGCAGGCATGGTGAGCAGTGATGCTGGAAAGGATCGATAGTCCTGGAGGGAGAAGAGCTCTAAAGACCTCCCAGAACTGGAGTACAGGTTGATTGGGGCCAGAAAACGAGGACGGTTTAAGGGTACAGGTGACCAGGGACCACTCCATCTCACAGCAAACAGGAAGGAGAAGGACACTGCCCCCACCCAGAATGAGAACAGACCCTGCCTGCTGCTGGCCGTCATGAACATCCTGCTGGCATGGAAGGTACCGTACCAAGCATCACACACCGCTTCCCACAGACAGGCACTGCAGACTGGGACATAGGGCACAGGAGGGGCTGCATGCAAGGACAGGGCTAGGGATCTCTCTCTCACCCCCTCTCTCTCTCTCTCACCCCCTCTCTTTCTCACCCCCTTCTCTCTCTCGCTCTCTCTCTCTCCCTCTCACCCCCTCTCTTTCTCAACAATGTAATAATCGTTTTTTTTGTTACAAATATGTATTAAGAAAAACAAATAAAGCTCAAAGTCAGTATTCAATCCTCTGGGTTGTATTGTATCAAATGTATGTATCCATTGAACCTTTTTGTGTCAATTCTGTATTCCCTCCCTTCCCATCTTAAAGATTGTACATTATCATTCACCATATACAGTATTTTAATTGTGCTACTGAATGAGATTTCTCCACAAAATGTCTAGCCACTGGAAGTTCACATTTCTTATTTTCAATACAGTATTTGTGGCGGGTTATTTGTTCTTTCACTGTACAGTGGTCTTTCCCATAAAAAGAAGATCGCATGGACATTTAATGATGTAAATTATATATATGCTTCCTTTAATTCAATTATTTACTGTGCCTGATATCTAGTGTTGTCACTAACAATCCTTTAAACTCTTAGGAATCAATTTAAATACTTTGATAGTGTAGCAACTGATTATGATCAATCGGTTTAGAAAAAAATCAACCAAAAATGAAGCTAATTTCTGATTGCCTGTAGTGTTAAATTGTAAGCCTGGACAAGCAGAATTCAACTATGTGTTGAATGCACAATAGAGGCTCATAGTATCCAGTATTTGTTCCCCACTAGCTATTTGGATTGTATTTTGACACCTTTGATTTTGCATATGAGATTATTTATTGCAGATACAGACACTTTTCTGTCTTCTGTCTCTGGTTCCAGAAATCACTATACGCTGTTGAGGCATTGTTGTACAATAATGATGTTCAGTCTACTTTTTTTTCCCATAGACAAGCTTTCACTTCAGGTGACACCTATGACTCCTTTACAATGGGTTCAACAGTTTAAATATTTGGGTATCCGCATCTACCATGACCTTCAACGCCGACTTTAATATTGAGTGGACCCTGGGCAAATATTTTCTTGCCCTCCCCCCACGCACAAAAACTTAAGCCAGCTGTAGACAGAGCAATTTTTTCTGCAGCCACAGGTTGCAGGAAAGAAAATATCTAGATTCCCCCATGAACACAGTGTTGACAGGGGATTCCCTCCTACGAAACCATTGTGTTGTCCCGGCAGGGGAAGCCGTCCCCACCAACAGAACACATGATTATTGCTAACGGCTAGCAATAATCACATGTAAAATCTGACAGGCTGGTTGTACCCAAGTTGATAGATGGTACATTCCGCCTGCCCATACATGGTTTAAATCTTGGCCAGTACCTGCTGAACTGGCCGAGATGAGAACTGTTTATGGCTGGCTTTATCGAAAAAATGTTACTAATGTACACATAAAGTACTGGTCCACACTCACTGATTGGTTGCTAGAGGTTACTGCACATCTCTACCACTCATCGAATGGTTTCTAGAGGTTACTGCACATCATTGCCACTCACCGATTGGTTGCTAGAGGTTACTGCACATCAACTCTGCTCACCCATTGGTTGCTAGAGTTACTGCACATCATTACCATTCACTAATTGTTTGCTAGAGAGGTTACTGCACATTAATACCATTCACTATTTGGTTGCTAGAGGTTACTGCACATTAATACCATTTACTGATTGGTTGCTAGAGAGGCTACTGCACGTTATTATTATTATTCCCTGATTGGTTGCTAGAGTTACTGCACATTAATACCATATACTGATTGGTTGCTAGAGGTTTATGCACAATATTACCATTCGCTATTTGGTTGCTAGAGGTTACTGCACATTAATACAATTTACTGATTCGTTGCTAGAGAGGTTAATGTACATTATTACCATTCCCCGATTGGTTGCTAGAGGTTACTGCACATTAATACCATTCCCTGATTGGTTGCTAGAGGTTACTGCACATTAATACCATTTACTGATTGGTTGCTAGAGGTTACTGTACATTATTAACATTCACTATCTGGTTGCTAGGGGGGTTACTACGCATGATTACCATTCACCATTTGGTTGCTAGAGGTTACTGTATATTAATACCATATATTGATTGGTTGTTAGAGAGGTTACTGCACGTTATTATTATTATTATTCCCTGATTGGTTGGTTGCTAGAGGTTACTGCACATTAGTACCATATAGACATGCGTGATAGTTTTGTACGAATTCGTATGAATTTCCGTAAATTCGTGAGAATCCGAAATACGAATTGCTATGCTTCCGAATTTTGTACGAAACACGAAATTCTGTTTATGAATTTCGGATCCAAATTCCGTTACAACGCAAACGAGAATGTTCGTTAATTACGATTATTCGTGATGAAGTTAAAAACCCAGGAAGTCAGCACAGCACAGGGATGGTAGGAGCCCCTCATAATGATAAATTCATCATAACGAACATTCGTAATTGTTACGAAAAGATAACGAAAATTTGTATATCGTACAAATCCAAATTGGATTTCGGACACGAATTACGAAATACGTATTAATTCTAATACGGGATGGAACGGAACGAAACAAAACGAATTTATTGATGGCGCACATGTCTAATACCATATACTTATTGGTTGCTAGAGGTTACTGCGCATTATTACCATTCACTATTTGGTTGCTAGAGGTTACTGCACATTAATACAATTTACTGATTGGTAGCTAGAGGTTATTGGACATTAATACCATTTACTGATTGGTTGCTAGAGAGGTTAATGTACATTATTACCATTGCCTGATTGGTTGCTAGAGGTTACTGCACATTAATACCATTCCCTAATTGGTTGCTAGAGGTTACTGCACATTAATACCATTTACTGATTGGTTGCTAGAGGTTACTGTACATTATTACCGCTCACTATTTGGTTGCTAGAGAGGTTACTACGCATGATTACCATTCACTATTTGGTTGCTAGAGGTTACTGCACATTATTACCATTCCCTGATTGGTTGCTAGAGAGGTTACTGCATATTAATACCATTCCCTGATTGGTTGCTAGTGGTTACTGCACATTAATGCCATATACTGATTGGTTGCTAGAGAGGTTACTGCACATTAACACCATTCACTAATTTCCAGCAACTTACCCTATGTCCTCTTCTGCAAGTTTCAACGGTCCAGTCCTGCCCCCGCTATTAATCTCTTTCCTGCTTACACGAGAAGGGAGAGAAGAAACCACACACAGCCCGGTCTGTGTGTTTGATCTCCACACTGCTGAACGAAGTAGGGGGGCGAGCGGGGGAACACAGAGCTGCACCGTCTCACTTCCTGTCACAGTAGCTCCAGTTCTAACAGAGGGAGAAGCAGGACTTGCGGCGCGTACAGCCCACAGCTGTGCCTATCTCCTGTCACAGAGTAGCCGCATGAATTAACAGGCTCGGAGAGCAAGCGGGGGATCGGCTGCACCCACTACACATGGAAAAATATTTGCGGGCAGCGCAAGCTCAGAGGGCAGCTGTGATGGGCCCCACAACAATGATAGGCCCAGGACAGCTGCCCGTTTGCCCTGCGTTAAAGACGGCCCTGCTTGGTCTGCTTTTCATTGATGGAACAAATTCATTTAATAAAAATGCTCTTTCTCCCCAAATTCACCTATGTCTTCAGTCAAGCTATGATTTAGATTCCCCTCTGAATTTTCCTCATGATAGATGCTATTCTCTCCTCCTTCCCATGGGCAGATACATCTCCTAGAATAGCTCTTGTCACCCTGCAACTTCCTATAGATGCAACTAGGTTGGACCTGCCCAACTTTTAATATTTACTATCTGGCCTCATTGTTACTCTACACTGATGGTTTTTCTTTCCTATTGGGAACCCTGCTCTAGACCTAGAGGCAATCTATAGCATATAGAGGACCTAGATTTTCTTCAGTTGTATCTTAACTGATGAAAATGACACTGAGAGCTTGGGTGATAATATTTACATTGTCAGGAAAAGCCCTCTTGTAGTCATTCCAGCAAACAGAAGATTAAAAGAATGCCTGTAAGCGCCATCCGGTGCTCGCGCGCACAATAGCGCCAATAGCGCTAATGGGCGAACGCGCGTGTGCAATAGCGGCGCACGGGCGCACGCGCCCCCTGTAACACACTGGGCGCCAAGATGGGCTATTTAAAGGAGACTGTTCCAATGCTGCCTTGCTGTCCGGTCTACAGCGTTTCCTGAGACCTCTGCTCCCTTGTTACCAGTTTCTCTGTATCCAGTACTTACTTGGCTTGTTCCTGACTTACCTGTTTGCTGCCTGCCCCAATCTCGGCTTGGACTCTGACTATTCTCTTGGTTTGCCCTCCTGTACCTGATCTGCCTGCCAGTACCTTGACCCGGCTTGTCTGCACCTCCCTGCTGTCTGCAACCTGCTACAGGACTACAGTACTCCTCCCTGCTGTCTGCAACCTGCTGAGAGACTACAGTACTCCTCCCTGCTGTCTGCAACCTGCTACGGGACTACAGTGCACCTCCCTGCTGTCTGCAACCTGCTACTGGACTACAGTGCACCTCCCTGCTGTCTGCAACCTGCTACAGGACTACAGTGCACCTCCCTGCTGTCTGCAACCTGCTACAGGTCTACAGTGCACCTCCCTGCTGTCTGCAACCTGCTACGGGACTACAGTGCACCTCCCTGCTGTCTGCAACCTGCTACAGGACTACAGTGCACCTCCCTGCTGTCTGCAACCTGCTACAGGACTACAGTACTCCTCCCTGCTGTCTGCAACCTGCCACAGGACTACAGTACTCCTTCCTGCTGTCTGCAACCTGCTGCGGGACTACAGTGCACCTTCCTGCTGTCTGCAACCTGCTTCGGGACTACAGAGCACCTCCCTGCTGACTACAGGATCCAGCTCTCTACTCCAGTGTTCCAGCCAGGCACTTGTGCCCCTCTGTACTTCTGAGCCCCTGTTCACACCTTCAGGGGCTCCTAAGTCAGAGGTATACGAGAGGCCGTTCTCTGCACTCCGGGCTCCACCTACCAGGTACGTAACAGTACCAGACAGCCATGTCCGAGCCCACGCAGGGAACGTCGCCTATGGAGGACTTATGTCATCATCTGGCTGGACTTACACAGGCTGTTAAAGACCTGCAAGACGGTTATAAACGTCTGGAAGAATGTGTTCAAGTGCTCTCTACCCCTGCTCCAGGTCCTTCCCCGGGTCCTTCTGTAGTAATGTTGCCTCCAGAACCTAAAGTTCCCACACCAGAAAGGTTCTCCGGGACCGCAGCAAGTTTAGAGCATTCCGTAACGCCTGTGAACTTTTCTTTGCACTACAACCCAGGACTTTTTCTTTAGAAACCACCAAGGTGGGGTTCGTCATCTCCCTCCTGCTGGGGGAACCCCAGGCATGGGCTCATCGACTCCTGGAGCAAAAGAACAGCTGCCTTAACCAACTGGACACTTTCTTCCAAGCCATGGCCCTTCTCTATGAGGACCCGCAACTAGCAGCTACCGCAGAAGCAGCTCTGTTCTCTCTCCAGCAAGGCCGTAGGGCGGCGGAGGACTATGCATCTGAGTTCAGGCGTTGGAGTTCCGACACAAACTGGAACGATGCCGCCCTATGCCACCAGTTCCGCATGGGACTTTCCGAGCCACTAAAAGATGAGTTGGCCAGGGTTGGCATCCCTGCAACACTTGAAGCCCTTATCAATCTTGCCATCCAGATCGATAGGCGCCTAAGAGAGTGAAGAGCTGAACGGACTACTGGGTCCGCTCGCCCCGTCTGGATGCTTCCACGTGTGCCACAGCCTTCTGTCCACACTCCTGCTGATTCCACTGAACCAATGCAGCTAGGCCTGATCCGTCCCTCTCTGACTCCGGAGGAACGCCAACTCCGGCGAGCGAATAACCTTTGCCTGTATTGCGGAGAATCTGGACATTATGTGAGGACTTGTCCCGCAAAGACTCGTAAGCACTTTACTCTTTCCTCTACCTCTTCACCTGCTGTGTTAGATAATGCTACTCATTTGGCTATCCCCATCTCTCTGCAGCTTCCAGAAGGGAATACGCAAGCAACCATCATCATTGACTCCGGGGCCTGCAGCGGGTTCATGGACTTGTCTTTTGCCCGTAGACTCCGCATACCTCTACGACCCAGAGCACAGGGACTGTCTGTACATCTGCCCGACGGATCGGCTATTAAATCTGGGCCTGTAACACAAGAAACAGTTCCTCTTAAAACCACCATTTCCGGCAATCACCAAGAACTACTCTGTCTTGATATCATCGAAACTCCCTTGTTTCCCATCATACTAGGAATGCCCTGGCTCAAGGCACATAATCCGCAAATAGACTGGTCCACTGGAAAAATTAGTTTTCATTACTCCTATTGCCAGCAACATTGTTTACAGGAAACTCCCAACATCCCATCTTCTCTGCTATGTCTAGAGACCAATGCTGAAGCCTGCCAAGCAGTTCCTAAGGCTTATCATGATTTTCTGGATGTATTCAGTAAGAAAGGGGCAGAGACTCTGCCACCCCATAAACCTTACGACTGCCCGATTGAGTTGCTTCCCGGAGCAGAAATTTCCTTTGGGAGAATTTTTCCCTTGACCGAACTTGAACTTGGAACTCTTAAAGAATACATAGATGACAACCTGAGGAAAGGGTTCATACGCCCTTCTACCTCTCCAGCAGGAGCAGGGATTTTCTTCATAGAAAAGAAAGACCACTCTCTACGCCCTTGCGTAGATTATCGAGACCTTAATAAAATCACAATTAAGAATCGGTATCCTCTTCCCTTGGTACCTGAACTTTTCCAGCGACTCGGAACTGCATCCATCTTTACCAAATTAGACCTTTGTGGAGCCTACAATTTAGTCCGGATCCGATGCGGAGATGAATGGAAAACGACCTTCCGTAACCGCTTCGGACATTTTGAGTATCTTGTCATGCCTTTCGGGTTATGCAATGCTCCTGCCACCTTCAAGCATTTTGTTAATGATATTTTCAGAGACTATCTTGACTTGTTTATCATAGTATACCTGTATGACATCTTGATCTTTTCCTCCTCACTGGCTACTCATCGGGGACATGTCAGAAAAGTCCTAACCCGCCTTTGCCAGCATGGCTTGTATGCAAAACCTGAGAAGTGCGAGTTTGAACGCCAAAGCATCCAGTTTCTGGGCCTGATCATTTCGATAGATGGTGTCAAGATGGATCCACAGAAGGTCTCTGCCATCTTGGATTGGCCAGCCCCGACTGATAAGAGGGGAGTCCAGCGATTTATGGGGTTTGCGAATTTTTATCGCAAATTCATCAAGGGATTTTCTTCTATCATTTCCCCCATCACAAGTCTTACCCGGCAAGGCACCCGTTTCCAATAGTCTCCTGAAGCTCAAGCAGCCTTTACTTCCTTGAAAAAACAGTTTGTTTCAGCCTCCGTCTTAAAACATCCTGACCCAGCCTTACCTTATATACTGGAAGTAGATGCTTCTGAGATAGCAGTAGGGGCAGTTCTTTCACAGAGACAAGGATCCAAGGCTCTGTTACACCCAGTGGCGTTCTTCTCTCGCAGGCTAACCGAAGCTGAAAGAAATTATGATGTCGGGGACAGAGAACTACTTGCAATTAAGGCTGCGCTAGAAGAATGGCGTTACCTCTTGGAAGGAGCAGCCCATCCTATTCTGGTGTACACTGATCACAAGAACTTAGAGTACTTGAAAGTTGCCAAGAGATTGAAACCACGACAAGCCAGATGGGCACTTTTTTTCACTAGATTTGCCTTTCACATCACTTACAGGCCAGGATCTAAGAATACTAAACCAGACGCGCTTTCCCGGATGTTCAGCGAACCTGAAGTTTCTTCTCCTCCTGATACCATCCTTGCTCCTAGGAATTTTCTCATGCTTCAGGGAGATCTGCTTTCCCAAATTAAACAAGCTTCTTCACTGGCTCCCCATCCAACAGATGTCACTTTACAGTGGAAATTATCTACTTTGGTACAAGGACAGAATTTTTGTGCCACAACAGACACGGGTTGCCATCCTCAAGTCTTGTCATGACCATGAACTAGCTGGCCACTTCTGGGTACACAAAACTTCTGAACTCCTGCAGCGCATGTTTTGGTGGCCTCAGTTACAAAAGGACTGCAGACAATATATTGAAGCATGTACTACTTGCATCCAGAACAAGGGCAGCAAGACCAGGGCTTGGGGACTGTTGAGGCCTCTACCTGTACCAGAAAGGCCATGGAGGATGATCTCCATGGATTTCATTGTGGAATTACCACCTTCAGAAGATTTCACCACCATCTTCGTAGTGGTTGACAGACTTTCTAAAATGGCTCACTTCCTGCCTATGAAGGGTACCCCATCTGCTTCCGAGACTGCGAAGATTTTTATTAAAGACATTGTAAGACTCCATGGTGTACCCGCTAATATTGTATCTGATCGGGGGGTACAATTTACATCCAAATTCTGGAAAGCCCTGTGTGGGGCCTTGAAGATTGACCTCTCCTTCTCTTCTGCCTACCATCCTCAGACGAATGGTCAAACTGAACGAACCAACCAGACCCTTGAACAATATTTGCGATGCTATTCTTGCTTTTCTCAAGATGACTGGGTGCCTCTGCTACCTCTTGCTGAGTTCGCCTACAATAATTCTGTGCATTCTGCAACCAACCAATCCCCGTTTTTTGCGAACTACGGGTTCCATCCCTTGTTTCTGTCCAATAACATGCCAGAGTGTGCAGTACCGGCGGCTCAAGAAACCTTGAACTTCTTCAGCACCAACAACAAGCTACTTCAAGAAACAATGGCAAGGACCCAGGACTATAACAAGGAAACGTTTGACAAAAAGAGAAGAGGGGAGCTTAACCTAAAACCTGGAGATCAAGTCTGGTTGTCCACACAGAAAGTGAAACTGGCATGCCCATCCAGGAAATTGGGCCCTAAGTTTGTAGGTCCCTTCCCAGTGTTGAGAAAAATGAACAGTGTGGCGTATGAGTTGAAGCTACCGGAATATTTTCGTATTCATCTAGTCTTTCACGTGGCTTTACTCAAACCGTCAGTCCCGGATACCTTTCTTAACCGGAACACCGGTCCTCCTGAGCCTGTATTTATTAACGGCGAAGAAAAATTTGAGATAGAATCCATCATAGATTGCCGGAGGAGACGTAATCAGGTTCAGTACCTGGTAAAATGGAAGGGTTACGGCCCCGAGGAGAACTCCTGGGAACCAGAGACTAACATCCACGCCAAATGACTAATTCTAGCCTTTAAAAGAACTCATCCGAGTAAAATGGCCCAGTTGGGCATCCGGAGGCTGCCCTTTGGAGGGGGGCAATGTCAGGAAAAGCCCTCTTGTAGTCATTCCAGCAAACAGAAGATTAAAAGAATGCCTGTAAGCGCCGTCCGGCGCTCGTGCGCGCGCGCAATAGCGCTACTGGGCAAACGCACGTGCGCAATAGCGCGCCCCCTGTAACACACTGGGCGCCAAGCTGGGCTATTTAAAGGAGACTGTTCCAATGCTGCCTTGCTGTCCGGTCTACAGCGTTTCCTGAGACCTCTGCTCCCTTGTTACCAGTTTCTCTGTATCCAGTACTTACTTGGCTTGTTCCTGACTTACCTGTTTGCTGCCTGCCCCGATCTCGGCTTGGACTCTGACTTTTCTCTTGGTTTGCCCTCCTGTACCTGATCTGCCTGCCAGTACCTTGACCCGGCTTGTCTGCACCTCCCTGCTGTCTGCAACCTGCTACAGGACTACAGTACTCCTCCCTGCTGTCTGCAACCTGCTAAGGGACTACAGTGCACCTCCCTGCTGTCTGCAACCTGCTACTGGACTACAGTGCACCTCCCTGCTGTCTGCAACCTGCTACTGGACTACAGTGCACCTCCCTGCTGTCTGCAACCTGCTACAGGACTACAGTGCACCTCCCTGCTGTCTGCAACCTGCTACAGGTCTACAGTGCACCTCCCTGCTGTCTGCAACCTGCTATGGGACTACAGTGCACCTCCCTGCTGTCTGCAACCTGCTATGGGACTACAGTGCACCTCCCTGCTGTCTGCAACCTGCTACAGGACTACAGTGCACCTCCCTGCTGTCTGCAACCTGCTACAGGACTACAGTACTCCTCCCTGCTGTCTGCAACCTGCTACAGGACTACAGTACTCCTCCCTGCTGTCTGCAACCTGCCACAGGACTACAGTACTCCTTTCTGCTGCCTGCAACCTGCTGCGGGACTGCAGTGCACCTTCCTGCTGTCTGCAACCTGCTTTGGGACTACAGAGCACCTCCCTGCTGACTACAGGATCCAGCTCTCTACTCCAGTGTTCCAGCCAGGCACTTGTGCCCCTCTGTACTTCTGAGCCCCTGTTCACACCTTCAGGGGTTCCTAAGTCAGAGGTATGCGAGAGGCCGTTCTCTGCACTCCGGGCTCCACCTACCAGGTACGTGACATACATTTCTGTATACCCCTAAGTTCTGGTCCCCTCATACCCCCCTTTGGAACAATCTTATGCTACTTCACCTTAATAGTAATCTTGATCCCACTGTTTGGAGTGGAGTGGGCATTCAGACACTCAATAACCTTTTTCTGACAGGTGAGCTCGGCACCTTTGATTAATTAAAAGAGGAATATGACATTTCCAATTGGTATTTCTTCCAACTTAGGAATGCTATTAGAGCCCAGTTTCCGCAGGCATTCTCTATTCGGCAATATCCTTTGGAGTCTTTGTTGAGAGCTGCTGACTTGACCTGACTAAACCCCTCTCCTTGATTTATGGCCATCTTATAACTTATCACAGATCAAAGACTACTTCCTTGTTAATGAAGTGGAAGAATGATATCCCTAATCTTTCAGAAGAGGAAAATGTGGAGGCCCAGTACACTTAACATATAATTTCTGCAAAAGACAGACTTGTCCAACTGAAACTATACACTCCAGAGGTTGCATTACATCTACCCAACACTCTTTCCCTTTTGTACAGATGCCAAAGCACCATTGGCATTTTTTAACACATGGCATGGAACTGCCCCCTAGTTTTTGCTTATTGGGGTCAAAGCACAAGTAGAATGTCCAAAACACTTAATTTACCTGTATTACCTGTTCCATTGTTCTACTGCTGGGCATTTATGATGCTCTTCCTATTCAAAAACATAAATTGCTACACTTTTATGCATCTTACAATGCTAAAAGGGAAATTCTCCTTAAGTGGAAACTTTCCTCCCCGCCATCCTATAATGATTACTTATTGGAGATTAACTTCACACTTTCTATGTACTAGTTAACATATATGAATGAGTAGAGGCTGCCCTGCCAAACATGGCAACATCTGGTTAGCAAGGACAGATTTTGCTTGACTACCTCTTTCCCACCCATCCATTCCCCTCCACTTTCTTAAGGGTTTGGTATGTTTGGACTGTTGCTCCATACTATCCTAACTTCAATCTGTATGATTTTCTTTAACTTAGTCTCTATGAGGCTTTTATGGGTAATACAGTCAGGTCCATAAATATTGGGACATGGACACAAGTTGAATCTTTTTGCCTATATATACACCACCACAATAGATTTGAAATGAAACAAACAAGATGTGCTTTAACTGCAGACTTTGAGCTTTAATTTGAGGGTATTTACATCCAAATCAGGTGAACGGTGTAGAAATTACAACAGTTTGTATATGTGCCTCTCACTTTTTAAGGGACCAAAAGTAATGGGATAGATTAACAATCATCCATGAAACTTTCACTTTTTAATACTTGGTTGCAAATCCTTTGCAGTCAATTACAGCCTGAAATCTTGAACGCATAGACATCACCAGATGCTGGGTTTCATCCCTGGTGATGCTCTGCCAGGCCTCTACTGCAACTGTCTTCAGTTCCTGCTTGTTTTTGGGACATTTTCCCTTCAGTTTTGTCTTCAGCAAGTGAAATGCATGCTCAATCGGATTCAGGTCAGGTGATTGACTTGGCCATTGCATAACATTCCACTTCTTTCCCTTAAAAAATGCTTTGGTTGCTTTCGCAGTATGCTTCGGGTCATTGTCCATCTAAACTGTGAAGCGCCATCCAATGAGTTCTGAAGCATTTTGCAGAATATGAGAAGATAATGTTGCCCGAAACACTTCAAAATTCATCCTGCTGCTTTTGTCAGCAGTCACATCATCATATATACCCATGCCATGACACTACCACCACCATGCTTCACTGATGAGGTGGTATGCTTTGGATCATGAGCAGTTCCTTTCCTTCTCCATACTCTTCTCTTCCCATCACTCTGGTACAAGTTGATCTTGGTCTCATCTGTCCATAGGATGTTGTTCCAGAACTGTGAAGGCTTTCACAGTTCTGGCAAACTCTAATCTGGCCTTCCTGTTTTTGAGGCTCACCAATGGTTTAAATCTTGTGGTGAACCCTCTGTATTCACTCTGGTGAGTCTTCTCTTGATTGTTGACTTTGACACACATACACCTACCTCCTGGAGAGTGTTCTTGATCTGGCCAACTCTTCTGAAGGGTGTTTTCTTCACCAGGGAAAGAATTCTTCGACATCCACCACAGTTGTTTTCCATGGTCTTCGGGGTCTTTTGGTGATGTTGAGCTCACCGGTGCGTTCCTTCTTTTTAAGGATGTTCCAAACAGTTGATTTGGCCACACCTACTGTTTTTGCTATCTCTCTGATGGGTTTTTTTTTTTTTTTTCAGCCCAATGATTGCTGAAAAACATATATGAATGTGTCCAGGCTTACAGTTTAACAGTACAGACAGTCAGGAATTGGTCTAATTTTTGAATACATTTATCTAATAGAGGGTGGCCATATATGGAGTGACTCTTAGATTGTACGCTCTAAGGAGCAGGGCCCTCTGATTCCTACTGTATTAAAGTGTATTGCATTTGTACTGTCTACCCTCAAGTTGTAAAGCGCTATGTAAACTGTTGGCGCTATATAAATCCTGTATAATAATAATAATATTAATTTTTTCTAAACTGACTGACTGTAATCAGCTGTTACACTATCAAAGCTTTCACCCATAAGGGGTATTTAAATTGATTCCTAGGAGCCAGTTGAAACAAGTTAAAAGGAGTGCTAGTGATAACACTAAATGTCAGGCACTGTATAGGGAGATAAAGGAGAAACTTCTGACACTGAGGTATCCCTGAGAGATCATTCAAAACAGATAGTATTCAAGGGGAGGAGGAGAATAGAGATAGGTAGCTAGATAGGACAGAGACACATATCATTTGTTAAACGGTTTTATCTCTACTCAGTTATTATTTATTCCAATATACAGTGCCTTGAAAAAGTATTTATACCTATTGAAACTTTCTACATTTTGTCATGTTACAACCAAAAACATACATATATTTTTTTGGGATTTTATGCGATAGACCAACACAAAGTGGCACATAATTGGGAAGTGAAAGGAAAATGATAAATGGTTTTCAATTATTTTTTACAAATATGTGAAAAGTGTGGCGTACATTTGTATTCAGCCCTCCTGAGTCAATACTTTGTAGAACCACCTTTCGCTGCAATTACAGCTGCAATTCTTTTTGGGTATGTCTCTACCAGCTTTGCACATCTAGAGAGTGACATTTTTGCCCATTCTTCTTTGCAAAATAGCTCAAGATCTGTCAGATTGGATGGAGAGATTCTGTAAACAGCAATTTTCAAGTCTTGCCACAGATTCTCAATTGGATTTAGGTCTGGACTTTAACTGTGCCATTCTAACACATGAATATGCTTTGATCGAAACCATTTAATTGTAGCTCTGGCTGTATGTTTAGGGTCGTTGTCCTGCTGGAAGGTGAACCTCCACCCCAGTCTCAAGTCTTTTGCAGACTGTAAGAGGTTTTCTTCTAATGCCGCGTACACACGACCGTTTTTTCCGTCAGAATAAACACTGACGTTTTTTTCGATGGAGTTTCGATGGAGTTCCGCTGAAATGGACTTGCCTACACACAATCACACCAAATTCTGATCATTTAGAACGTGATGACGTACGACGGGACTAGAAAAAGGAAGATCAATAGCCAGTAGCCAATAGCTGCCCTTGCGTCGTTTTTGGTCCGTCGGAACAGCATACAGACGAACGGTTTTCCCGATAGGAACTGATTTGAAACATGTTCTATTTCTAGGTCTGTCAGAATTTTCGAAAGGAAAAGTCAGATGAAGCCCACACACGATCAGAATGTCCAATGGAATGATTCCGTCGGACCTTTCCTGCCGGAAAGCCCGGTCGTGTGTACCAGCTTCCCTGTCCCTGCTGAAGAAACGCATCCCCACAACTTGATGCTGCCACCACCATGTTTCACAGTGGGGATGGTGTTGATAGGGAAACCCCAGAACTAAACGGTTTCAATAAAGTTGACTGCTGAAGCCGAATCCAAAAAATGTATTTAATACACAAGCCTGTAGTTGTAAGCCACAGGCAAGGAGAGCAAATATAATGTCAGTACATGTTCATTTCAAAGAGAATTGCTCTGAATAGCTAGGGAGAACAATACAATTTATATGTTTTACCAAAAGTGTGGGAACTAGCTAATTATCTAAAGTTCCTTTGAAGCCAAATCTTAATGCTCTGGTGATATTCATTGAATATACAACATTATATATATATATATATATATATATATATATATATATATATATACACACATATATATATATATATATATAACACAGTGGGGACGGAAAGTATTCAGACCCCATTAAATTTTTTACTCTTTGTTATATTGCAGCCATTTGCTAAAATCATTTAAGTTCATTTTTTTTTCCTCATTATTGTACACACAGCATCCCATATTGACAGAAAAAACACAGAGTTGTTGACATTTTTGCAGATTTATTAAAAAAGAAAAACAGAAATATCACATGGTCCTAAGTATTCAGACCTTTTGCTGTGTCACTCATATATTTAACTCAGGTGCTGTCCATTTCTTCTGATCATCCTTGAGATGGTTCTACACCTTCATTTGAGTCCAGCTGTGTTTGATTATACTGATTGGACTTGATTAGGAAAGCCACACACCTGTCTATATAAGACCTTACAGCTCACAGTGCATGTCAGAGCAAATGAGAATCATGAGGTCAAAGGAACTGCCTGAAGAGCTCAGAGACAGAATTGTGGCAAGGCACAGATCTGGCCAAGGTTACAAAAACATTTCTGCTGCACTTAAGGTTCCTAAGAGCATAGTGGCCTCCATAATACTTAAATGGAAGACATTTGGGATGACCAGAACCCTTCCTAGAGCTGGCAGACCAAGATAAAACTTTTTGGCCTTAATTCTAAGCGGTATGTGTGGAGAAAACCAGGCACTGCTCATCACCTGTCCAATACAGTCCCAACAGTGAAGCATGTGGTGGCAGCATCATGCTGTGGGGGTGTTTTTCAGCTGCAGGGACAGGACGACTGGTTGCAATCGAGGGAAAGATGAATGCAACCAAGTACAGGGATATCCTGGATGAAAACCTTCTCCAGAGTGCTCAGGACCTCAGACTGGGCCGAAGGTTTACCTTCCAACAAGACAATGACCCTAAGCACACAGCTAAAATAATGAAGGAGTGGCTTCACAACAACTTTGAATGGCCCAGTCAGATCCCTGACTTAAACCCAATTGAGCATCTCTGGAGAGACCTAAAAATGGCTGTCTACCAACGTTTACCATTAAACCTGACAGAACAGGAGGAGATCTGCAAGGAGGAATGGCAGAGGATCACCAAATCCAGGTGTGAAAAACTTGTTGCATCTTTCCCAAAAAGACTCATGGCTGTATTAGATCAAAAGGGTGCTTCTACGAAATACTGAGCAAAGGGTCTGAATACTTAGGACCATGTGATATTTCAGTTTTTCTTTTTTAATAAATCTGCAAAAATGTCAACAATTCTGTGTTTTTCTGTCAATATGGGGTGCTGTGTGTACATTAATGAGGAAAAAAATGAACTTAAATGATTTTAGCAAATGGCTGCAATATAACAAAGAGTGAAAAATGTAAGGGGGTCTGAATACTTTCCGTTCCCACTGTATATATTGATAATCACAAATAAATGTTTGATAAATAAAATGGCTATTCCATTTACCCGATCAATCCTATCTGTTGGTCAAATTAAAAATTGACCACACAACTAACAAAACATAACAGATAACAAACAATTCATACACTGGTTGTGAACAGTTGGGTTATGACTATTCAGTGTAGAGATTCCTTTGGTAACAGTTAAAGCTGTGTAGGGCCTAATTCAATGTGAATATTAGGCGTAGTGATATTGGAAAAATGGGACAAACTAAGTCTCATAACACATACGAAACCTAACATAAATGGCATTTTAAAGAAAGGCAGATCAAATTTCAATCCCTATCAATCCCTTCTAAATTCCTACATCTCCCTCTAACTGCCTAAACTTAGTTTAAATATTTGTTTTCCTAGTTCATCTTTCTCCTAATTTATATACCCAATTTTCTTCTGCAGAAAAATCTAATTTTGCTTTGTCAAGGCTTAAAAAAATACAAAAATATCTAAAAATGACATGTTGGTCTAATGCCCTGTACACGCGGTCGGATTTTCCTTGTCAAAAGAAGTTTATTGAGTATACAATGTTATAAAGATACATAAAGTAAGTTTACAAGGATCTATAAAGTAAGCTCATTGTTTTACAGTAGGGTTTATATAGGTAAATATCATGAAATTTCAAATATTAAACATTGGGTTCACGTAAACCTAAATTAAAGATATATATCATTTCCTTAGTTACTTTTGTAGGTATTTAAATGATTTATACCTACTATACATATTGTTTACAAGTAGAGTGTATATAGGTCAAATAAATTCTGATAATGAGCTTTAATCGTAAGGTGGAGAAAAGGAAAGAGAAAGAAGAAAAAGGGTTGAAAGGTAGAGGTATGGTCCACAAGGTTGTCCCGCTCGTCAGTTTATTATTCTTTTTAGTTCTCTTTGAAGCCTTAGAATGGGTGTCTCTGTAAGTCATTTAATCTGTTACCATGGCAACAGGACAGAGTCATTGAAGTTTGACAGGAACTGTTGTTTTATCCAAGGATGCCAAAGTTTTTCAAATTTTGGAATTTGATTTTGATCGATGGCTACCATCTTAGCATGGGACATTGTATTATTCATTCTGTGAATTGTTTCTGCTAGTACCTGCTGTAGTACCTAGTATCTGCTGTAGGAGATTTCCATGCCTTGGCCACTGTTTGTTTTGCAGCCATTATTAGTTGGATCATAAGTTTGAATTGAGAGAGTGTTAACCATTCTGGTTTTAGATTAAGTAAAGTTAAATATGGATCTGGTTGTATTATTTTTTAAATTATTTTAGATGCAATCACGAAGACTTCCTTCCAGAAGGTTTGGATTACTGGGCACGTCCACCATATGTGTAAATATGTGCCTATTTCTGGGCATCCTCGAAAACAAAGAGCTGAGGTATTAGGTGAATATTTTGCCACTCTAGCGGGTACAAGGTACCAGCGAGTTAGGACTTTATAATTTGTCTCCAGTGCTAAGATGTTGGGTGAAGATGACTTAGATGTGAGCCATATGTTAGACCAGTCCGTGTCTTCTAAAGTTTGTCCCAGGTCCTCCTCCCACCTCTGAACGTAAGAGGGTCTATTAAGATTTGCTACTCCATATAATTGATTATAAAGTGATGAAATTGTACCTTTAGCAAATGGATCTTTTGTACAGATTGATTCAAAAATGGATAATTGGGATAATGGTGTATCCCCCTTTAGGAATGGTGTATAGAAATTTTTGATTTGGAGATATCTAAATATCTCAGAGTTTGGTAGATCATATTTTTCTCTAAGCGATGGGAATGAAAGGAATGATTTAGATGCTATGAAGTCATTTAGTGTCTGAATGCCTGATGTTGTCCAAGCTTTAAAAGAATTTGGGTAGATCCATGCCGGATAAAAGGCCGGATTTCTGATAAAAGAAAGGAGAGGATTGTGTGGAGATTGTAACTGATATTTGGTTTTTAGTTTATCCCAGAGAGATAGGAAGTGTTTAGTTATGGGATTATGAATTTTAAAGCGGTCTTTAGGATCAAGCCATAATAAATTTGATATTAATAGAGGGTCATTTTCTGAAGCCTCTATAAATACCCATAATGGGATTTCCTGTTTTGCATGGTATTTGGACAGACTGGCCAAATGTGCTGCTCTGTAGTAGTTAGTAAAATTAGGGTATCCCAGGCCTCCTTTATTTTTGGGAAGATGTAGTGTGTGTATAGGTATACGTGGTTTAGAAGAGCCCCATATAAACGAAGTTGCTCTTTTTTGTACTATTCTCAAAAAATAGGAAGGAATTGGAATAGGGAGGACTCTGAATAGATAAAGCAATTTGGGTAGAATAGTCATTTTGATTGCATTAATCTTCCCTATCCAGGATAAAGGAAGTTGCGACCATTGTTTTATTAAATTTGTGATCTGTCTTAATACAGGAGGATAATTGGTTGAGAATAAGTCAGAATGAGATGCTGTTAAATGAATTCCAAGATATGGGATTGATTTTTCTGCCCATGTGAATGGGAGTGCAGCCCTAGCCGGGATCAATTCCATGTTTGTGAGTGAAATATTAAGCACTAGGCATTTCTTAGGATTAATCATAAGGCCGGATAGGGCTGCAAATCCATCAAGAGCTGGTATTAAGTTAGGACCAGAGACCTGTGGTGATGATAGAAAAAGTAATATATCGTCTGCAAATATACATAATTTGTGTGTAATACCTCCTACTTCAATGCCAGTTATAGTTTGGTTTGTTCTGATGTATTGGGCCATGGGTTCGAGTATAAGGGCAAATAATAAGGGAGATAATGGGCGAACCCGGCGGGTACCTCTTTCGATATTAAAGGCTTCAGATTTGTATCCAGCATATTTTATATAGGCTTTGGGTTTATTATATAATGCTTTGATCCATGTTAAAAAGTGGGGTCCAAAACCCCATTTTTGTAATGAATATTGCATATATTGCCAGGATACTGTGTCAAATGCCCTCTTAATATCGAGAGATAGAAAACATAAAGGGATTTTCCGTTTTTTAGCAATATGTGCCAATAACACTGCCCTGCGTATATTATCGCCTGCCTGTCTATTTGGCATGAAGCCTACTTGATCTCTATGTATTAATTTTCCTATAATGCTATTGAGGCGTTTTGCTATTATTTTTGCTAATAATTTAATATCGAGGTTTAACAGAGAGATAGGCCGATAATTCACACAGGAAGTATCATCAGAAAAGGGTTTTGGGATCATACAAACAATTGCCATTAGTGTTTCTTGCCGAAAAGAATGTCCATCTAGAAGTTTGTTAAAAGTTTCAGTGAGAATGGGAGAGAGTATTTCTGAGAATGTTTTATAGTATAAAGCCGAGTAGCCGTCTGGGCCTGGTCTTTTGTTAAGTTTTAGGTCTTTTATGGCGTTAGCAACTTCATCTATATTTATAGGCTCATCCAAACTGCTTTTTTGATTCTGAGATAACTCAGGTAAGGTTATTTTTGAGAAGAAGGATTCAGCCTCTGTAGGATTAAATTCATTGTTTGTCTTGTATAAAGTTGCGAGATGTGAGTGAAATTTATGGACTATTTTAACTGGATTACAAGTGTAAACATTTTTTGATAATTTCAAACGTATTGGTTTGAAAGATTTGTTAGTTGAATTTAATGCCCGAGCCAAATATGTACCTGGTTTGTTTGTATTCATGTAGAAATTGTGTTTGGAGCGTTTGAGGGATTTATCAACTGACTCAGTGAGAAATAGATCGTATTCCAATCTAGATTTTTCCAGATGAGATTTTGTACTCTGAGATGGATTATCTTGAAATGATATGTAGGCTGCATTAAAATTGAGTTCTAGTTTTTTTGCTAGATTTTTGCGTTCCCGTTTAAATAGTGCCATTTGTCTTTGTATTGTACCACGCAAGACAGGCTTATGAGCTTCCCACAGTGTTATTGGGGAGATGTCTGTTGTATTATTAATTGATATGTATTCCTTTAAAGCTTGTTCAATGGCCATCTTATGTAGTGGGTGTTTGAGCATTATGTCCGGTAAGTACCACGTTGGGTCATGTGCTTTTGGTATGGCTGAGGCTATAGTAGTGTATACTGCATTATGGTCAGACCACGGAATCGGAATTATATCTGATGCAATAATTTCTGGTATCATTCCTATTGTTAGAAAAATATGATCTATTCTGGTGAAGGTTTGATGAGGGTGCGAGAAATAAGTGAATTTCTTTTTCATTGGGTTACTTTCTCTCCATGAATCTACCAGATTGTATTTGGAAAGAAGTTGAGAAAAAGGTAATCTAGAGGTTATTTTGGATGGTGTAAAAGGTGATTTATCTAGAAATGGGAGGAGGACCTGGTTCGAATCCCCGCACATTATCACTGTTCCTATTTTGTGTGTATTAATCACTTGTAATATATGTGAGAGGAATGGTGTAGGTTGTTTGTTAGGAGCGTAGTAGGAAATCACCGTGATTGCTGTATCCATTATATAACCCATGAGTATCAGGTATCTACCTTCTGGGTCTTTAATTTCTGATGATAAGGTGAATGGTGTGGATCGGTGAAATGCAATTAGAGTTCCCCTTTGCTTGGTACAGGCAGAAGCCGTGTATATTTGTTGATAAAAAGGAGAAATATATTTTGGAGTAGAATCTTTGGTGAAGTGTGTTTCTTGGAGGCATACTATGTGAGCCTTCTTGTTATGGAAAGTACGGAAGGCTTTGGTCCTTTTTTGAGGGACATTTATTCCCTGAACATTCAGGGAAAGTATATTCAGTGGTGCCATGGCAATAGATCAAATAGTTTTGACTTACTTTTTGTTATGCAGAGCTGACTGCGCAGATCAACCTGTGTGGACTGAAGAGATGAAAAGATAGAAAAGAAACCAGTGAATTCTGGAGTAAAGAGTAAACAAAAAACATATGAGATTAGATGATACATTGTATAAATTATTTTTTGCAAGTAATCACAATTTACCCGTGAAAGAGAATAAATATCTCTCTCAGGGGAATAAGTGCCTTCGTCACACTCCCACATAATATGGTTGGGAGAATGAGGAGGGCTAATGGGGGTACACGGATCTTCCACTTACAGGAGAGAAGTGCTATGTCAAAAGACATCAAAATGATGTTTCATTAATTGGAGTGCAGAATATAGTTTTTGTTGAAATTATTTATTCCAGGGTGGTTGTATATGGTTAGTCTTGCCCTAGGCTAAATAATTCAGTTAGAAAGGTACTGTTAATAACTTTGGTATTGATGAAGATAGTTTGAATTATTTTGGGATTTTAACCCTTTTAGAGTAAACAATTACATATTTTATTCATATGTAACTGTTTAGATATGTTAACTCATAAAATTGAGGTTGTATTGCTTCAGATTAGAATAAACAAAAACATAATTCTAGGAACTAGTTAGGTAATAATATATTTGTTTTAAGAAAAGAAAGAAAAAGCTTCCATTACTTCTGGATTATTGAACATATTTGTCCTAAAAAGTAATAAATCTATTGTTATTACCTGATAATATATAACTGAACAAGAATTTCCTTATTTCACTTATATATTCTAAGGCTATATGAAACAGAAGTAATAAGAAATATAACTGGAATGTAACATGATCCCACACAGTGTGTGACTATCAGAATGCAGTTACATTCAGTTATAAATATAGGTTTTTTATAGAGAACCATCTCTTAGTATAATAAATGAAGAGATATCAGGAATTAGGATGTCAGTCCATTGAATCTTCTTGGTCCATGGATGATGTGGCATAACAGCCTCTTTTGTGAGAATGATGATTCCCATTTTGTTCTGAAATTTTCTGGGTGCTGCCTGAAGGTGAAGATGATGCCATTCTTCTGCGTGTGGGAGTGTTGCTGCTTGTGGGTTCTGTCAGATTTAATTTTAAAAGGGTTTGTTGTAGTTCATCTGCTGATCTGCTTCTGTAAATTGTACCTTGGTAGTTAAATCTGACTGAAAAGGGGAAGCCCCATTGATACATAATGTTGTGGCATTGCAGTTCCATTAGTTGGGGTTTCATGGATCGTCTTTTAGTAATAGTAAGTTGGGATAGGTCAGCAAAAATTTGATAATTGTGTCCTTGAAAATTAAGTTCCTTTTTTTCTCTTGCAGCAATTAGTATTTGTTCTTTCGTTCTGTAATAATGAAATTTTGTGATTATATCACGTGGGGGTCCATCTTTCTTTTTGGCTGTGAGGGCTCTGTGTACTCTGTCCAGTTCTAAACGTTCAATAGGGATATCTGGCTTTAGTTCTTGTAATAGAGCAGTAATAGTAGATTGCAGGTCTGTCACAGTTTCAGGTATTCCCCTTATGCGCAAGTTTGAACGTCTGGCTCTATTTTCGTAATCTTCGAGCTTAGTTTGAAGTATTAAATTCTCTTTTTTTAATTGTTCCAATTCTGTTATATTTTCTTGGGTTGTAATTTCAATTTCATCCATTTTTATTTCTAAGGCTGCGGTGCGGTTTCCCAGCTCTCTTATTTCTTTGGTTAGGCTTTTTGTTATTTGGTCTGAGGTTTGTTTTAAAGCCTTATGAAGCATCTTTTCAAATTGTAATAATATTACTGGGGATACTGAGGAGGCTTGTGGAGAAGTTTGTGAGAGGATTTGTTCTGTATCTGACTCAAATGGAGAGTCTTGCTGTGACATTTTCTGTCTGTGAGAGCGCCCTGATGCTGTATCTTGTGAGGTGACTGGAGCTGCTTCAGCTGCAGTGAGTGCCTGTGAGCTCTTTGTGAGGTGATTTTTATTTCTGCCACGGTTTCCTCCCAGTACCATATTTCCTGCCCAAACTTTCACAGTTTGTTCCCTGGGGCAAAAAGGTTCAAATGGATACCTTTTGAGCATGCAGGCTCCGCTTTGTCCTTCTCTTTTCTCCTCAGCGGTGTGGAGCTCTAACAATGCATGTCTGCTCCGCTAGGCTCCGCCTCCTGCCCCCCCCGCGTCGGATTTTCCAACGGGAAATGTTCGATAGGAGCTTGTTGTTCGATAGGAGCTTGTTGTAGGCTCCATCGGACATTTTCCGTCAGAATTTCTGACAAACAAAATTTGAGATCTGGATCTCAAATTTTCCGACAACAAAATCTGTTGTCAGAAATTCCGATCGTGTGTACACAATTTCGAAACACAAAATTCCACGCATGCTTGGAATCAAGCAGAAGAGCCGCACTGGCTATTGAACTTCATTTTTCTTGGCTCGTCGTACATGTTGTACGTCACCACGTTCTTGACATTCGGAATTTCCGACAAGATTTGTGTGACCGTGTGTATGCAAGACAAGTTTGAGCCAACATCTGTTTGAAAAAAAACATGGATTTTGTTGTTGGAATGTGTGATCATGTGTACGCGGCATTACAGTGTATGAAGGCCAAGTCTTTAGTTGATTCCTCCGATATAACTTTGACAGCTAGTCCTCCATAAGACTCCACTGCAGCACCTAAGAATGCATACAATGTTCATATATAATACTCTTTTCTTCAGGATTATCGCAGTCCACATGACAGGAAACTTCCGGTAGGCGTGAAGATCTTTTTGCAATCATAGCAAACTGAGCTTCAACTTTTTCATTCTGATAAGCCCCCAAAGCACCCTCCCCATGTTGAGGGGAAAATGCCTGGTATGGTTCAGGGGGGGGATTTTGGGGGGGACCCCACACCAATTTTTAATTTAATTTTGGCGTGGAGTTCTCCTTAAAATCTATACCAGACTCAAAGCGCCTGGTATGGATTTTGGCGGGGACCCCATGCTGTTTTTTTTCTTAATTCTGTCATAGGGTTCCTCTTAACCACTTCAATACACTGTATTATATACGCTGCACTGCACTATATACTCTGCACTGTGTTATATACACTACACTGACTATATAGTCTGCACTGCATTATATACACTACATTGACTGCCCTATATAATCTGCACTGCATTATATACACTGCACTGACTGCACTGTATTATATATTCTACACTGACTGCACTATATACTCTACACTGTATGATTATATAAACTACACTGACTGCATGCTCAATCCACTAACTAACCTTCCTAATCTCTCTCCATTCATAAACACTATACACGGCCGCCGTGTAAGCAGCCTTATATAGTGTGGGGCGTGGACTTAGCCCCCGAGCCATGATTGGCAAAGGCACCCTGCCTTTGGCCAATCAAGGCTCTCATAGCACATGGCGCTTTGATTGGCCAAAGCATACAAGTCAGGTGCCAATCAGCAGCCTGCAATGCACTGCGATCTCGCAGTGCATTATGGGGCGCATCACAGTGGGCGAATGTCCCGCGAGCACCCCATATGTTAGTTTGTTCTATGAACAAAACGAACACCTGATTTTTCAAGTCGAACTTACATTTGACTTGAACATCGGGCCCATCTCTAACAGCCAGATGTAAATGGATAGGCTGTGTCCAGCGGGCTGTGTCCATGTCAGAGCTGCATAAGCAGAGCCGACACGGACTTGTCATCCACCTGCTCAGTGGGGATCAGCAGACAGATCCCCCACTGAGCAGGCGGATCTGCTGGCGGAGTCCCCCCATGTGAAAAAGCCCTTAGGCTGCATTCACACTTGACAATTTGAAATTGCTGGCAAAAAAAAACACACAACACGCGTCTGAATGCCAGTATTCTAAATGGTACCCAAAATGCAGTGCGTTTTTGCCATCATTTGAAAAGCAACACAACTACATAGAAATCACGGCAACATGTATTTAAAAATTGCTCTAAGCTCATCTTATAAGCTTCTTTTGCATGACAAACATGCATAGGGCAACCCATAAAAGTGAATGGAACCAAAAATTACAGCGCACACATACAAAAATGTAATTTAAAATCCTACAAGGCTATTTAAAGCACCTGAACATAATAAGCAAATATGGGGATTTGGTCACACCATATGGCCATACAGTGCTTAAGCCCACTACTGCATCAAAGTAACCCATTTTCATTGGGTCCTACACTAACCATGGGAGAGATACACTCCTCTTTTTGGGGGAACAAAAAGGTTTCCTCCTATAACTCAGACGGACACTGATTAGAAGTACTGGTGAGGGATGATGAGGTGCTCCATCCCAAGGGGTCTGGTCAGGACTAGGGATGGTGCGAACACCCCCTTGTTTGGTTCGCACCAGAACATGTGAACAGGCAAAAAATTTGTTCGAACACGCAAACACCGTTAAAGTATGGGACACAAACATGAATAATCAAAAGTGCTCATTTTAAAGCCTTATATGCAAGTTATTGTCATAAAAAGTGTTTGGGGACCCGGGTCCTGCCCCAGGGGACATGGATCAATGCTAAAAAAAAAGGTTTAAAAACTGTAGTTTTTTCGGGAGCAGTGATTTTAATAATGCTTAAAGTGAAACCATAAAAGTGTAATATTCCTTTAAATTTCGTACCTGGGGGGTGTCTATAGTATGCCTGTAAAGGGGCCCATGTTTCCTGTGTTTAGAACAGTCTGACAGCAAAATGAAATTTCAAAGGAAAAAAAGTCATTTAAAACTACTCGCGGCTAATGAAAAGCCGCTCCGACAATACACATAAAAGTTCATTGATAAAAACGGCATGGGAATTCCCCACAGGGGAACCCCGAACCAAAATTTTTTTAAAAAATGGCGTGGGGGGTCCCCCTAAATTCCATACCAGGCCCTTCAGGTCTGGTGTGGATATTAAGGGGAACCCCGGCCAAATTTTTTTTTTTTTAAATTACGTGGGGTCCCCCTCAAAATCTATACCAGACCCTTCAGTAGTAGTTTTAAATGACTTTTTTTCCTTTGAAATGTCATTTTGTTGTCAGACTGTTCTAAACATGGGGAACATGCGCCCCTTTACAGGCATACTATAGACACCCCCCAGGTATGAAATTTAAAGGAATATTACACTTTTATTTTTTCACTTTAAGCGTTATTACAATCACTGCTCCCGAAAAAACGGCCGTTTTTAAAACTTTTTTTTGCATTGATCCATGTCCCCTGGGGCAGGACCCAGGTCCCCAAAAACTTTTTATGACAATACCATGCATATAAGCCTTTAAAATTAGCACTTTTGATTTCTCCTATAGACTTTAAAAGGGTGTTCCGCGGCTTTCGAATTTGCCGCAAACACCCCAAATTGTTTGCTGTTCGGCGAACTGGCGAACAGCCGATGTTCGAGTCGAACATGAGTTCGACTCGATCTTGAAGCTCATCCCTAGTCAGTCAGAAATCACACGCATAAAATTACGAGGGGGGGGGGGCTTGTTTCCGCTGTACAATAGGGCAGGTTCAATAGAAACCAGCTGACATTCAGCCCATGTGTACAGCAGCCGGTCCGACAGAAGCTGGCCGTTCACCCGGCCTTTGTCAAGGGCTCATGATCAAAAAAGGTCTGCCGACCAGCTGAGAGTTCTGACCAGAGTGTTCTGGTGGAGGGAGGGGGGGTTGGGGGGGGCAACATCTCCCTGGCAGAATAAAATAGAACAGTGGTTGAGATTGCTGTACTAACATCGTATTGTTGGTAAAGCGGCTCGGTTCTGAGCTATCAGTTTAAGGAAAAAAAACTAGTAGTGTGTATGAGGCTTAATGCTGCTAATTCTGTAGCTGATATAAAAAGAAAATCCATGTGGACATAATCTTATGTTAAATAAGCAAGCATGCTTAGTTTAGCTCTCCTTTAATGCTATTTTCGAAATGGAATATGTAAACTGTAACACCACATTGGAGTTATAATTAGCCCCTATGGTCTCCCAATCTTTAAATGGCAAGCAAATAATTTTGTGAGAAGCTGTAAAACAGACTTAACATCCTACCTTGCATTAACACAATAATTTGACGACAGACAGAGACCTCTCCATTCCTCTATCAGATTATTCAGGTAATTTCCTAAGTCTGCTCTTATCTATTATAAGGATGTTGCCATAGATTTGAAGAAAACATGCTTGTGTAATTAAATTTGTGTAATTGTTTTCTGTGGAGTTGCTTTCAAATGTGACATGTCTAAAATATATCTTCATAGGTCCCCTTAGGTCTACTCTTCTGTTCTTAGCATCATACATTTATTTATTCATTTGTGATTTATTCTGATTATTAAATGTCCATGGAAAAGACTGATGCTAATGAAGGGGTTGCTGCTGAAAGCAGAAGCTTATGACGTGCATGCCTTTAAACTTCCTTGTATCTCTGATACATTGTGAGTTCAGCAACATACAAAAATCACAATAAGGGCTGCAAAACAAATTAACTATGTAAGCACAAAGCTTATCACAACATACCCAGTACATTTTTATTGTATCTCTATTTTTGTAAGGTTTTTATGAACATGTCAGGTGAAACTGGAAAATGAGGTCAAATATTATAAGCAAATCTTTCTCCCAGTCCCTTCTTTCATGTTTTAAAAGCTATGGTACAATATGTTGCTATTTAGCTGTGGAAGTGTTTTGTGTAGGGTGTATGATTTCAATTTACAAATACTGTACTGGTGACCCCACAATAGGGATAAAACTTTTTCGCAGAAGAGAGTTTAATAAGACTCGTGGCCACTCATTACAATTAGAAGAAAAGAGGTTTAACCTTAAACTACGTAGAGGGTTCTTTACTGTAAGAGCGGCAAGGATGTGGAATTCCCTTCCACAGGCGGTGGTCTCAGCGGGGAGCATTGATAGCTTCAAGAAACTATTAGATAATCACCTGAATGACCGCAACATACAGGGATATGTAATGTAATACTGACACATAATCACACACATAGGTTGGACTTGATGGACTTGTGTCTTTTTTCAACCTCACCTACTATGTAACTATATGTAACTATGTGTACTCTGGATTTCTATGTCACATTCCATACATGCCTATCAATGAATAAAATAATGTAAAATTTGCTCTTCTGGTGATTCAAGGAAATGTGGCAATCAATTTTTGACGCCAAACATAGTACATTTTAGGAGAATTAAAGTGTGTCATAAACCATTTATTCATTTTGAATGCAATAGGGAAGGGTTAGTATCTCTGTCAGTTTTTTTATTACTGTCTGTACTGTCACAATAACCTTAAAGTGGTTCTGAAGTAAACAGTTTCTTACCTTAATGCATTTCCCGCATTAGGGAAAATAAAAACGTATCTGAATGCATTCCTTGCACTATGGTAAAAACACCACACCAACTGCCCCCACCTCCCCACCCCTAAACACTTACCTGCCTCCTGCCCCCATCCGCAGCACCTCTCTGCCTCCTGTCCTCATCCGCAGCACCTCTCTGCCTCCTGTCCTCATCTGCAGCACCTCTCTGCCCCCTGTCCCCATCTGCAGCACCTCTCTGCCTCCTGCCCCCATCTGCAGCACCTCTCTGCCTCCTGCCCCCATCTGCAGCACCTCTCTGCCTCCTGTCCTCATCTGCAGCACCTCTCTGCCCCCTGTCCCCATCTGCAGCACCTCTCTGCCTCCTGCCCCCATCTGCAGCACCTCTCAGCTTCCTGTCCCCATCTGCAGCACCTCTCTGCCTCCTGTCCCCATCTGCAGCACCTCTCTGCCTCCTGTTCGCATCTGCAGCACCTCTCTGCCTCCTGTCCCCATCTGCAGCAACTCTCTGCCTCCTGTCCCCATCTGCAGCACCTCTCTGCCTCCTGTTCGCATCTGCAGCACCTCTCTGCCTCCTGTTCGCATCTGCAGCACCTCTCTGCCTCCTGTTCCCATCTGCAGCACCTCTCTGTCTTCTGTCCTCATTTGCACACCTCTCTGCCTCCTGTTCCCACCTGCAGCACCTCTCTGTCTCCTGTCCTCATCTGCAGCACCTCTCTGCCTCCTGTCCCCATCTGCAGCACCTCTCTGCCTCCTGTCTCCATCTGTAGCACCTCTCTGCCTCCTGTCCCCAACTGCAGTACCTCTCTGCCTCCTGTCCGAATCTGCAGTACCTCTCTGCCTCCTGTTCCCATCTGCAGCACCTCTCTGCCTCCTGTCCCCATCTGCAGCACCTCTCTGCTTCCTGTTCCCACCTGCAGCACCTCTCTGCCTCCTGTTCCCATCTGCAGCACCTCTCTGCCTCCTGTTCCCATCTGCAGCACCTCTCTGCCTCCTGTTCCTATCTGCAGCACCTCTCTGCCTCCTGTTCCCATCTGCAGCACCTCTCTGCCTCCTGTTCCCATCTGCAGCACCTCTCTGCCTCCTGTTCCCATCTGCAGTACCTCTCTGCCTCCCGTCCCCATCTGCAGCACCTCTCTGCTTCCTGTCCCCATCTGCAGCACCTTTCTGCCTCCTGTTCCCACCCGCAGCACCTCTCTGCCTCCTGTTCCCATCTGCAGCACCTCTCTGCCTCCTGTTCAAACCTGCAGCACCTCTCTGCCTCCTGCCCCCATCTGCAGCACCTCTCTGCCTCCTGTTCCCATCTGCAGCACCTCTCTGCTTCCTGTTCCCACCTGCAGCACCTCTCTGCCTCCTGTCCACATCTGCAGAACCTCTCTGCTTCCTGTCCCCATCTGCAGCACCTTTCTGCCTCCTGTTCCCACCTGCAGCACCTCTCTTCCTCCTGTTCCCATCTGCAGCACCTCTCTGCCTCCTGTTCCCACCTGCAGCACCTCTCTGCCTCCTGCCCCCATCTGCAGTACCTCTCTGCCTCCTGTTCCCACCTGCAGCACCTCTCTGCCTCCTGTCCACATCTTCAGCACCTCTCTGCCTCCTGTTCCCACCTGCAGCACCTCTCTGCCTCCTGCCCCCACCTGCAGCACCTCTCTGGCTCCTGTTCCCACCTGCAGCACCTCTCTGCCTCCTGTCCACATCTGCAGCACCTCTCTGCCTCCTGTTCCCACCTGCAGCACCTCTCTGCCTCCTGCCCCCATCTGCAGCACCTCTCTGCCTCCTGTTCCCATCTGCAGCACCTCTCTGCCTCCTGTCCCCATCGGCAGGACCTCTCTGCCTCCTGTCCCCATCGGCAGGACCTCTCTGCCTCCTGTCTCCATCTTCAGCACCTCTCTGCCTCCTGTCCCCATCTGCAGCACCTTTCTGCCTCCTGTCCCCATCTGTAGCACCTCTCTGCATCCTGTCTCCATATGCAGCACCTCTATGCCTTCTGTCCCCATCTGCAGCACCTCTCTGCCTCCTGCTCCCATCTGCAGGACCTCTCTGCCTCCTGCCCCCATCTGCAGCACCTCTCTGCCTCCTGTCCCCATCGGCAGGACCTCTCTGCCTCCTGTCTCCATCTTCAGCACCTCTCTGCCTCCTGTCCCCATCTGCAGCACCTTTCTGCCTCCTGTCCCCATCTGTAGCACCTCTCTGCATCCTGTCTCCATCTGCAGCACCTCTATGCCTTCTGTCCCCATCGGCAGCACCTCTCTGCCTCCTGTTCCCATCTGCAGGACCTCTCTGCCTCCTGCCCCCATCTGCAGCTGCCTTATTAGTGCCCATCAGTGCAGCTTCATCAGTGCCCATCAATGCCCATCAGTGCCGCCTCATAAGTGCACATCAGTAAAGGAGAGAAATCACCCGTTTGCAAAATTTTATACCAAACTATGAAAAAGGTTTTTTTTTCTGTTTATTTAGCAAAAATGAAAAACCCAGTGGTGATTACATTATTATTATATTATTTGTGTGAAAAAATATGATAAAAATTTTGTTTGGGTACAGTGTTGCATGACCGCTCAATTATCATTCAAAGTGCGACAGCGCTGAAAGCTGAAAATTGGCCTGGGCAGGAAGGGGGTGAAAGTGCCCAGTCAGTAAGTGGTTAAACTCAGTGATTAGATTGTTTACTAACCACATTCTTATTTATAGCAACAAAAATGTAAAAGGTATATTAAACATTTTTTGTCATCTGTAAACAAGTCAAAACAGGGAAGATTATCCTCTTTTTCCAGCTCTATTTAGCAATTTTTATAACCAAAATCTTCCAGAGGGATGTACTAAAGCTCCAAAATGTGTACTAGGCTGCTTTTTTGGAAATAAAAACAAATAGAAATTAAAATGTGAGCAAAAATGTTTCAACCCTATAATGTATTTTTTTCAATGACCTAACCTTTATAAATGGCTAATGCCCTGTACACACGAGTGAACTTTTCGACTGGACTGGTCCGACGGACCGAATCTGGCGGACAATTCGACCGTGTATGGGCTTCATCGGACCTTCAGCGGACTGTTTCTGTCGAAAATCTGACGGACTTTAGATTTGGAACATGTTTCAAATCTTTACGTCGGAACTCTGCCGAACCAAGTTCCTATCGAAAAATCCGCTCGTCTGTATGCTAATCCGACGGACGAAAACTGACGCTAGGGCAACTATTGGCTACTGGCTATGAACTTCCTTATTTTAGTCCGGTTGTACGTCATCACGTACGAATCCGTCGGACTTTGGTGTGATCGCGTGTAGGCAAGTCCGATTTGACGGAAAAGTCCGTCGAAAGTCCGTCGGAAAGACTGTTGGACCTTTGTTGCCGAAAAGTCTGCCTGTGTGTACAGGGCACAATAGGCACTCTAACATACCAGGAAGTAAACTCTACATCAGTGGTTCTCAACTCCGGTCCTCAGGACCCACTAACAGGCCAGATTTTATGTATTACCTTGGAGAGATGCAGACTAGAATACTGCAGTCACTGCGCAGCAAATGATATCACCTGTGATGTGTTTCAGTTTTCTTGCAAACCTGGCCTGTTAGTGGGTCCTGAGGACAGGAGTTGAGAACCACTGCTCTACATCTAAGGACAATTAAGCTGCAATTAAGCTGCAATACTATATTTTTTTGGCTTCGGTTTAGATATACTTAGATGAGTTCAGGTCCCCTTTAGCTCTCGTGCACACTGAATGCAACTTTGAAATCGTGCAACTTCATCTGAAATGTCAGTGCGATTTTGCGTGCGACTTTGAAGATATCTGTGCAGCTTCATGCACAGATGTCTCTGCAAGTTGCACCCGAAATTGCCAGAAAAGTAGTGTAGGAACTACTTTTTCAAATCGATGCGGCACTGCAAAGTCAGTTTGAACAGTGCCATTGCTGACAATAGGGTGCAACTTGTCATGCTATTTGACGTGTCAAATCGCATGACAAGTCGCTCCAATGTGAACGAGAGCTAAAACTCAAACTTAGACATTTAACCTGGAACATCACTCTTAACCTAATCCTTAAATTTAACTATTTAAAAATGATAGTTTGTTTTGTATCTATTACAGGGATGCGATAAGCTCAATTCACAAAGCTAACAAACCAGAATAAGGATACTTATATTTAAGAATGTGACAGTTATTATCAACCTAGTCATGAGATTTGAAAATTACTGTTACACAGCTAAAACAAGCATTCTTATCATTGTATTAACACTTTGTGACAATGTCTAATGTCTTTATTATTTTTATTAATCACTCCAAAAACAAGTATGCAGATCAAGGGCTGAATGTTTGTTCCAAGACTTAAGCCTTGTACAGACGATCGGATTGTTGGCCAACAGAGCATCAGACTTTTGTCCGAAGGGCGTGTGCCAGGAACTTGTCGGCCAACAAACACAAATGTAGTGACGTACTACGTGGAATTTCAGCTCTTGAGCGCCACCTTTTGGGCACCTTCTGCTAATGTCGTGTTTGGTGAGCATTGATTCCGAGCATGCGTGTTTGTACTTTGGACTTTTGTGTGATGGACTTGTGCACTGATAGGTGGCACTGATGGGCACTGATAGGCGCCACTGAAAGGCACTGATAGGTGGCACTGATGGGCACTGGTAGGCGACACTGGTAGGTGAAAATCTGACAACAGACCGTTGTCTGCCGAAAAATTACTAGCCTGCCATCCAACATTTGTTGGCCGAAAGTTGGACAACCATTGTTTGATGGAGCGTACCAACAGTGGGATTTTAGGCGAACAGTCTGTCATCACACAATTCCCTGCCGAAAATCCGATTGAGTGTACGAGGCTTTAGGCTGGGTTCACACTATTGCAAATTGGATGCCCGCATCCAATTCACAATAGCAGGAGATTTTGACCGGCTCTCTATGGAGCCGGTTCACATATCACCGCTGCGGCTCTGGTGTGAATTTGCACAGGAGTCCTGTGCGTCTTTTGGTTCGTTTCTGGTCCGAATCCAGACAAAAATTTGGGCTGAAATTGTGCCTGTTGCGGTGAACAGGGACGCACCAGACTCCTGCTGTGAGACGCATGCGAAGATAGTGTGAACCAGCCTGAAGCTGGTCATAGAGCAATTTTCTTTCTTACCTGTGGTTGCAGAAAAGAAAAAAATCGCTTGATTCCCCCATCAACACAGTCAGTGTTGATGGGGGAATCCCTCGTGCGGAGCCATTGTGTTCTCCCAGTGGGGGGAGCTGTCCCCACCGGGAGAACACAGTGATTACTGCTAGCGGCTGTAAAAGCTGCTAGCAATAATCTTATGTAAAATTCTACAGCTGGGTGTACCCAAGTTTAACGATTGATCAACTTAGGTACATTTAGCCTGCCCAATCTTGGCTGGTCCTTGCCGAGATTTGAATTGTCTATGGCTGGCTTTAGAAAGTGTTAAAGCCAGGGACAGCCAGGCAATGTGTCTTTTCAGAATGAGGTCAGCATTATCAGCCAATAAATATATCTCTGTAAAGGTTTCCTTTAAACATCCCTTAGTAAATTAATGCCATTGAGTAACATACATACAGTATATATCTGCTGCCTCTAGCTTATTAGCTGGAAAAGATCAATCAATCTAGCAGTACAGGGATGTGCTCACTAAAAGCTTTGTAAAGACAAAATTTGTCTTGCGTCCCCAAGGAGTTAGGGCAAGGCCACAGTTAGTTCAGATGTGGCAAACCTTAGAAAGTATCAGCTAGATATTTGGCACAGCCAAGACCTTCCCAAGGGAAATTAGAAAACACATTTCTTACAATGAAGTCTATATTTATAGTCTAGTAATGGATGTTATTATTCATAAAATATTCAACTGGAATTGATTTTTCTATGTGCCTTCATGGTAGATGGATATTTTGAGGAGCAGGTTATTCTACAACTGCTTTGCAAAAGCAAATTGATCTGTAGAGAAATAAAAAAAAATTGTCTCATCAATGCAGAGAGATATCTGGCTGTCTACTGCCATTATGTGTTGGGTTATGCCACCGTTTTCATGTAACTTCCCTGATGGATTTAGGATTTGCATGTGCATGTGTATTCAGCCAGCTTGCACAGATCTTTTCCAATAATCTGCTTCAGTAATAATGAGTGTTTCTAAGCACTAACTATCCCCTACTGGTCTTATCCTTACAAATTGTTGTATGACCACTTAGGCCTCATGTACACTGGACGTTTTTACAGCTGCTGTTTATGGTTTCAGGCATTTTGTTCTGCAGCCAGTAAACTCCCCAGCATGTTATCCTACACTATATTGCCAAAAGTATTGGGACACCTGCCTTTCCATGCACATGAACTTTAATGGCATCCCAGTCTTAGTCTGTAGGGTTCAATATTTCGTTTGCCCACCCTTTGCAGCTATAACAGCTTCAACTCTTCTGGGAAGGCTGCCCACAAGGTTTAGGAGTGTTTATGGGAATGTTTGACCATTCTTCCAGAAACGCATTTGTGAGGTCAGGCACTGATATTGGACGAGAGGGACTGGCTTGCAGTCTCCCCTCTAATTCATCCCAAAATACAGGATTTTGCATGCATTCCTGCATCGCACCTGGTGTGAATAAGCCCTAAATGGAAATCAAGTCAATGCATTTACTTTAACATGCAGGAAATGAAGGGCTGTAGGCATGTTGGATAAAAGCCCTACTCTGGGCTCGGCACTTGCCCCCCAATCATCACCCCTATAGAGGCCCCTACCGTGTATGTTTTGCTACATTATTAATTTTTTTTGTTTTTCTTTTTACGTACCTTGTTCATATGTCTTCAGGTCAGTCACATGACAAGCTGGGTCTTCTTCTTTTACACCTCTTCCCTGGCCTCAGGGGAGTCCTCTGTTGATGTTCAGAGCAGTGATGATGTCAGCAGCGCTATCTGTACAAAGGTTGCTGCACTGCTGCCCCTCAGGGGACAAGGTCATGACATCCATTTAATAATATGTCCTAAGTGGTCCATCCAGGTTGAATGATGCTGAGCATTTGAGGGCCTCTAGTGGTGGAATAGAAGAACTGCAGAGAACAGCTCCAGAATAAAGGTATGTATTACAGACTAAGATTTTTCTATTATTAAAGTGGTTGTAAAGTCAGAAGGTTTTTTTTATCTTAATGCATTCTATGCATTAAGATAAAAAGAATTCTGTGTGCAGCAGACCCCCTCAACCCCCCTAATACTTACCCATATCTCCCAACTTTTTGAGATGGAAATGAGGGACTTCTATCAGCAAAAGTATGTAGGCATAGGACTCACCCCTTGCCTCACCCCCTTAAAGGAGAATTGTACAAAAAAACAAGAGTAGTTAGGCCCACAAGTGCTTTTTTTACCACTACTATTCCTTTATATTGGCTTTTGAAATTTACAAATGCAGCAATTTAGAAATCAGATGAAATGTTTAGCGCTGGAGAACACTTTTTGATAAAAAGTGCAATTTTATATACATCTATATAGATCAGACCAAAATGAGGGACAAATAAAGAGGAATGAGGGAAAAGGGACATTGCTCCAAATCAGGGACAGTCCCTTGACATCAGGGACAGTTGGGAGCTATGCTTACCTGAGGTCCTTCTCTGTCCAGGGATGTCCACGAGCATCTTGGCCATCAGAGATTCTCCTTCTTGATTGGCTGAGACACAGCAGTGGCGACATTGGCTTCTGTTGCTGTCAATCAAAGTCAGCTAGCCAATCAGGGGAGAGAGTGGGCGGGGCCGGGTCGGGGGTCTGTGTCTGAATGAACACGGGTCTGTGACTCGCCTCGGGTGCCCCCATAGCAAGCTGCTTGCTGTGGGGGCACTCAACAGAAGGGAGGAGCTAGGCTACCCAAAGAGGACCCCGAGAAGAGGAGGATTGGGGCTGCTCTGTGCAAATCCGCTGCAACAGAGCAGGTAAGTATAACATGTTTGTTATTTTTAAGGGAAATAAAAACAAGACTTTACAATCACTTTAACTATGCCAAGGGGGGAATAAAACACACAAAAAAGTGTCCAGACTGGGACTTTGCTAGTTTTGACACATATTGTGAAGTAGTAGTGTGTATGTGTGTGCTGGTTATTCCACCTGCAATTCTCCCATAGCAGCCTTCAAAAAAGATTATAACAGGTCTAAAAACTGCTAGTGCAGTTTATGTCCCATTCACACTAGAGCAGTGACTGGCATTTTTCCAAACAGAACACCAGTCATCGCTAGGGCACATACAATTGTTTTCTTTGTGCCTTGTTCTCACTACAGAGCAACCCGAAGGTACAGTACAGTGAGGTGCAATATAATGCAGACATGCTGCATTTTAATGCACCTCATTGGATGTCACCACATGTCTCCGCAAAGAAGCGAATTACACAGTGCTGCTGTGCTGTCATATAAATGAAGTGTCACTTTGTGCACTTTAAATGAAGTTAGCACATCACTACAGCACACTGCAGCTGCCTGCACACTAAATCACTTAGGTTTAGCGTGCGGGCAAGTGTGAATCTGCCATTAGGTACTGTTCACATCACCTTGTTGTCATAGGTGTGCGCAGCCTTTTGCATTAGGGTGTGCTCCCCAAAGCTCAAAACACACATGCCTTTCTCTGCAGCCTCAGCTGCACTGGACAGTGAATGAATGGGAAGTGCTCTGTGCTGAGTGGCTTCCTGTTTATTCACAAACTGAAGCACACTAAACACAGTTTACTATGCTTCAGTTATGAATGAATACAGTGAGCGAGTGTGCTCACTGTGTTAATTTCGAAAAGGAAGGGGTTGGTGTCAGAAACCAGGAAATCAGACAGAGACAGAAGTACAGTTAAATCACACTTGTTTAATAATAAAAGTAAAAAGAACAAACTTAGTCAAAACATAGCCAAAGTTCAGTAACCGGAATGGATAGTCAGCCAAGCCAGAAGTCAGGGATGAATGTAGTGGAACAGCAAACCGGATCTGGAGCCAGGAGGGATGTCAGCCAAGCAAGTCTTTAAAAAGGAATCTAGGAGAAAGTCTTTGTGATGTTTACCAAGGCGAAGCCAGAGATCCTCTGGGCTGGACGGCTTAAGTAGGCAGGACTGATGAGCAGGATATTATCAACAGGGAGTAACTGTGGAGAGATAGGAGCTGGCAATTAGCCGACAGCTGAGTGGCCAGCTCAGAGAAGGAAGGGCTGAGCCCAGCCCTGACAGTACCCCCTCCTCAATGACCCCTCCTCCTCGGAGGACCACCAGGTTTTAGGGGAAAGTGTCTATGGAAATCACAGAGGAGGACAGGGGCATGTACGTCCGAGGATGAGACCCAAGAGCTTTCCTCCAGACCATACACTTTCCAATGCACCAGGAACTGTATGCGCCCACGGAACCTACGGGAGTCAACAATGAACTGTACTTCATACTCCTCATGGTTCTCAACCTGTACAGGGTGAGGATGTGGCACCGAGGTGGAAAAGCGGTTGCAGACCAAAGGTTTTAATAAGGAGACATGAAATACATTTGAAATATGCATATTAGAAGGAAGGTCTAATGTGTAAGCCACTGGGTTATTCCTGCAAAGAATACGGAAAGGCCCAATAAACCGAGGTGCAAACTTCAGCGAGGGAATACGAAGTTGGAGGTTGCGAGATGACAGTCAGACCCTGTCCCCAACCTGGTAGGAAGGCACAAGCAGGCGTCTGGGGTCAGCATGGAGTCTGTACCTATCATTAGCATGTCGCAAAGCCTCCTGGACTTGTGTCCAAGTGGAACGAAGACCACGGAGATGCTCCTCTAATGCAGGAATACTCTGCGGAACAAATGAGTCAGGCAACATGGAAGGTTGGAAACCATAATTCGCCATAAACGGGGACAATCGGGAAGCAGAATTCAAGGCACTGTTGTGAGCAAACTCTGCCCATGGTAATAGGTCTGACCACCTGTTATGATGGTCAGAAATATAGCAACGTAGGAATTGCTCCAAGGGCTGATTGACTTGTTCTGTGGCCCCATTAGACTGAGGGTGATACGCAGAGGAGAAAGCAAGCTGAATTCCCAACTGTGCACAAAAATCTCGCCAGAACTGGGACACAAACTGACTACCCCTGTCCGGGACAATCACCTTGGGTAGCCCATGTAAGCGAAAGATCTCCTGACAGGTGGGTCCAGGGCCTCTCTCCATTGAGTATGGGTTGTAGGAGGCCCACTGGAAGGTGTCGTGGAGTCTTACTCTGAGCACACACGGAACAGGCAGCTACGAAAGCAGTTACATCAGCGCGTAGACTAGGCCACCAGAATTGTTGGGAAATGGCCCAAAAGAGTTGATTCTTCCCAGGGTGGCCAGCTGCCTTGGGAGAATGGTAAGTCTGGAGCACGGCAGTACAGAAACTCTCTGGGACAAAGCAGCGGTCACAAGGTTTCTCAGGAGGAGCATGGACCTGAGCAGCAAGAATTTTGTCAACCAAAGGAGAAGTGAGACTGGTGCGAACCATAGCCAGAATAGGATCAGGAGGAATCACAGGAATCGGAACCGACTCCATCTTGGAAGTGAAGGAAAATTGTCGTGACAAAGCGCCAGCCCTTACAGTCTTAGTACCGGGTAAGACTGAGACAATGTAATTGAAACTTGACAAGAAAAGAGCCCATCGTGCCCTTCTGGGAGAGAGGCATTTAGCTTCAGACAAGAATGTGAGATTCTTATGGTCAGTAAGATTGAGAACTGGCATAGTGGTACCTTTGAGGAGATGTCTCCATTCTTTCAGGGCTAAAATGATCGCCTACAGCTCTCGGTCACCAAATTCGTAATTGAACTCCGCAGGTGACAATTTCTTGGAAAAGTAGCCACAAGGATGCAAAGCGATCTCAGAGGTAAAACGTTGAGACAGAAGGGCGCCAACGCCTCAGAAGCATCAACCTCAAGGATAAAAGGTAATGTAGGATCAGGATGTGCCAACACAGGAGCAGAAACAAAGGCAGCCTTGAGACTATCAAAGGCCTTAACAGACTCTGGAGATCAACTCTGTGGGTTACTGTCCTTTCTGGTCATATCAGTCAGGGGCTTGACCAGAGACGAGACGTTACGAATAAACTTCCGATAATAGTTGGCAAAGCCCAGGAAATGCTGCAGAGGACGTAAACCCACGGGTCAGGGCCACTGTAGGACTGCTAAAAGTTTCTCTGGGTCCATCGAAAAACCAACAGTGGAAATGACATGAATTTAACCTGTTCACCACGGAACTCGCACTTCTCCAATTTACAATAGAGATTGTTCTCTCTTAGTTTCTGAAGCACACGACAGACATCTGTGTGGTGGCTCTCCAGGGACTTGGAAAATATGAGGATATCATCGAGATAAACCACCACACATAACTGCAACAAATCTCGGAGGACATTGTTAATAAATTCCTGGAAAACTGCCAGGGCGTTACAAAGGCCAAAAGGCATTACGAGGTACTCATAATGGCCTGTCCTGGTATTAAAAGCAGTTTTCCACTCGTCGCCCTCCTTAATCCTCACGAAATTATATGCCCCTTTCAAATCAAGCTTCGTGAAAATCGTTGCTCCCTTGAGGCAGTCAAATAACACCGTAATCAACGGAATTGGATAGGGATTCTTAATCCTGTAACTATTGAGACCCCTATAATCAATACAAGGTCTCAGTTCACCACTCTTCTTCTTCACAAAGAAGAAACCAGCACCAACAGGAGACAAGGATTTGCGGATGAAACCTCGAGAAAGTGCGTCTGCAACATACTCCTCCATGGCCTTATCCTCAAAGACTGACAAAGGGTAAACCTGGCCATGAGGGGGTATGGCACCAGGTTGAAGGTCAATTGCGCAATCATACGGCCGGTGTGGAGGCAAACTACCGGCTTGACCTTTGTCAAAGACAACGCTAAAATCGTGGTACTCCTCCGGCAGGGAGGAGAGTGAAGAGGTGCACAGGACCTTGGCTACCTTCTGGAAGCATGTCTTACTGCATTGTGGCGACCAGGAGAGAACCTCAGTACGGAGCCAATCAAAAGAGGGGTTGTGCCTCTGTAACCAAGGATAACAAATAACCAAACTTAGGTGAGGAAATAACTTGGAATTGGATTATCTCATGGTGAAGAGCCCCTACGGCCATGGACAATTGAACCGTCTCATGAGTCACATGTGCAGGCTGTAGAGGGCTCCCATCAAGAGCCTCAATGGCAAATGGAGTGTCATGCAGCTGCAGCGGAATCGAGTGCTTTGATACAAAGGCAGCATCAATGAACAGGCCTGCAGCCCCAGAGTCAATTAGAGCCTGTATCTTGACTCACGACTTAGCCCAAGAAAGGGTGACCGAAACCAGGGGCTTATCCTTCTGGATAACTGGGGATGAAAAAACGCCACCTAAGGTCTGTCTGTGACAGGACCTCAAGGTTCGGGCATTCCCTGGACGGGTAGGACAAGACTTCAAAGGGTGACCTGCCTGGCCACAATAAAGGCACAATCTGTCCCTCCTCCTAAAGGCTCTCTCATCCACAGAGAGACACGTAAAACCCAAGTGCATGGGTTCACCTTCACTGACTGATTCGGTACCAGGAGGCATGGGAGGTGAGGGAGGCACGGGTGGGACTGCAAAGCTTGGAGACAAACGTACAGGAGGCTTCAGCAAGTGCTCCTTAAAAGAGAGTCTTTCTTTGAGTCTGGAGTCAATGAGGATGGCAAACGTGATCAACTTCTCCAGCTCAGTGGGTATATCTCGGGCTGCTATCTCATCCTTGATGGTATCCGAGAGACCATGAGAAAAAGCAGCCATGAGGGCCTCATTGTTGAATGCAACCTCTGCTGCCAGAGTACGGAATTCAATGGTGTAGTCGGCAACAGTTCTCGTACTCTGTTCAATGGACATGAGGCATTTGGCAGCAGAAGCGGAGCTTACAGGAATGTCAAATACCCTTTTAAACGAAGCCATAAACTCAGGGTAAGTCAAGACAACAGGTTTTTGCGTTTCCCATAGAGGGTTTGCCCAGGCCAAGGCTTTCTCAGAAAGCAAAGATATCACAAAACCTACTTTGCTTCTGTCCGTGGGAAACACCTGGGGCAGCACTTCAAAATATATCTCAACCTGGTTGAGAAACCTTCTGCATTGGACTGGATCACCCCCAAATCACTGGGGAAGCGGAGCGGAACCAGACATACCTCTTATAGAGGTAATACTCGAGGCGGGTGCCTGCACAGAGACTGGAGCAGCAGCAGGGACGGCCTGCAACATAAGTTGTACCAGGGTGGCTACAGTGGGAGATTCCAGGTGAGCCGTACAACTCAGAAGCATTTGTAATGCCATGGCAAACTGATCCATGCGGTGATCCAGTTATCCAATCTGGAAAAAATATTACCAACAAGTGGATTGACTGCATCTTCTGAATTCATGGCCTTTGCCCACTGTCATGAACCATGAAATCAGACTGAGACAGAAGTACAGTTAAATCACACTTGTTTAAAAAACAAAAGTAAAAAGAACAAACGTAGTCAAAACCTAGCCAAAGTTCAGTAACCGCCTAACTGGAACGGATAGTTGGCCAAGCCAGAAGTCAGGGATGAATGTAGTGGAACAGCAAGACGGATCTGGAGCCAGGAGGGATGTCAGCCAAGCAAGTCTTTAAACAGGAATGCAGGAGATAGTCTCTGTGATGTTGACCAAAGCGAAGGCAGAGATCCTCTGGGCTGGACGGCTTAAGTAGGCAGGACTGACGAGCAGGATATCATCAACAGCTGAGTAACTGTGGAGAGATAGGAGCTGGCAATTAGCCGACAGCTGAGTGGCCAGCTCAGAGAAGGAAGGGCTGAGTCCAGCCCTGACAGTTGGTAAATGTACATCCATCCTAAAACATACCCATCAACAGCCAGGGGAAGAGGAGGGAAGCCAGCAGTACTGCGGGTGGGGGCAAAAAGGAGGGGGGTGTGGCCAGTAGGGGGAATTGGCACTGCACATAGTGATTAAGGTGTGCCCAGGCACACCCCCTGTGCACACCTATGCTTGTTGCAGTAAAGTGTGTGACTGCAACGTGCGACTATGTTAAATATGTTGGTGAGATGCGGTGCCATTCATTCCTCAGCACACCTCCCGATGAACATGCATTGCAGTACAGTGCAGCAAACATTGCAGTGCAGTGCATTCAAAACTGCCAAAAAATAGTGCATGCTCAATAGCGGCCATTCCAGGCATTTCAAGCTGAGAGCTTCTCTGAGCTCAGCTTAGAGAAGGAGAGAGCACACAATGTGCACCTACGCAGTTTGAATGGCAAGGAGCGACAGCTACTGAGTTCACTAGGAGAAGGAGAGAGTCAATGTCAGAGAGTGGTGAGAAGTTATGCAAAATTCCAACAATAAGTATGTTCTGCTAAAGGGGGCAATACCAGCTTTTGATGTCTAGAGTGTACCTACTTTTTCCACAGTACTCTATTACACCTGTTAATATTTTTGTTGAATTAATGGATACAAGGCAAATTTTCTTATTCAAGTATATCACCCTTATCTTTAGACACCAGGGTCAGGACAAGGGGTGGACAGAAGGGGCGGCTGCTCTGGACGCAGTGTGTATTGTAGGGATGGGGGCACGGGAAGTTCCTTCTACTATAAGGATACAGGAGTAGTGACATCGGCAGCACTAATTCTGTCAGCCCAAGGAGTGGAGGAGAAAGCTGAGAGAAGGTGCAGGCTGTGCTCCCCCCCCCCCTCTTTCTCAGCTCGTAGGGGATTTGTGTATCTAACAAAGGGTGGATGCCATAAAAATATAAACTGGTGAAGTTCAAGGGAGCTGGCCAGTAAAATGAAATAGAAGCATCTGCCACTTAGGGCCTATTCACACCTATGCATTACTGCAATGCTCATCGCCGCTCAGGGAGTTCAAGTGTCATTGACTGTGAATGGCTATTTTAAACAGTTGCTGGAGATGTGCTATTTTCCTGAGCCTCTTTACTGGTTATCACTTATACTCTCTGCACTCAGTGCAACTGAATGTGTGACTACAAAGGGAGATACATTTACAGTGTGTATATATATATATATATATATATATATAAAATTATTTTACTTTAGTTATGTCTTAACATGCATACGTTAATGCCTACGTGGGCCTTAAAGCGGTATTAAACCCAAAACCAAAAATGTAATATATTGCAGCTTACCAATCATTAGATATGGTGGCTGCATTCGTTTTCATTTTTAGGCTTTTTTTCCCTCTGTTTTCACCTGGTGATCTAGTCAGTAACACACTTCCTGTATGAGAGTGCCCCCACTCTGGATGAAAGAGCACAGGGTCACCTTTGAGCAGCAGCATTGTCAGTCTGGGGGGAGGGGAGTGTTAGGCTGGGCATACATGGTCAAATTTCGAAATAATTTTCTTTTGAAAATATGAAATTTCGTGCATTTTGTGATCAGATTGATTTTGAAATTTGACCAAGCCTTCAATTTCACCTCCTGTTGCTACAGAAAGGAATTTTCGTGGCCAGAAATCTTCTTTTCTTTCCGTGAATTTTCTTTTCTTGAACATGTGCATTTCTTTTTCAATTACATTTCTCGCATGATTCTCCCATCATTGATTAGAAAATCGTTTGTTTTTCAAAAAATTTCCAACATGCCCGATTACTCAAATTCGATGGCCGCACGGACATCGGCTGTTGCTGCAGCCCACTAATGGTGCGAATTTGAACGTAAATTCTTAGATAAGATTTTCGAAAGAAAACTATTTCAAAATTCGACCCATGTATGGCCTGCCTTAGATGTACTAGCAGATTTAGATACACCAACAAAGTGAAGCTAAACTCCAGCTAACACTTTAAAATAGGTTACAGCAACAGTTTTGTTCCTTTTGGGATAAAGGTTTTATATATGGGCAGCACAGTGGTGTAGTGGTTAGCACTCTAGCAGCAAAAGGGTTGCTGGTTCGAATCCCGACCATGACACTACCTGCCTGGAGTTTGCATGTTCTCCCTGTGCCTGCGTGGGTTTCCTCCGGGAACTCTGGTTTCCTCCTACACTCCAAAGACATGCTGGTAGGTTAATTGGTTCCTGTCTAAAATTGGCCCCAACACTGAGCTCGGATTGGGCCTGCTCGATATGAGGGATTGTCCCCCCCCCCCCACCCCAGTTCTGCAAATTATATCCTGTGTACATGGGATTCCTGTGGGCTTCCCCGGGTACTTCCATAACAGTGTGGAAGAAATGCAGGTGTGCCACACAATGTCAGTACTATAAGGCACATGGTTAAAGTTATATGTGACTGTTATATATAGAGAGAAACTCCGCGCTCAGGATAGAAACAATATTATAACAATATTATAGCAGGTTGCAGCCTCCCCTAATCAGTCCCTGGAATGAGACTGAAGAAAGTAATGATGTGCAGGTGTGGGATTGGTGGTGCTACCTACTGGCTAACTTATAAGGATGAATATAGTGGCAATGTGCATGCCAGTGGTGAATGTGTGTACGGAAGGGTTAGTTAACCTGATAATGCAGGCTCCATGCATCCATACCAATGTGCAAAAAATAAAAAAATGTGCAATACACAGATAAAAATAAATATTAAGTGAATCCCAATAAACCTCACATATATATGTGTACATAAGAATAACCTTGAGCGATAAACCTCATGGGATCCATGTACCATCAAAAAAACCTTAATGTCCAAAAGATAAAAAATATATATACATTATGTGCAAAAATGTATAAAACCCAAAACCAGCAAAATCCAGTGACACATATGTTTAGTCATAAACCGTAATAAAAAATCAGCATGAAGATATAAAATATATATAAAAAATTATTTATGAAGCTCCAAAATGACCAGCGAAAAACAAAAAAAGTCCAAAGTGCTCAAGTGACTCTTGTGTTCAGAGAATCGAGTGACTTCTGTGCTCCCCCTGATGGGTCCCCACTCACCAGCTCCCTGAACCCCTGCAGGGGTAATGGGCATGTAAAGATAGCCTGGGATGGTTCCTGGTATCTCTCCTAGTGGTCCACACGTGGTATCTGTGGTCTGTAGGGCCTTAGCAGGTCACTCCACCCAGTAAGGGTATCCAAGGGAGTCTTCCTAGTCACTTTTCCCAAAGTTGAATCGTCAGCTGTTCATAGTAAGATCCTCATAGAATGAGATAAGGTTTCCATTGTGTAGTATTTTAAAAAAGTATTTATTAAAAGTTATATGCAAAAACAAAAGGTGTCCCAGTACAGGGAGACCTATAAGCACAATGAAACAGGCAATCTGTAAGGGCACTGGTTCACAGCTTGCGCTCCACCTGCGTTCCAGCCCCTTACTTCAGTACCGGAAGTAGTGGCTACGCTACTACGTCGTTTCCGATACGGAATTAAGGGGCTGGAACGCAGCCTTAAATTAAAATCGAAATCCTCTATTTTTACAGTGGCTAACGTGTATGGACCGAACCAAGACCAGGGGGGATTCCTATCCATGGTCCTGATCAAATTGCTCTCTTTTGGCGGTCCTTGTTTCCTACTAGGTGGAGATCTTAATGTGACTCTCTCTCCGGCCATGGACACTTCCTCCGGTAAGTCCTCCATCCCACACTCCACCCTCAGACACATAAAATCACTCGTGCACTCTGCTCAACTAGTGGATGTTTGGCGAGTGCAACACCCATTTGAGAGAGAAAACAGTTGTTACTCAGTTGCTCATAACTCCTACAGTCGCATCGACTATTGCCTTGTCTTCCAATCCCTACTTGACATCCCACTGCAGGCATCCCTTGGTAACATTCTTTGGTCTGACCATGCCCCCGTAATTTAAGTTTGACCCACCCCCCAAATCTCACAAAACACTCTCTATGTGTTTAAACGACAATCTACTTAAAGACACCCCTTGCGTGGCAGCTATTGAGCAGTCAATTCGAGACTTTGTACAAGACCACCAAGAGGCCAGGGACAATACCACTAAAACAATCCACCTCATCTCCTACATCCGTCGTCACAACTTAAAGGCATGTAACCTATCCTTTGACACCAAGAAGGCATTTGACCAGGTTAATTGGCAGTTTTTACGCCTTTCCTTGGAACAGATAGGCCTTGGCCCCAGGTTTGTGTCCAAGGTTATGGCATTGTACTTTCGTCCCCCGGCATCTGTCCTGGTCAATGACTCCTCATCCTCTTCGTTTCAAATCTCTAACGGAACCCGTCAGGGATGTCCTCTATCCCCCCTACTTTTTGTTTTGGTGATAGAACACTTGGCAACAGCCAAATGAAAATATAGTGGGGATCCAGACGCCCTCTTCCGTTCACAAACTTTCGCTCTATGCAGATGACCTCCTCATCTACGTTCAACAACCTCACACATCCCTAACTTCCCTGATGCAGGAATTCCATAGATTTGGAGAACTTAGGAACTTTAAACTTAACATGTCCAAGACAGAAGCTCTCAACATATCCCTACCACCTACAGACCAATTTCCCATTCCAGTGGGGATCCAAGGGCATATCTTACCTTGGGATCACAATCCCATCCAACCTCTCAGATCTCTATAACCTCAACTACCTCCCCTTATTGACTAGATTTCGGAGGGAACTAGACACTTGGAATGGGACACCACTGACCTGGCCACATTAACACACTTAAAATGGACACCCTTCCCAAATTATTTAAATTATTCCAGACAGTCCCTATTTATGTCCCCAAACATTTCTTCAACTCCCTATGGTCCATGTCCATACGCTTTATCTGGCAAGGATTATCCTGCTTACATACCCCAAAATAAGAGGTGGAGCAGGCCTCCCGGACTTTGAATTGTACCATAGGGCTGCCATACTCTCCATTATCCAGGAATGGTTCCCCTGACCTTTCCCCAAAGCATCCACAATGGTAGAACAAGATCTCTCCACTCCCGACCTCCGGGCATTGCTATGGGGGTATGGGCAGAAACTACACCTTCTGTCCAATTCCTCCCCATTAACGACTGCAGCATTACACCTATGGTACAAAAAAGGGATTGTCATTGCTGCTGCCCACAGACCCCTCGCCACTTACATCATTATTCGATCACCCTGCCTTCCCCCAGGGTATGGGATCCAATACGGTGGGTCCATAACTCCGTTCTACATGGCCTATATAGCAAGCTCATTTGTGCACCCAACCTTGGGTACACCTATTGTACCAGGAGTACAGGGTAACTGGCTTACTGCTCTCCACATATCTTCCTTCTGTTCAGACCTATTCTCAAATACATAGGCCCCTGACAGGCTACGAACAACTATGCTCTCTCTCACAAACACCCAAACACCTGCTCTCTACCATTTATAAATTACAACACTCACTTATCCACGACCAACCCCCATCTTACACCAGGAGGTTGGCCACGGACCTGGGAAAATAACTCTCTCTTTGGCTGACTTGCAAAAGTCATTCCACTTTACGTACAAATCCTCCACCTCTTGTTACACACAAGAGATGAACTTTAAACTCTTATCCAGGTGGTACAAGGACCCTCAATCACTTCATAAAATCTTCCCCTCTGCCCCCACTTCATGTTGGAGAGGTGGCGATGTGGAGGGAAGTTATCTCCACATATGGTGGGAGTGTGGAGCCATTCAACCCCTCTGGTCTCAGGTTTTTGCCATTCTTACAATTTATACCCCTTTTTTGGAAAACTACTACCACCCCTCCCCTGTCCTCCTGGGTCTCAGTGGTCAACGACATCATGCGCATGGAAGAGATGATAGCCTTGGACAATGATTGATACCGTCGATAAATTTAAAAATCTCTGGCTCATTTGGATTGAATACTCCACCTCCGATTCCCTAAAAGCTCGCCTCAACTGAACTAAACGTACCTTATGTTCCTCCCCTCCCCTCCCAATGTGTTGCACCAAGGCCTGCTCATCCCCTTCAGTCCCCCCCTCCCCCCTGCTACACCCCAGCCTTCCCCTCCCAATCTTCCAACCCCCCCCCCCCTCTATCTTCTTCATTCTCTTCTTCTACATTACAATGACTAAGATCTGGAGGTTCGCATCCTCATTCTTAATAAGATGATTTGTAATACACGGCGGGCTAAGCCGACATCTACTAGCAAAAGGTTGCACCTGTATATTTTACTGGTTTCTCACCAAGCATACACCAAATATGAAGCCTGTATTGCATTACTCCCTACACTGAACATCCAGTTATAATGTATATTATGTTGTTTCACTCTGTTAAACACAATAAAATATATATTTGACTCTAAAATTGGCCCCAGTATGTGAGTTAGGGACTCTTAGATTGTAAGCTCCTTAAGGGCATGGACTGATGTGAATGTACAATGTATATCTAAAGTGCTGCGTAAATTGACAGTGCTAGATACGTGCTTGAAATAAACAAAAAAATATTTATATAACTAGAGCTGATTATTGTAAGCATCCCTGTCAGTGTTGTATGGTTTGTCTCAACCCTCCAATTGCTACATCTGCAGGACAACTTGTTCTGTTGAAAAACGACAGAATCATCAAGTGAAAATAAAAGAAAGAAAGCCTAAAAAAGAAAACTAATGCAGCCATCACATCTAAGAATAGGTAAGCTGCAATATGTTTCTTTCTGGGTTTAATACCACTTTGTTTTTCTCAACCCCTTACCTTCAACCTGTCCCTTTTATTACTCCTTGTTCCAAGGCAGTTACTTAATCTGTGTGATTGTGACCTCAAATGAAACTCTTGCTACTAGCACACATCAATGCTACAACTGTCAGAGTGAAAAGGGTTGCTGCATTATGCTCTGAGCTTCCTGTTTTTCCCACCCAAAGCTCTGCACTGGTCCTTTTACCCCTGCATTCAGCAAATGGTTGACTGTCCTCTTTTCCCCTCAGGGACTGGTAATGCTAGTCAACTACAGCAAAACGACAGCACACAGGTATGTTTTAATTGTAACGGAAAAAAAGATAACATTCTATATTGAATTAAACATAAAATGTATCATTTGCACGAGAAGTAGCATCTTTCTGTGCCACACACACACACACACACACACACACACACACACACACACACACACACACTGCCCCCTTGTTATCTCTGGCTCCCCAAAATACCTTCTATGCACCTGCTTCTAAACTGATCTCCCCCCTTCTCCTCTCATCGTCCTCTCTATAAGGCCAAGCTGGGTTTTGGGAAGGGTGTCACAGCTGCACCATGGCCCTTTCCCGGTGGCTCTGGCCTGCTGTCTCCTGCCGTCCAGCCCTGGTCATTAAATTGGGAGAGTCAATGTAATTATTAGGGCTCCCCTGTCAGTGTGACAGCCTGTCCCATTCTGTATTAGGTGTACAGACAGCAGCCACCTAACAGGGAGGCCATGTAGGGTTGCCTCCTGTCCGGCATTCACCAGGACAGTTCAGGTTTTGAATTGTGTGTCCAGGTTTCAGACCTCCTGAAACCCGGACACAATATTCATAATGGAAACATGAACGCAATATTCATAATGAACTCTGGCTCTCCAAGTAACCGAGTAACACAACCGCCGAGTGCATAGGGGTGTGCACAGGACCCATTCCCTTACATAGACAGGAGAGGAAAGAGGGCTTGATCAGCTCCTCCTCCTCTCACCCTTACAACTCTGCCTGCCCACCCACACACTCCAATCTCCGGTGTTCTGGTCCTCTGGAAAGGGATGTGTGGGCTGGAAATCTGAAGTTCAGATACATCATGGATGAAAGGTGTCGATACCTAAGCCTCCATCTTTGGGGGAGTGAGCTCACCATCCAATGTCTGTGACAGAAGTCTCCCCCACCCTCCCTTCTCTCTCTTGCCTCCGGGCGAGTGAATATACTAAGGTAAGAGGGACTCAGATGTAATGGATGCCCTGTGGACTCTGATTTAAGGGGGTATTTGGGAACCCTGATTTAAGGGGAAATGCTGGGAACTCTGATGTAAGTGGGAGGTTTGGTGAGCAGAAACCCCCTTACATCAGAGTTCCCCTTTACACCAGAGTCCACAGCATTCCCCTTTAAAAAAAAATTAGCTGTGAGACACTGAAGTGTTCGGGTTTGGCTTGAAGAATAGGTGGCAACTCTAATGCCCCGTACACACGGTCGGATTTTCCGATGGAAAATGTCCGATCGGAGCGTGTTGTCGGAAATTCCGATCGTGTGTACACAAATCCGACGGACAAAGTGCCACACATGCTCAGAATAAACAAAGAGATGAAAGCTATTGGCCACTGCCCCGTTTATAGTCCCGACGTACGTGTTTTACGTCACCGTGTTCAGAACGATCGGATTTTCCGACAACTTTGTGTGACCGTGTGTATGCAAGACAAGTTTGAGCCAACATCCGTTGGAAAAAATCCTAGGATTTTGTTGTCGGAATGTCCGAACAAAGTCCGACCATGTGTACGCCCTATAAGGCCATGTTATACCAGCAATTTTACTGAGTTGTTGCCAGAGATAGCATTGTTAAAAATAGAAGAGAACATGTTTTCATGCTTTGCTTCTTTGCTGGCTGCAAGGGAGCAACACAAGGACACACAATGTCATCCATCTCCTCTCACACATGTGCTGTACAACAAAACACTCTTCTGTAAAAAGAAATAAAATGTTAATATCCCCAAGATCTCGCTGTTAAGAAGATAGATCTCCCTTGAAGGCATTGGTGACATAACCTACCCAAGGGGCATTTGTGAGGCCCTGGCCACATCACCAGTGCCTCCAAAAACCAGGAAGTTGCGGGAACCACCCTCCCCCTCCAAGCTTTAGGCTGAGTACACACTTATGCAAAATGGATGAGGGTTTCCCCCCATCCAATTTGCATGACAGGACAGTGAGCCTGGCTCTCAATGAAGCCGGTTCACACATCTCCGCGTTGGCTGCGGAGCGGATTGCACAGGGGTCCTGTGCGTCTTTGGCTCCGTTTGATGTCCAAATTCAGGCAAAAAACTAGGGCCTGATTCGTCCCTTAAAAGGAGAATAGGGATGCACTGGACCCCTGCTGTCAGCCGCATGCGAAGCAGGCCTTAAAGGCAGCTGTACAGATTATTCACATGCCATGGCTAGCAAAAATTTTCATGTGGTTGCAGCCTGGTGGTGCAGGCTTTTAGGGGTTAAAACAGGCAATGAGGAGGTGCCATAACACCCTTTCAAATGTCAAATGCTGTCTAAACAGCAATTCATCACAGCTTGCTCTTCAGTGTACAAGCGCAAGTGAAAACGAGCCCTTAAAGTGATAGCCAATATATTTACAGTAGTTCTGCACAGTCACAGCATATACTTCCTTTTTGTAACACCGGCATTGTAATAACAATACAAACCATAGTTATATTTGACAATCCAATATAAATTGACTTGAAAAATCTCTTTTCATGCTGTGGGCGTGGCCCGGAGTAGGAGGCATCACTTTGCCAGCGGTTTTAACCTTGTTTCGGCCGCTAGCGGGGGTTAAAAGCGCCCCGCTAGTGGCCGAATAGTGCAGTGCCGCTAAAAATAGTGGCATTTTACCGCCGACGCCCGGGGCGGCTCAGTGTGAAAGGGCTCAATGGGGTTTGAATGGCTATTAGAGGTAACCATCCTCACCTGTGATCTGTTTGCTTGTAATTAGTGTGTGTGTATAAAAGGTCAATGAGTTTCTGGACTCCTGACAGACCCTTGCATCTTTCATCCAGTGCTGCACTGACGTTTCTGGATTCTGAGTCATGGGGAAAGCAAAAGAATTGTCAAAGGATCTGCGGGAAAAGGTATTTGAACTGTATAAAATAGGAAAGGGATATAAAAAGACATCAAAGGAATTGAGAATGCCAATCAGCAGTGTTCAAACTCTAATCAAGAAGTGGAGAATGAGGGGTTCTGTTGAAACCAAACCATGGTCAGGTAGACCAACTAAAATTTCAGCCACAACTGCTAGGAAAATTGTTTGGGATGCAAAGAAAAACCCACAAATAACTTCAGGTGAAATACAGGACTCTCTGAAAACATGTGGTGTGGCCGTTTCAAGATGCGCAATTAGGAGGCACTTGAAGAAAGATGGGCTGCATGGTCGAGTCACCAGAAGAAAGCCATTACTACGCAAATGCCACAAAGTATCCCGCTTACAATACGCCAAACAGCACAGAGACAAGCCTCAAACCTTCTGGCACAAAGTAATTTGGAGTGATGAGACCAAAATTGAGCTTTTTGGCCACAACCATAAATGTTACATTTGGAGAGAAGTCAACAAGGCCTATGATGAAAGGTACTGAGGTAGATCGCTGATGTTTTGGGGATGTGTGAGCTACAAATGCACAGGAGATCTGGTCAAAATTGATGGGAAGATAAATGCAGTATGTTATCAAAAAATACTGGAGGAACATTTGTATTCATAAGCCAGGAAGCTGCGCATGGGACGTACTTGGACATTCCAACATGACACTGATCCAAAACACAAGGCCAAGTCGACCTGTCATTGGCTAGAACAAAATTTGTGAAAAGGTCACACAGCAATTCTTCATAGAGGACAGGCCGGTGGATAAGTTATAAATCATTTATTGATTATCCATATATTAGAAAACTAAACAAAGATTGCAAAATAGAATACACAAGTAATACTCCTATATCCAATTCATGTTAAAAAGACCTAATGTCTATGTAGGACAGCGGTGGCCACCGTAACACTGGTTCAACCTGAACTTATCCCCTTTCATTCACACAGGCACTCACACACATGCAGATCTGGATCGATCCAAAGATCGGTAAAGTTGATTATAACATGTCCATGAACACTAGTTCAGTGCCACTGATTGTATCCAGGCTCTCTGCGTTTACAAAATATAAAAGTCCATGGCTATTTCTCCACAAGAAAAAGAAAAAATATTTCTGTTGAATTTTTTAAGAAAGTGCTAGTGCTGTGTGAATTTCCTCGATAGCTCCGTGATAGAAACTATGTTGCAAAGAAAAGTTCCTTGTATAAATGTGTATACACAATTATTGGAGATCACTGGCTAGTGACACAAAGTATCAACCTAGGTACTGCACAACAAACTTGACTTATCACTTAAGATGATAATCTCGACAGCAGGTAAAGAGATATGATACAGCTCACCACATCTTCTGATGTACAGTTTCTCGCAGCCTCCGGCATCTAGACGGGTTCTCCGTGATCCACTGGTGTCGTCACAGCCGCTGCAGAGGGATACCGATCAGGGATGGTAGAGCTGTGTTCTCTATCGTCACTGGATACAAAAGGTCAGTTGGTTGAGGAGAGAAACGGAATAAACTTTCCGATTATATAGGAAGTCTTTCTCTTTGTAATGCTGCAGAGGTGTCACCCATATTCATTAGGGCGGTAGCCAATCTCCAAGGTTAGTTGTCCGATCGAGGAAAGGTTTAAGGGGGGGGGAATCAAGTGAATGGATGGCGATCCCAGTGTCCTCATCATGGATACCATGTTGTCATTGTGACCTGTTATTGGCTACAGCAGAATAAAGTGAAGGTTCTGGAGTGGTCATCTCAGTCTCCTGACCTCAATATCATTGAGCCACTCTGGGGAGATCTCAAACATGCAGTTCATGCAAGACAGCCCAAGAATTTACAGGAACTGGAGGCTTTTTGCCAAGAGAAATGGGCAGCTTTACCATCTGAGAAGATAAAGATCCTCATCCACAAATACCACAAAAGACTTCAAGCTGTCATTGATGTTAAAGGGGCAATACACGGTATTAAGAACTGGGGTATGTAAACTTTTGATCAGTATCATTTGGGTAGTTTCTGTTGCCATTATGATTTAAAACACGGTTAACTGATAATAAATGGCTTCAGCCAAACACCAACCATGAGTGAAAGAAACGTTTTTGTGTTCTCATTCATATTTTCTGAAAAATGGCCAAGAAATCATAAATTCTGCCAGGGTATGTAAACTTATGAGCACAACTGTATGTGGGGGTTTACATCTACTTGATCACTTTGATTGCCCTGATGTTTAACCCCTTCCCAGTGTCATCAGTACAGTGACAGTGCCTATTTTTAGCACTGATCGCAGTATTAGTGTCACTGGTTTCCAAAAGTGTTAGATAGTGTCAGAATGTCCGCTGTAATATTGCAGTCCCGCTATGAGTCGTTAATCGCTGTCTAGTAAAAAAAAAAATAAATATCCTATGGTTTGTAGATCCTATAACTTTTGCGTAAACGAATCAATATACGTTTATTGGGATTTTTTTTTTTACTAAAAATATGTAGCAGAATACATATTGACCTAAATTTATGAAGCAATTTGAGGTTTTACATTTTTATTATCTTTAGCACTGATCACTGTATTAACGTCACTGGTTCCCAAAAAGTGTCAAAAGTGTCAGAATGTCCGCCGCAACATTGCAGTCCAGCTATAAGTCAGAAATTTGATTTTTTATTTTACATTGTTTTTATTGGATATGTTTTATAGCATAAAGTAAAAAATATATATATTTTTTTCCCAAATTGTTGGTCTCTTTTTGGTTATAGCGCAAAAAAAAAAAAAAACGCAGAGGTGATCAAATACCTCCAAAACAAATCTCTATTTGTGGGGAAAAAAAGGACATAAATTTTATTTGGGTACAGCGTCGCAAGACCGCGCAATTGTCAGTTAATGTAGCGCATTGCCATATCACAAAAAAAATTGTCTGGTCATGAAGGAGGTTAACTCTTCTGGAGGTCAAGAGGTTAAAAATGACAACTAAATAATTTCCCATTAGTATGCAGAGTTGCAAGTAGATCTGATTTTTCTGAAAGAGGGTTAGGGTCTACTTTCAATCAACCAAAAACACATTTTATTGCCGTATAACCCTGTATCCGGTTCACAGGTGATAAATACGCTTCTTGCTTTTATATCACTCGACCTACCTAAGACTTGTCACACAGCATGAGCACCGCCACCCTATTATAACCCGGAGTTACGCTCCGCCCCTCCATGCGTTCCAAGCCTCGTTTTTACGCTACAAGCATACCCAATCAAATTCAGAGAGATAAAGTGAGGTGATCAGCTATTGGTTGCGATGCTGCATCCACGTCCCATGTGACAGCCTACTCTGGGCGTGCTTGTTGTATCAGTCCATCTGGAAGTAGGTGACCGGTCATGGTGAGGACTTCCTGGTGTGGTACAAAGGTACATCTGTATAGCAGACTTGCCGTGCAGTTGTACTTTTAGTGCCAGCTGTGTTGGTGCATGATTCTCATGTACTGCTCATTACTATGTACTGATCGAAACGTATTGACCTTTAGGTGGTGACGTTACTGGTGAACTTGGTAATGTGGAACAAAGGGCACCGGCACCAGTAGTGTCTGGAATCACCTCTAACTCCTCCTTTCTCCATTTCCAGATATTCAGACTTGCAGCAGCCAGCAGCCACCTCGGCTATTGCAGATTTGGGAGAAGTTTGTGCTCACACACAGCCACCATGCTGCCAAATACAGGGTAAGCCAGAACAGTGTGCATAGGAAGGAACACAGGGGGGCAGGTGGCCTGTCAGCAAAACAACAAGCCATCTCTGTATTTACACACAGCACATTTCATTAGTAATTGTACAAGGTCTGGGGCAAAGGATCCTGCAACAGTGGCCGGTATAGTGCAGAGTGTTATTTAAACTCAGTCTTTTTTTTTTTTTGTGTGTGTGCAAACGTCCACTGTGCTTTTGCAATGTAATTGTGTAACCTAGGACAGCACATAGTGGTTAGTAATTCTGCCTTGTAGTACTGGGGTTACTGTAGTACTGCAAAGCCTGGTCTCTTTGCAGTATTAGGTGATGGCAGAGTAGGCCATAGAGGACTGCTATGAGAATATATATATATATATATATATATATAATATTTTCTGTGGTTCTTGAAACAGTGTGTACATTTTTTTTTTCTTTCTTTTTGCATGCTGTGCACAATCAGTCCACAGGTTGTTTTGTAATGTCTACCAAGATATTTAAAAAAAAAAAAAAAAAAGTGATTTCCCTGAGCCACTAGTATAATTACATTATGAACAGATGCAATACTGGCACAGCAGGTGCTCCAAAAACAACTTTGTTGAAGAAAGCCCAACGCATTAAAGCAACATCTAACTAGCTGGTCAGCTGTTGCTTTAGGCACCTTTTACACGTGCAGATCCGCTCAGTGGGAGATTGCTCGGTTGATCTCCGCTGAGCCAGCAGATGACAGGTCCGTCTCTGCTCACCGAGCCGCGCTGCTTTCTATGGGGAGGTCGGACGAAAACAGACAGCATGTCCATTTTCATCAGATCCCATCCGATCCGCCAAGACGGATGGCGAACGTATCGCCATACATCTGTTTTGATTGGATGGCAGATGGGTATCAGCGGACACATCTCCGCTGACATCCTCCTGCCCATAGGAGTCAATGGGTGACCCGCTCAGATCCGCCTGAAAAACGGACAGGTGGATCCGAGTGTGCTTATCGTGTAAAAGGGACCTTACAGTGTTTGTTACCCTAAAAAAAAATACCGTAGAGCCTGTTCCCTTAAAGCATGTTATACAGCACAGCCCCATCTATCACCTGAAATACCTGGCTGATCCTGCCTGGTTCTGCCCTTCCACCTGTAAACTGACCATGGTTTATCATGGCCACTGAGCGCTGACACCATGGTCGGTTTACGTGCTTCCATCGTCTGCTGTGTCTCCACTCTGCTCTCCCCCTTCCCCTGCCTGTCAGCTCCAGACACTGCCTGCCCCCCATCCTACTGCTATAATAAACTAAATCATCTATGCCATCCCATCTGTTTTATAATGCTGTCTGTCCTTGTGCCCGTGCTGTATAAAAACTATGCCGATTTCTACCTTATCTCAGTGCGTCTCCCGCGCACTCGCGTGACTCCTCGGCTCAATGCTTCTCTTCCACCCGGCTGACGGCAGTGGGAGACTCTTGGCTCCGCCCGCTATAGCTGTCAGCTGGGGAAAGGAGAGCCGAGGAGCGGGAGACGCTCTAAGATAAGGTAGAAATCTGCAGTTTGTTTTTTTTATACAGCACAGGCGCTGGGACACATAGCATTATATAGCAGATGGGATGGTATACAGATGATATTGTGGCTTAACAACCACCTAAAGGCTGTATTTACACCTGAGCGTCACATTTTTGAGGTTTTTTTTTTTTTTTTTTTTAAGCATTTGAGTGCAGCGTTTTTGAGCTTTGGTAGTTTTTAATTAGCCAATAGAGAAAAATATAATCTGCTTCATCATTTGTTGCTATGTTTTTCAGCTTTTTCATCTACTTTTATTATTTTGTTAGGGGTTTATTTATTATTGTTATATTATTTATTTTGTTAGGTTAGGGGTTAATGTTAGGGCAGGGCTCAAAATTTCAAGTCCTGAGCTACAAGCCAGGCCTGTACAGCTACTTGCCACCAGTTGCCCTACCAAACCCCTACCCTGCACCGCCCCTAACTCCGCTCCGAAACACAACCTTGTTAATTATCCCATGAAATGACACTGTTAAATGTTTTGTGCAGAATTACATTACAAAAATAAATATTAACAACAACAACTTTAACAATATTACCGTAAAGCATATTTAATTGATCTGAGTGTGATAAAATAAGGATAAAATATGATTGGCTACTATAGGCACTGTACCCATCATTACTGCCTTGTAAGTAATTATGTTAATGCATTTAATATATTAAATAGAGCATAAAAAAAATTAAAACCAATAAATGACACTTTAACTGATTTTAGGATGCAGAGAGACTTACAGCAGAGCACAGCACTGGACAGGGGAGCAGGAACTGCCAAAGTTTACTTTTCCTATTAACAAGCTGGGGATTGGTTGTCAGGCGGTCTGAGCAACCAATCATCATCTTGTTAATAGGAAAAGTAAACTTTGACAGGCCCCGCCCCACCCTCAGCTCACCCCGTTCTTTGCCAACTCCCGCTGTATGCCAGACCCTGCTAAGTGAATGACAGGAAGCGGAGGCTGGGAGGAGAATTGGCTCCCGTTCAATTTATTTTTTCTCCTCCAGTGTTTTGGACCTTCAAGCTCCATAACGCTGAGGTGTGAATGGGGCCTTAGTGTGCTGGGTTTTTTTTCATTAAAGTAGTTTTTAGGGTAGCTGCTGTGTGCCAGTATTTTAAGCAGCTCCAGGATTTCCATACAACGCTGATGGAGTACATCGAGCTTTTGCCTTTCATCAGTTTTGTGCAATGCAGATGAATGAGGAGCTATTGCTATGAATTGCCTTGCTTTTTACCATGTTGAACAAAGACATATTGGGGAGATGTGATAAAACTGGAGGGTGGAAAATCTGGTGCAGCTCTGCATAGAAACCAATCAGCTTAAATGAATTTTTTTTTAAAATCAAGCTGAAGTTAGAAGCCGATTGGCTACCATGCACATCTGCACCAGATTTTGCACTCCCAAGTTTTAGTAAATCCCCCTCAATGTTTTTTTAAAGATCTACAGAAAAAAAAGGTAGCAAAATTTATCAAAGCTTCGATTCTGGAGCGTAGCTATAGCTGTAATAGTCCATGCGACTCCTACAAGGTGCAGAACTACTTGTAAATCAAACCAAATATGTGGGATCATTCTTTGCCTTCCCATCTTACCTTGGTCATTCATTAGGACTTGGCTTCCATTGAAGATTGGCTGCATGAACAAAACTTTGTTAGGACATCCATTCTGACATGATTATATGATTGCCCTAGAGATGCATAGCAAAGCTTTGCTCAGTAGTGTGAGAAACAACTGACACTGCTCATGGGGTTTTCTGCTTTGTGTAATGAGCTAATGTGTATTATCCACAGCATCTGTAAACTCCACAATTAGTTACATGAAAAGCCTGTTTAAAGGCACTCATGTGAAACCATCTATGGTGGTTTGGGGAAAAAAAATGTGTTAGAGCATCATTGTACCATAGTGTGTGTATATGTGTGTGTGTGTGTGTGTGTATGTATATGTGTATGTATATATGTGTATATATATATATATATATATATATATATATATATATATATATATATATATATATATATATATATATATATATATAATACTCTGACTATTCAGCTCTTCATATATTGCAGGAGACTTGCTGGATGCACTCTCTTCATCACCGGGGCCAGTCGCGGTATTGGAAAAGCGATTGCGCTGAAAGCTGCAAGAGACGGTGCCAATGTGGTTGTAGCGGCAAAGACTGCAGACCCACACCCTAAGCTTCCAGGAACAATATATACTGCAGCTGCGGAAAGTAAATATTGATGATTTGTGTTTTATTTTTGTTTTTGTTTTTTCTGCTTGAAAACACCGTATTTCATTTTTCTTAGAAATATGTTTGTAAATTGGAAGAGTGACACTTATGTAGTGGGTATAGATAAACAGTACAGAAGTCTGTAAGTAATTGCTGCTTTCTTTGTGGTCTGATTTTTTTCAATTTAGTCAGACATGATAAGCAAGCATTTCCTACAACAATGATTTTGTAATATTTGGGGGCAGTGAGGCTGAAGGCTATTAATTTGTGGATGAAATGATTAGGGTGACTGGTGTGTAAAGTTACAGTGGATATAAAAAGTCTACACACCCCCGATAATGTCAGGTTTCTGTGATGTAAAAAAAATTAGATCAAGCTAAATAATTTCAGAACTTTTTCCACCTTTTTAATGTAACCTATAAACTGTACAACTAACTAAAATCTTGTAGGTGAAGGGAAGTAAAAATAAAAAATTTAATATGGTTGCATAAGTGTGCACACCCTGTGCAATTTCACCCCCTTCCTTCCCAGGCCAATTTTTAGTTTTCAGCACTGTCGCACTTTAAACGTCAATTGCGCGGTCATGCGACGTTGTACCCAAAAGAAATTGACGTCCTTTTTTTCACCACAAATAGAGCTTTTTTTTGATGGTATTTGATTGCCTCTGCGGTTTTTATTTTTTGCGCTATAAACGAAAGAAGAGCGACAATTTTGAAAAAAACACAATATTTTTTACTTTTTGCTATAATAAATATCCCAATTTTTTTTTTTTAAAAACAATTTTTTCCTCAGTTTTGGCCGATACGTATTCTTCTACATATTTTCGGTAAAAAAAATCGCAATAACCGTATATTGATTGGTTTGTGCAAAAGTTATAGCGTCTACAAAATACGGGATAGATTTATGGCATTTTTTAAAAAAAATATATTTTTTTATTTTTTTTAGCGGCGATCACGATTTTTTTTGGTGACTGCGACATTATGGCGGACACATCGGACACTTTTGACACATTTTTGGGACCAATCACATTTATACAGCGATCAATGCGATAAAATTGCATTGATTACTGTGTAAATGTGACAGGCAGTGAAGGGGTTAACCACTAGGGGGCGGGGAGGGGTTAATATGTTTCCTAGGGAATGATTCTAACTGAAGGGGGAGGGGACGCACTAGGGGAGGAGACCGATCTGTGTTCCTCTGTTCTGGGAACACAGATCGCTCTCCTCAGAGCTGACAGGCTGTGGATCTGTGTGTTTACACACACAGATCCACATGCCGGCCCGGTTAACGGGCAATCGCGGGTGCCCGGCGGACATCGCGGCCGCCGGGCACACGCACCGGGTCCCGAGGAACGCGGCGGGCGCGCGCCCCCTAGACGGCCGGGAATCCCAGGACATCATATGACATCCACCCAGGATGGGAGATCCCATCTGTGGACGTCATATGACTATGGGCGGGTAGGGAAGTGGTTAAACGGGTTGTAAACCCACATGGTTTTTCACCTTAATGCATTTTATGCATTAAGGTGAAAAAGCTTCTGTAGTGCTGCAGCCCCCCCCCCCCCCGAGCCCCCCTAATACTTACCTGAGCCCCGTAATTCCCACGGGAGTGAGCACACCAGATCCGGCCGGTGTCTCGTGCCCTGATTGGATAGATTGATAGCAGTGCAGCCATTGGCTCCCGCTGCTGTTAATCAAATCTAATGACGCAGGGTAGAGTTCTGCTTTCTGTGTCAATAGACCCAGAAGCAGGACCTTGGAGCGCGCCCGCACAGATGTCCACTATAGGAGAGCACTTCTCCAACGTGGGCACTCAATGCGGGGAGGAGCCACCAGCGCCGCTGAGGGACCCCAAAAAAGGAGGATTGGGGCCATTCTGTGCAAAATTAACTGCACAGTGGAGGAAAGTATGACATGTTTGTTATTTAAAAAGAAAAAAGTAACCCTTTGAACTAATATTTAGTTGAAGCACCTTTTTGATTTTATTACATCACTCAGTCTTTTTGGGTATGAGTCTATCAGCCGGGCACATCTCGAATTGGCAATATTTGCCCACTCTTCTTTACAAAAACACTCCAAATCTGTCAGATTGGGGCATCTCCTGTGCACAGCCCTCTTCAGATGACCCCTCAGATTTAGGTTTGGGCTCTGACTGAGCCATTCCAAAAATGTAATCTTCTTCTGGTGAAGCCATTCCTTTTGTCAATTTGGATATATGCTTTGGGTTGTTGTAATGCTGAAAGATGAAGTTTCTCATCATGTTCAGCTTTCCAGCAGAAACCTGAAGGTTTTGTGCCAATATTAACTGGTATTTGGAACTGTTCATAATTCCCACTACCATGACTAAGGCCCGTGTTCCAGCTGAAGAAAAACAACCCCAAAGCATGATGCTGTCACCACCATGCTTCACTGTGGGTATGGTGTTCTTTTGGTGATGTGCAGTGTTGTTTTTGTGCCAAACATATCTTTTGGAATTATCGCCAAAAAGTTCAACCTTGGTTTCATCAGACCATAACCCATTTTCTCGCATGCTTTTGGGAGACTTCAGATGTGTTTTTGCAGAATTTATCTGGGCTTGGGTGTTTTTCTTGGTAAGAAAAGGCTTCCGTCTTGCCACTCTACCCAATAGCCCAGACAAATGAAGAATACAGGAGATTGTTGTCACATGTACCACATAGCCAGTACTTGCCAGATATTCCTGCAGCTCCTTTAATGTTGCTGTAGGCATCTTGGCAGCCTCCCTGACCAGTTTTCTTCTCATCTTTTCATCAATTTTGGAGGGACGTCCAGTTCTTGGTAATGTCACTGTTGTGCCATAGTTTCTCCACTTGATGACGGACTTCACTGTGTTCCATGCTATATCTAATGCCTTGGAAATTCTTTTGTACCCTTCTCCTGACTGATACCTTTTAACAATGAGATCCCTCTGATGCTTTAGAAGCTCTCTGTGGACCATGGCTTTTGCTGTAGGATGCGACTAAGTAAATGTCAGGAAAGATCCACTAGAACAGCTGAACTTTATTTGGGGTTAATCCGAGGCATATTAAATGATGGCAGGTGTGTACTGACTTCTATTTAACATGAGTTTGAATATGATTGCTTTATTCTGAACACAGCTACATCCCCAGTTTTAAGAGGGTGTTTTACTCCCCCCCCCCCCCCCCCCCAAAGATTTCAGTTTGATTTTCTTTTTTTTTTTCTCAAAAAGGATTTTATTGAAATTAAACATAGGAAATAAACAAACAATACAGGTTCCAGTTAAAACCGTGTCATGTACGTACATTCAAGATCACATTATCCACAGATTACAACGCACAGTAGATACCTCTCCTCCCCCCCAAGCATCACGATAAATACATCTTTACATTTCCGTACCATCAACTACACTTCCCGAGTTAAACCGGCATTTGAATTTAAAGCAGTAACCTGTCCAGAATTAGATCTACTGGAGCTAGGCCAGATGTGTTCAACCATGAGGACCATAACCTGTCAAATTTACCAGGGTGGCCATGATGTTGGAAAATATATTTTTCCAATCGTAAGGTAGCTCTCATCAGGGCTATCCATTCCCTTAGAGTAGGAGGCTCAGTCGCCTTCCAGAATCTAAGAATGAGCTTACGGGGTTGAAAGAGAGCACTTGTAATTGCCTATTTAGGGTTATCTTCAAATGGAAAGTCATCAAGGATTCCCAAAATGCACGGTTTGGGATCCCGTGGAACATTAACCTGAAATACTTTATTAATGGTTGTAAAAAACTCACGTCCAGTGGAGGTGTAGTTTTAGGCAACGCCATAAAAGAAATTGATAAGGTCCTCATGGTCCCTAGAACACCCAGTGCAATCAGAGCTTTCTCTTATGCCCATCTTATACAGTCTCGCAGGTGTAAGGTGTACTCTCAGCACAATATACAGCTGGGATAAAAGTTGTACCGTATTGAGAGAGCACTGTACAGCCTGTAACACTTCTTTCCATTGGACTTCTTCAAAAGTGCCCACATCACTCTCCCACCTGGTTATCACTCTGGCTGGGAAGTTGTTTAGGAATACAGACAAAAACATAAAATAAGACCTGGAGATAAATCCCTTTAAAATGGGATCCCTCTGTCATGTAATGGAAGACAGGAGCCAGAGATTGTATCCACAAGGCTCCACCAGTTTGTGCCTTAATCGCATGATATAGCTGTAAATAAGGGAAATACATTGATTGGGGTAACCCAAATTTAGCCTGTAATTCCAAAAAGGAGCACAGTTTACCACTAGAAAAGATATGTACCAGGTGTGCAACACCATAGAATTTCCACCTTGCTGCACATATCAGGGATTGTAGTTCCTTATAGTACCTATTGTCCCAAATAGGGCTATAACCAGTGAAGCCGGTAATATCCTGTAGCTGCTTAACTTTGTTCCGGGTTTTCTGCATTAGAGCATAGGTAGGAAAGAGTTTGCTGGACTTGGCAAAAGCTAAAAACTCCAGTCCCGTGGCCGCACTGTGTTTCTGTGACATATTTTAGAAGGGCCGTAGTTGGATCTTCATTACTCCCCTCACTGATAATCTCCTTGGGCATAGGACAGGCAATGTGCTTCAGTTTGTTATTCAATTGAGTTGTACAGTTTATAGGTCACATTAAAGGTGGAAAAAGTTTTGAAATGATTTATCTTTGTCTCATATTTTTTTTACATCACAGAAACCTGACATTTTAACAGGGGTGTGTAGACTTCCTATATCCACTGTAAATCTACTTCTAGAGCTCCTCCTGAGATCATCTGCCTCCATAAAGATTACGTGAACCCAACATTTCATATTTCTGATCTGTGTCTGCTGTACCATGAACTTGTATGAAAAAGTATCCTGTTCTTTGTGTGAAACCCCTGGTGTTCCTGCCAGTCCCTCTGCTATCCTATTAAAAACTGACCACACTAAGCAGGAGAACACGCTATTAACAAAGACTGACAATTTTGAAAAAAAAAAACAATATTTTTTACTTTCTGCTATAACAGACACTGAGTGCAGCGGGAGCCATAGGCTTTTGCTACTGTCAGTCAAAATCTGTGGCTTACTGGCATTGGACGCGTACAGCCCAGATCAGGAGCGTGCACACATGGGTGCCCCCATAGCACCCGGCTTGAAGAGGGGCATTTGAAGGAGGGAAAAGCAGACAGTGCTGGTGGGAGACTGACAAAAAGGATGTAAGGGACTGCTCTTTGCAAATTTTGTTGCACAGAGCTGGAAAAGATAACACCTTTTTTTTTTTTTTTTTTTTTTTTTTTTTATTTTGGGCCAAAAAAAAGAAAAACCTTTACCTTTAAAGCGGTTGTATACCCGCTGTTTTTTTTTTTTTTTTCTACACCTGCAAGGGAAAAGGCATAATGAGCTAGTATGCACCGCATACTAGCTCATTATGAGATACTTACCTTAGAACGAGGCGCCGGCATCTCACCCGGTCCACGCCGAGGGAGCTGACATTTCCCCTCGGCGTGTCTTCCGGGTATCGCGGCTCCGGCGCTGTGAGTGGCCGGAGCCGCGATGTCGTCACTCCCGCGCATGCGCGCAGGAGCCTTCTGTCCAGCAAGCTCCGGAGTTTGCCGGGCTGTCTGCCGAGAATCCCCTGTGCGGATGCGCTGCTGCAGTTAGCGGCTCATTGCAAGGGGAATATCTCCTAAACCGTACAGGTTTAGGAGATATTTTTTTTTACCTACAGGTAAGCCTTATTATAGGCTTACCTGTAGGTAAAAGTAAAAAAAAAAAAAAGTATACAGCCACTTTAAATGCTGTATTAGTATCCGGTATGTACTGTCTCAATTATTATACAGTAATGGATAAATGAAATACATGCTTAACTTTTTTTCTATTTTTACCTTAGTTGAAGCGGTTGGTGGAAGGGCCTTGCCTTGCATTGTTGATGTGAGAGACGAAAAACAAATCAGCGATGCTGTGGAGAAAGCAGTGAGCACATTTGGAGGTAAGACTTATTGTTGGCCTGTAACTTGTTTCAGATACAGTCTCAAAAGTGTTCCACCAAAGCGTAAACCTTAAAATAGCATGACAAGCAAGCAACAGTTGTCTACATTTTTCACTGTAGCTAGTAAATGTAGAAAGTAAAAGTAGATTAAGGTATGTAGTTTAGGTTTGGTAATGGCGATCAAAATATCCGTAAACTTTAAAGTTTGCCGTCACTGCAGAACCTGCTGTTGTTTATTATTGGGACCACATTTTTGGAATGTGTACTCTTCTTCCTTTTTTTTTTTTTTTGTGTGTGTGTTCTGACATATTTGATATATAAAAAAAAAAAAAACATGGCGTTATGCTTTGTGTTGTACTCGCTGTATAACCGGCTATGGTACACATGGGCTGCCTGGAGCCATGAAACTTAAACAGTGCCCTGTCTCTTACAGTTACCCCTACAGTGAAGTTTGGGTTTCACTGCGTAATGCTTCTAAGTTGCAGCTTGTGGTTTTACATCTTTAGTGAGAGCTGATTGACAACTCAAGCAAAGTGTTAAAACATTAGACAATCTTAAAATTCATAGGTGGATATGGTTTGAGGAGGTGGCATGCAGGTAGTGTTGTGACATGGGTAAAAGGTTAGGGTAGATGGCATCCAAGCAAACAGAAACCAGGGTCGTAACCAGAATGCCAGGATGCTTACAAGGGCATAAAAATATAAGTAATACAGCGCTGCGTAAAAAAAATGGAAGTAAATAGCAGCCAACACACCTGTAGACCCAAGTATTAGAAAGAAGTGTACAAAAAAGTGTAGCGCTAAAAACTTAGAAAATTAAGTGAATAGTGTTTAAACACAACTCAAGTGTATAACATACAATTAAGTGTTAACATAAAAAACTATTATGTACTCTATATAGTACAAATATAGTGTACATACTGTGAACAAAAGTGAAAAAACCACAATGCAATATTAGTATGAGCTAAATATAATACACTGTGTGTAGTACATATATACAGATAATGTAGACAGGAATTAAAAAATAAAAAACAGTAAAGTCCAAAAAGTTCAGATGGAGTTGACACCACCCAGAACCCGTATATCGAAAGTCCACCAATGTTGTTGAAAATAATAAGAAAAAGTGAGAAAGCCACCACCCAGGGTCTTAGGGGGCTTACCAAAAGCAAATGTCTAGGAAAGACCTATGTCAACCAAGTCACAAAGGCTGAGGGATCAACTGGATCAAATAGGTAAGCAGCATAGCTATGTAGAGGTTTGGAGGCAACAAAAGTGAGCAGGAAAGCTGTTGGTTCAGGAGCTGTCGCCGATCACATCGAGAGGCTTACCAGAGGTTGTTGACTTGAGAGGACTTACCTCATCCAAGTCAAAAAGGCTTAGAGACCAACTGGTCAGAATGATGCGTCTTCTCAGATATCCTCAATGACTTCCAAACCAAGATGGCAGTTCAACTTCCACAATTATCCGCGCAGCATAGAAAGTAATATTCCAATAGAAGGCCACAAACGAATATTCGTATACCATGCGAGATATAAAAGGACTCGCATAACGCAATAACACTGGTTTATTATAACATATATCAAAAATAGACTCACATATTAGAAGATCATCAAAAGCACAAAATTCGAATAGCGGTAATTGTGAAGTGTCCACCCAACGCATTTCTGCTAAAGAGCCGTCATCTGGGGTGCGAACCCCCCCCCACCTCACCGCTATATAAAACACTAATGACCCCTTATGGAAGTGTCATGATACAGGAAGTGTAACTAGATTGCATCACTTCCGGTTAGATAAAGCTTTTAAATTTTGAGTTGGCCATTATGTATATATAAGGTCCCAAGTAGTATTAATCTCACAAGAGAAATAATATATTTAAAATATCTTAATATTAAAAAGAAAAAAGGAAACTGGCCGCAGGAAGTGAGAGAACGGGACCAAGCCTCGTTTTCATATTATGTCATGAGAGGCTGCCTGTACTAAACAGAGCCAAGCCTCGTTCGTCCCATACAACGTGATGTTGCGACACCACATTAGCGCTGCGGCGTCACTACGTTCCATAGGAAGTAGACCAAGCCTCAATCTGAGGCTGGCCACATGACTTGCTATTGGGATGACACTAGAACGTGTCATGTGCGGCAAAACAATAGGCGGAGCCGGGCATCGTTAATGCCGTATGTCGTGACGTCACTAGTTACAACGGCAGCGTCACGGCTCCTCATAGAAAGCAAGCCAAGCCTCCTTATGAGGATGGCCACATGGCTCTCTCTACAGTAAGCAATAGAAATATATATCAAAATATCAACTGCGGCTTGCGACGGTGTCAGCTATCCAACAGGATCTCTACCGGTGAACAGATTGGTCGACTATAGTTGAATCCCATCGATCAAATACGGTCACCTCCAAAGCCACAGAACCAATCATATATTTAGATAATATATTTCCTAATTTAATAATCATAAAACTTATTTTAATAAAACAAGGTACCTTTTCAAAGACAAATTTAAATTATAATTATAAATAAATCCAAATCTGGACCTAAAATGACTAAAGGTCATAAGCCTAAACAACTGAATGAAAGCATAAATTAATAAAAAAAAGGAAAAATTATTATAAAAAATTATGAAGGATAAAAAGAAGAAAGAAACATTCCTATTAGGCTTGGTTGATGAACGAGTTGATGTCCCGCTCCACATTCATTTCTTGCGGAAAGTGGGACTGCAAGCTCGTATATCCAATACGTCTCCGAGCGAAAGACACCTCTTAGAGTAGCTCCTCCCCTCCATGGGGCAACATATTTATCAATAATAAGAAATTGTGTGCCTATAGGGTTCCGATTCATGAAATTCCCTATAATGGCGGGGGACCGTATGTTTAGTACTACCGGCTTTAATCAAATTTATATGTGCGGACGCCCGCGTTGAAAATGACCTAATACTTCGGCCCACAAATTGTTTGCCACACGGACAAGTTAACAAGTGCAAAAATGTTTGATTTGATATGTACGGCCAGTTACGGTAGAATGAAAGTTATGACTAGCTCTCCTACCACACGTATTAAACTGCTTACAAGGGCAAACCAGAAACTAGGGTTTGTACTAGTATCGGCATCGGTACTAAGCATTTGCACGAGTATCGGTACTTGTGCAAATGCGCCGATACCTGAATTCGATACCTTCAGGTTTGGCTCTTTCATCTGTCAGCGCGATTCCCCTGCTGACAGATGAAAGAATATATACAAAAGAATGCAGGCAGTCATTAGTTGTTAAGGAGCGGGGCCGCCGCGTCCTTAACCAATGACGTTTCAGCTGTCAGTGGGGATTTCCCTTCCCTGCAGTAGCATGTTGCGTCTTCGCCCATTCCAGTCCCGGCTCTGCCCCTCCCCCTTAGCTCTATTTTTGTGTCCTCCGGCAATGTGCTTCTCCTACTCGGGCAGCTGCGGGGTGACAGATCTGCCTGCCTAGTGAGTAGTGTGTCCTGCACTGAGCCAGGTTTTGCTGCTGGAGAGGGAGGGCAAGTCTACTGGGTGTTTTAGCGCAGTGATTGGGTTCCCAAATACCCCCTTCCCCTCCCAAAAAATTAAGGCCCCACCCTAAACTATAACCCCCCCCCCCCTCTCCACCCTAAACTATAACCCCCTCTCCACGTTAAAAAAAAATAAACCCCCCCCCTCTCTCTCCACCCTAAACAATAACCCCCTCTCCACCAAAAAAAAGTTGGTTATAAAAATGGATGTAAAAATAGTTATCGGTATCGGCGAGTACTTGAGGAAAGTATCGGTACTAGTACTCTGTCTTAAAAAAACTGGTATCGGTGCAACCCTACCAGTAACCTTAGGTGAGATAACGTCCCAACAGATTAGAGCTGGTTTTAGGGCTCTAAACACATACATATCGCCTAATCGGTGTATAAATACTAATTTTAAGCATCATATTTAGCAAGTGTCTAGCAAGATGATTAACCAGTTTCCCTCTAGAGCAATATTTTCATTTTCTTTATCGTACATCACGGGACACAGAGCAGCCATAATAACTAACTGGTTTATACGCCAGCTACTGGTGAATGGACACTGGAAAATCAATCAAACAAGAAGTCCTCCCCTATATAACCCCTCCTACATAGGAAGTACCTCCGTTTTTTCGCCAGTGTCTGTTAGGTGGATGGTCACTAATGTGACATGTGCTCTTGGAAGGCTAGACAGTTCTATTAAGAATCATGGACTTCAGTCGGATCCATTCGAAGAAGCTGTCGGCCAAAATGGATGGTACCTGAGCCTCATTGGCAGGAGAGAAGATTCCTCGAATTTTGCCTGTAATGCAGCCTTATGGCACTGGACCCTGCGTAATGGAAACCTGTGCAGTGTTTGTTCTGACCAAGGTGCTTTCCAGCAGGGTGCTATACAGGTCCAGGGGAGTGGACCCCAGATTAAGGGGAACCCAGTCTCTGAAGGTCTTTTATGACAGCTCACCGTGATGGTGAAGATTGGACTCCCGTTATGTTCAGAGTCCTGCAGCGGGAATGGTAAGTCCTGCATTTTTGCAATTTCTCTTTTAAAAAAAAATAGAGATCTGACTGTCCTCCTGGTGGCCACTGGGGGCAGTGTGCTGTTTAATCATGCTGTGTACTTTTTAGTCGTGTGGGCTGCTGTTTCTCCTCCAGCCACTAGAGGGCACAGACTTGCTTAGTATGGCCTATTTTCATATAGGCAGGAAGTGGAAGGGGGGCCATGTGGTTAGCAGGGAGTCTGCAGACATAACGGCAGCCCATGGATACTAACAAAGTGTGAGTACTTATTATGCGAGAACTGTGTGGCAGACAAATCATGATTATATGCTGCATATTTACTGCTTGTCTGGGGGAACTGTACAAATGTAAGTCGATACACCCCTGAATGGATAGCAGTTCACTTTTAAAGTGTTGTTGACTGCTCGGAATGCAGGTGCAGCGTAGTATACGTGCTTGCAAACTTGTAGCTTAAATGCATGTTTAAATATACACGTTTGGAAAAACATGAGCATGGGTGGCCCCGAGCCCGCCCGCCACAAGAGCTCTGTGGCCCCATCAAGGCGGGCGGCGCCCCGGAACGCAGCCCCCCCCCCCCCCCCCCCCCGTAGAGGCTGGACCGATGGACTGAAGACAGGCATGGGGCCAACTGCAGTTAAGAAGTTGCATGCTTGCAAACTAGCTTAAGCTTGGCTGAAGCTTGGCTGAAACGCACGGTTGCTAAAGATACATGTTTTTACATATTCGCATAAATATACATGGTTATACATGTTTGCATAAAGATGCATGGTTGCACAAAGATGCATGCTTATTCATGTTTGCATAAAGATACATGGTTGCATGAAGATATATTGTTGCATAAAGATACATGGTGGCAAAAAGATGCATGTTTGCATAGATACCTGTTGCGAAATATGGGTTGCATAAACGCATGCTTGCTTATTGCGTAAATGCATGTTTAGAGGGGCACGTATTGCATAAGTGCGTGTTTTGCCTAAGCACATGCTTCCATAAATGCATATGGCTTTAACTCATACTGTCATGTATTCATTTGTACTACCTACGTATATGCTTATTTACATGAAACTGCATACATATGTGCATATTTACATTAAGCTGTATACATGTGTGCTTGGTTGCCTGGGACTACGTGCATATGTGCTTGGTTGCCTGGGACTACGTGCATATGTGCTTGGTTGCCTGGGACTACGTGCATATGTGCTTGGTTGCCTGGGACTACGTGCATATGTGCTTGGTTGCCTGGGACTACGTGCATATGTGCTTGGTTGCCTGGGACTACGTGCATATGTGCTTATTTTCCTTTTAGCTGCTTACATAAATGCAAGAATACTTGTATACTTGGGTACCTGCATACTTGCATGCGTAAGGGGTTGCATAGCAGTAAACCAACATCTTTGGAGGACTGTGTATTAGGTTGGCTAATATAGTTGCTATGTCATTTACCTGTTATACCAGTTAAATGGTTCCAGAAAGGAGAGGCAGCCGGGGAAGGCAGGTGCACTTCTCTCAGGTTCAATGATCTGGCGGTGTCCACATCTCCCGATGGACAGTGGTGTCAGATGCATCTGAGCCACTGTGGGGTTTGGCATTGCAGTATTTTCCTGATACTTTAAATTTTTCATCAGATGGACTGTGGCCGAATCACCTTGATCATGCCTGATCTCTGGTGATCGAAGCCTAAGCAGGATCAAGCCTAATTAGTATATGGAATTGAGACTGTCCGGGAATACTAGATGCTGTAAGCTTTTCCCCACCTGTGTGAGGGAGGCATCTGAGGTTGCTGTGTTTTTGAGAGTATCTCAGGCCAGAAGATCTTAGGGCAGTCTCTGAGGTGTTTTTTTGCTCCATCTTTAGCCAGCAAAAGCTAGGTAGGTAGGTACGCCTCTTTTTGGCCTTTGGGGGTCTGCCACAGAGTCGACAGTCTTTTGCGTTGCATTTGACTCTTGGAGCAGAAGGTATGGGCTCATTATTTAAAAACAAACCAACAAGAAAAAACCCTCAACCGGTAGCGGTCCCAAAACCAAATGGGGACATAAGGTCTAGCTTAGAGCTTAAGCCGCTGGACATCCTTCTGTTTCAGATAGGCTCTGTCCATTTAGTGTTGACCTTTGCGAGAGGTAGATTTCGGGGTCCATAGTCATCAATGACGCATATCTTCATGTGCTGTTTTTTCCAGGCTCATCAAGGTTTTTTTTTTTGCAAATTTCAGTCTCTGCACTTCAGGCTCTGAGGGTTCACAAAGCTCCCAGCACTGGACTTGCTGAAAACGCAGATGTGCCAATCTCAGTATACCTCAATCTTTTTTCAGGAAGCAGTCTGTTCCAGATTTTTCCTTTTGATATATTTCTGCAGGAGGAAGTTGTATCTAGGTCAAGGCACGTTCCCTACGTACAGTCCTACTCCAGGTCTTTGGTAGAAGATCATTCTCTCTGTCTGGAACATGAAGTTCCAGGCATTGGATTGCCAGAGGGCTCTGTTCCCGGGGTATTGCTGAGCTAAGATTGCTGGTTGATGGTTCGAATTCTGGAGAAGGAATGGGGAAGATAATAACCACTGATGCCAGCTTCTCCAGTTGGTTTGAAGGTGGCTATAGTTCAATGGACTTGGTCTCCACAAGAGAAAACACTGCCTATCAATATCTTGGATTTTTAGCCAGTATGTCTTGCTCTGGATGTTGGGACAAACCAGTTGTAGGTGTAATCCGGAAATGCCTCTGCAGGCATATATATCAACCACCAGGAGTGAAGCGGCTCAGGAAGGTGAACCAGATTCTGTCTGACACAGTACAACAAGTGGCTATCTCTATCACTAGTACATACTCCAGATATAGAATAATGGCAGGGGGAACTCTGCAGGTGGACCTACTAGATTCCAAGTTCCACAACAAGTGGGAACAGGGTGTGTCTGGGACGAAAGTCCCACTGGCAATAGGGGCAGATGCACTTGTAACATCTTAGAGACCAGTTCTCCCGTATTTGATGCTTTCTCTCTGTTTCGACTTCTCCCACATCTTTTGCGAAGAATCTGGGAGGTGGTAACACTAATAATGGTGTTAGCTGAATTAGCCCAAGAGGGCTTGGTACGCTGACATAGCGAAGCTTGCGGGGTCGCTCCTTGAACACTCCCAGTCCAGCGGGATCTAATGGTCTTGAGTCCTGTATCTCAGCACTGTTGAGCCCTGGAAGCTGGTTTCAGGGAACCTCGATTACAGGACTTGGAAATATTTTTTCCCTGGGGGAAGCCAGGAAGTGGCACCCACAGGAATATGAGTGGGAATTTTTTTTTTTTTTCTTTTGCCAATCAGTAGGGGAAAGGAGATTGGCCTTGGGTACCATTTAAGGGTTCATCCCTATCCATTTTTTCCAGAGGCCATGGTTTCTCACTCCTGGATTCATACTTTATACAGCGTGTAGCGTAGATAGTCCCACATGTCAGGCCACTCTTGTGTCCTTGGGACTGGGATTCGACAAGTGATTGTTCAGGCGTATGGTTTAAGGGCTAAGGCCTCACCTTTTCCAGTAAGGGCACACTCTACCAGAAGAGTGAGTGCTTCATGGGCAGTTCATCATCAAGCATCAATGGCTCAGATTTGCAAAGGCTGCTACTTGGTCTTCGGTGCATACATTTACTAGGTTTTATCAAGTGAATGTTAGGACGGATGTAGCATTTGGATGCAGTGTACTGCAGGCAGCAATATAGATTCTGATTGTGTTTCTTTGGTCATAATGGGTTCCCTCCCCTCAAAAGAATTGCTTGGGGACATCCCAGTTAGTTATTATGACTGCTCTGTGTCCCGTGATATATGATAAAGAAATTCGTATTTTTTTTTTTTTTTTTCTACAGATTTAATGTGTGTAAAAAATTTAGGATTTTTTTCTACAGCTTACCTGTAAAATCCTTTTCTTGGAGTACATCACGGGTCACAGATCTCTCCCCTCTTGTCTGGGAAGCTTATTGCGTGCTACAAAACTGAGGTACTTCCTGTGTAGGAGTGTTTATTTAGGGGAGGACTTCTTGTTTGCTTTACCAGTGTCCATTCACCAGTAGGTGGCGTATAACCCAGTTAGTTATTATGGCTGCTCTGTGTCCCGTGATGTACTCCAAAATAAGGCTTTTACAAGTAAGGCCTCCTGTACACTGCTGCTGATAAATGGACTTTTAGGAGCAGTTGGGCATTTTTTTCAACTGCTCCTGAACAACTCCTCTGTTATCTTATCAGTACGTATACACAGGTTCGTTTATAGTCGTTTCTACGCAGTTGCGTTTAGAGGCTTTTTTTTGGAACCCAAAGAAATGCGTTCAGAAGCTGTGTTTAGAGGCATTTCAAACACCAAACGCGGCTACCCGCATTTAGGCGCGTTTTCATCTAGTAGTGTTTTTAATGGGAAACATTTTATTTACTACTTTTGAGCCTGGAAAATGCTAAAAACACACCAAAAACTCAATTAACACTGTATGCAAGCTTGATATACAATGTGATGTGACCTTCATCAGCCAATTATGGTGTATAATACACAAATTGCATTACTTGACGCTGAAGTTGAATAGGAATTTCACTCACTCGTCAACCATTGAGAATTTGCAAACTAGACTGGGTCTAACCTTTTTCAAGAGAACGTCAAAGGTGGCAATTGACATGCGTGTAAAATTAAAAAAATTATCTGGGTAATTACGCAGCTGAACATACATATTAGAAAAGTATCCTGTGGACATGCGTTGAGCCATCAATGGATGCATTCAGGAGCGACAAACTCTGGTCCTCTGACGCAATTTTCTATGTCTTTGGAGCCTCAGCAAAAGCAACATCAGGAGCATTTCCTCACACATGCTCATCATGGGATCCATATTAACAAACCAACCAAAAAATAACAGCTAGCTACAAGCACATTGCTTTTCTTAGCTGCTACTCACACTGTTCTCTCACAGAATGGCAGAAATGGTTGTTAAATACTTGTTTTTAGTGCTTTCTAATCATTTGGGAGGATCTCCTGGGGGTTATCTTTAGTAAATGCTCCTAAACGTGGCTTGTAAACGCTGCTAAACACACGTTTTTAAACGTGGATTACTTGCTGTGATGTTCCAGCGTTCAGGAGAGGTTGAGAAAGGTCCCATGCACATGAAGCCTAAGCTGTCAAAAAATCCAAATTTTTTTGCACACGTTGAAATCTGTCGTTTTGCCTATAAAATTACTGGAAACCCCCAGAAAAATATATATTTTCTAAAAGCAGAGGCCCTATAGAATAAAAATTATAGTAGTTGCAATTTTCTTATGTTGCATGATATTTACGTCACTGTTTGTTTAATAAATCTATATTTTCAGGAAAAAACGCACTAAGATGAATTTTATTTCACACAAACACAATTGAATCCCCGTGTTTTTGTACATAACAAAAGATGAGGTAGTGTAGAACATATAGGTAAGAAATATGTCAAGCCTAAAAACTGATTGCATCTACAAAATGGCAAAAAATGATGGTAGCCAAAAGTATTACTAGGCAATGATTTAAATGCCTTTGCAGCTTATCAGTTTAGAGTACACCATAAATGATGACTGTAGAATTATTGCTTTCACTTTGACATTTGCAGCAATATATAACGTGGTAAATTGCGATTTACATAAGTGTGCACTCGGTTGCATTTGCAGGTGTGTGCAGGGCAAATGGGGTTACTTTAAATTTTTGGTACATTTTATCACTTTTATTTTCTTATACTCCTCCCTTTCCTTTTTTTTTACCGCACAAGAGACAATACCTACATTCAGTGCGACGTGTCCCTTTTGTCGCTAGCTGGTCAGTTAGTTGAAATCTGAAGTCCCCTTCTAAATGCTTACATTGGAAATTTCTTGGCCTCTGTTTTCTAGGCCTGTTAAGGTAACCTATCGTCTACCCTAGTAACTTTGTGTGGGATAACCACACTCAAGTAATTTATCCCTAATGCTTCCAATCTAGACCTCTCTGTCAGTGGGGTAAGACCCCTTTCACACTGGAGGCGTTTGTCAGGCACTTTAGCGCTAAAAATAGTGCCTGAAAAATGCCTCCATCTGCAATCCCAGTGTGAAAGCCAGAGTGCATTCACACTGGGGCGCTGCGCTGACAGGACGCTTAAAGTCCTACAAGCTGCTTCTTTGAGGTGCTTTTAGGAGCGACACCACTCCTAAAGCGCCCCTGCCCATTGAAATCAATGGGCAGCTCCTCGGCAGCGGTGCTTTGTGGGTGCTATCAAGTGCCTCAAAAACTACGGTTACCGCTGCTGCCCGGGCACTGTCAGTGTGAAAGGGCTCTTAGAGCAAATCTGTAAAACCCTCACAAATTGTGTGGCAGGGAGATTCTCTTGCATATGTTTATGGTGTTCAATAAAAAATTCCTGGGTAGTGTTCTTACCAGTGGGATTAGAATATAGGCTATCACCATGATCAACATAGACCTCCACATACAAAAAAAAAAGGACCTAGAAAAGATGCAGTTAAATGCAATAGTTGGAAGAATTTAGACCTCTTGCACACAGGTTTAAAAACGCCATGTTTTTTACTGACCTGATCTAAATACAGGTGCATAGTTGTCTATGGAACAATGCTTGCACAGTTGGGTAAAGATCAGTAATACAGCAATGAGTACAGAGACATCAAATAGAAAATGTTTGCATTTTTTTTTGCAAAACTTACACTTTTCATTCATTCTTAAAAAAAAAAAAAAAAGACAATGTTTTCAAATAGAAGTGTATTACTTTGCTCCCTTGCAGCTGAGAGGTAATGCTGAAATCGTATTCATCCAAAGCACCTGAAAGTGTCCAATGGTTATGTTTTCCCCCTGCACACTGTGGCTTCCATCATCAAGTTGCTTAAACCTGAAGTTTAGCTAAAAAAAAGTTTTTTTTTTTTTTTTTTTTTTTCTCTACAGCTTTAGTTACATTACTTACCTATAATGAAGTATGTCTTACAATGTGCAGGCTGTTGGATTCTGTGGCAGTCTTCATTGCAGGGCTGCCCTGTTCTCTTCCTGCTGCTGAATGCTGTGGGGGTTAACAGCTTCGTATATCCGGGCTGCATTAAAGATGATCTGATGGGGATAAATCCCCCTCTTGCCCCCCCCTCCATTGAGTAAAGTTCTTTCGCTGGTTACATTTCTGTAACCTGGTCTGTGAATGGGGGATAGTCTGAACAATCACAGGGTTCTTCCCGCCAATTGGGTTTATCTTCGCTTCCTCTCCAAGAAACAAGTGAGAAGAAATTTCTTTAACATAAGTGTCACCAGAACAGTTGTCCCTCTTGGAGGATCACCCCTTTTATTCCTGTTCCAGTGACCACTAAAAATGTTGGATTTTCCCTCACTTTCGGTCCCAGTGACAGTGGTCATCAGGAGAAACAGAGTGTAACTCTCCTTAACAAAGACACAGGCAGTGATTGAAAACCTTCCAGGGGTTCTAGCCCCTCACCACTCCAAAACTAACTTCCAAAACAAATTGGTTTTAAGATACATTTTAATAGCTGCAGGGATAAACCAGCATAGTGGCTGGAGTTGGGAGCCACAGCATACTGCACACACACAGCCAATACACACAGTGGGTCTCTAAATCTGCCAGAAACCTAAGGCTGTAAGGAAATCGCTACTGGTGAGCTACTACCGGTAGCTGTATTCACTCTTGAGCTGAATGCCATTGATGATTTTTACATGCATTTTTTGCATTTGTACAAACATTTTCAAGTGTTTTTGCTTAGGTGTTTCTCGATTACATTATTTTTTGTCAATGGAAAGCTAGTTACCAGGGAGGAAAAAATGTTATTTTCATTTTATTTTTTATTATTTATTTTTTACCAGGGAGAAAAAAATTGTTTATGCACACTTTTTTTGCATTGAAGTCTGTGAGGCCAAAATGCTTGAAGCCTGTAGTTTAAAAGAAGCATGTGTATATCAGGCTGGGCTAAGCTTCAAGAGATGCTACACACTGGTGTGAATAGGGACAGCTAAAAACTATGCAATTTTTATGTTGCGTCTTTTGAAGCTTTGAGCTGTTAAACCCTCAGGTGTGAATGGGGCCCTAGTTCTGCCTAAGGATGCTTACATATGCTTTTATTTATGTGAACAGGTATAGACATCTTGGTAAACAATGCCAGTGCAATCAGTTTGACTAATACTGTAGACACTCCAATGAAGAAAGTGGACCTTATGATGGGAATCAACACTAGAGGAACATATCTAACGTATGTATTGTTTTGTTGCCATTTTACATTTGAATTGATAGCTAAAGATTAGTAACTAAGGTATTATAAATACTGTATTTTTTTGGTGTATAACACACACTTTTCCCCCTGAAAACAGAGGACAAACAGTGCCTGCGCGTTTTATTATAAATACCGTATTTTTTGGCGTATAACACACACTTTTTTTTTCCCCTGAAAGTAGAGGACAAACAGTTCCTGCGTGTTATACACCGATACTATGTTTTACCAACAGGGATGGGGATCCACCTATTGGGGGGTGTCAGGCCGGCTGCCCCGCCTTTCCTGGCCCTGGGACATCGCTACCTGCATAGTCCTAAAGTTTATAAAAAATTCACTTGCCAGCCCCTTCTCCTACACCGCTCCTCATGTGTCAGTGTCATTATAAAACGAAGCTTTTAAATGTCTCAATAGCTCAGTTTTTTCTGGCTGCTTTCCTTCTCCTGCTCCTCCTCCTCCTAGCTTTAGATTGGAGGAGGAGAGCGATTACATGATCATCTATGTACCGTTAGAGAGAGCAGTCATGTGACCAGGTCAGTGGAAAAAACAGAGCTATTGAGGTATATGGAAGCTTCATATTACAAGATGAGTGACAGAGGAGTAGCAGTGTGGAAGGGCCTGGCAGTGATTTTTTTCTTAACTGTAGAGAATGCTGGCAGCACTGTCCCAGGAGACTGGGGGTCTCCTGGGAGTGCAGGGGAGGGGGGCTGTGTACTGGGGAGGAGGTCTGTGTACTGTAAAGGGGGCTGTGAAAACATTTTTCCTTTAAACTTCCCTCTTAAAATTGGGGTGCCTGTTATACGCCAATAAATACGGTAAATCAGGCTATAGCAGCAGAACATTGTTAGTGCAGTGAAATACATAGCTTGTTCATTTGCTTTGTAACAAAGCTAATAAAGGGTCTGGGGGACCTTAATTATGAAGAAAGGTTGCGAGCACTGAACTTATTCTCTCTGGAGAAGAGACGCTTGAGAGGGGATATGATTTCAATTTACAAATACTGTACTGGTGACCCCATAATAGAATTTTTTTAAATTTAAAAAGGGAGTTTAACAAGACTCGTGGCCACTCATTAACTACGTAGAGGGTTCTTTACTGTAAGAGCGGCAGGGATGTGGAATTCCCTTCCACAGGTGGTGGTCTCAGCGGGGGGCATTGATAGTTTCAAGAAACTATTAGATAAGCACCTGAACGGCCGCAACATACAGGGATATACAAGGTAATACTGACATATAATCACACACATAGGTTGGACTTGTGTCTTTTTTCAACCTCACCAACTATGCAACTGTGACTGACACAACCACCACTTTAACATCCCCAAAACATAGGTGTAGGTGTTTTGTAGTTTAGAGGGGGAACTAGGCACAAGTGGTTATAGGCTTACTGGACTTCTATCAGAATTGAATGTGTTTTTTCCACCTATCAAACAAATATATGCTGAAATATACTTTTAACAAGCCAAAGGGAGAAAATGTTCATTGTAAAGGGTCTATATACACTTTAATTATGTATCATCACTATTGAAAATTTGTGAATGAGTGAGAAAGTATTGCAATCGTTTAATGATATGGAATAACAATAGTGTTTAAAAAACCTGCACAGCTCTCTTCAAATTTTTCTCATGTTGGAGAGTAGCTGATTGTACTGTATACTATATGTGAAAGTGTGCATGTGTTTGCATCAAAGTATTGCGATTGTGTATATGGAAGAGTTGCACGCTTTTTTTGTGTGTGATAATTGGTTCGTGTGTATGTAGATGCATTTTTGTGAGGATGCAGAAAGTGAAAGAGAGCTTCATAAATGCATACATACCAGCAAGGAGATACTGCTTGGGAAAAACATGACCAGTGCGTAGATACATATATAGCTACTACATAGAGATCCACAGTATTTCATGGTGAATAATTCTGTTTTAACTCTCCAACATGTATTATAAATGTTTTGTCCTGTGGTTAAGAAGTTGGACAGCATTTTAATCATGGTTTTTGGAAGTAGAGCATTGCTGCGGTAAAGCCAAATGTCGCATCCTATGACAAATAATTTCACATCTTTTCTGTACAGATGTTAATTTTTAGTGTAAAATGTATGGTTGTTCATTGGTGCTATGGGGCAGATCCAAAACATTTCGTTCTAACACTTACCTTGCATATGTATGTGTCATTCTGCCCCGCCAGCACAATGTTGGAAAATTAGATGGGCTTTAGACGAAAGGCAAGTGGCATTCTGTACATGATCTGTAGATTTATGAAATTGAATTATTTAGGACCCTTTGTTGCCATAAAAAGATCACAGGCATTAATGAGAGGCGACCTTCATATCAGTATTTTCAGAGGGAAGAGGGATTTCATATTAGGCATCATGAAAGTTGTTATATTGCATTTCTATCGGTATATATTTTTTCGGTAGACGTTTACGATTTAAAGTTGCATTAGAAAATGTTTAAATGTGTTATATGGGACCTTAACCAGTCATCCCCTCTCTGTGCCTGTTTAACAACTCCAGGATACCTTAGCTGATGCTGTGACTAGAATTTTGAACTCCAGTATCAGCAGATTTCTCATAATGCATTGAACAGAATCCAAAGGAACCGACACAAGCTTTGTCTATTTTATATTATGATTTTTATTTTCTTGAGTAATCCTACTTTTTTGGAGTAGATTTTTTTTTTTTTTTTTTTTCTAATGCCGCGTACACACGACCGGACTTTACAGCATACTTTGCCTGTCGGACTTTTCGACGGACTTTCCGAATGAACGGACTTGCCTACACACGATCAACCAAAGTCCGACGGTTTCGTACGTGATGACGTACGACCGGACTAAAACAAGGAAGTTCATAGCCAGTAGCCAATAGCTGCCCTGGCGTCGTTTTTTGTCCGTCGGACTAGCATACAGATGAGCGGACTTTTCGACCTGACTCAAGTCCATCGGATAGTTTTGAAACATGTTTCAAATCTAAGTCCGTCAAACTTTTGAGAAAACAAAGTCCGCTGGAGCCCACACACAATCGAATTGTCCGACGAAATCCGGTACGCTGGACCAAGTATGCCGTAAAGTCCGATTGTGTGTACACGGCATTAGAATTCAGTGTGCACGGGGAAGGGGCTCTGCAGTAACTCTTTATTCATCAGATGAAACTGGCTGTGGAAGTTGTGTGCACCGCATACAACACACCAACACACAACCCCTGCAGCCCAGGGACTTGATTATGACAGTTAGTGGGAGACTAGGTGTCTGCTAGCAGGAAGTGTGTGCCTGCTATTATGAAAGAGAGGAGGACAGTTTACTACCAAGCACCAGAAGCAGATGGGACAAACAGGTGGAGTTGGAATTCTGCTTTAAACAGTATAGGTTGGATGCATTGGATTACTCACCTGAGCCCCAAAAACAGCAGGCACGAATAAGATATGGGGGTGCAGCACCTTCCGAATCCTGTAAAAGTGATTCGGCAGCCATACTGTCTTTTACTGTAGGTCTTGTATACTAAAATAGAAGCTAGCTTATGGCTACTATAAGCTTGTTTTAACCCCTTCAATGCCATGACAGGTAGGATTTGTCTTGAACAGTGAAAGGTTTAAAAAAAAAACAAAAAAAAACCTTCTCCTCATTCAATACCATAAAATGCACTGGATAACATTTTGCGCTTACTGTGTGAGCTTCAAACAAGAGATCACAGTATCTTTTAAAAATTTTGCAATTGCAACCCAGTGGAATTTGTTGCTTTTGTGCTAATTTCTGTCCAAGCAAACCTAACTGGATAATTTATTCATGCATTGTACCTCTGGAAATGGAAGAGCTCAAATAGAATCATGTCTGGTATTTTATATCTAATCCAATGGTTCTAAACCTGGGGGTCGAATGAGGATTTGCCAGGGGTCACCGAATCCTGGGCTGTTACTGAAGCCCGCACTGCTCTCCCAGACTTTTCGCGGCCACCCAGCTGGGCTGTTCCTGGAGCCCGTGGTCGCCCACCCAGCCTCTTCTCAGCCACCCATTCAGAGTTCATGGCATGGCTGGGGGTCAGAGAATAGAAGTCAGCTGACTGGTGAAGAATGTGACGTGGGAGGGGCTGGAGGAAACTATATCTCCTGATTTCGGGATAGGTGTCACTGCTGCGAGACACCACAAAGTCTGAGACACAGTGAGTAACACTACCTGTGATTATAGTTGCGGTTAAAAGTCCCTACTACAGTTCTCAGATCAGCAGATGACCTTGATCAAGAGCACCTAAGTTGGATGATCAGAACTCCCCCCAGCACTGCCACTGATCCCACCCCCCCAGCATTGCCACTCATCCCAACTCCACCCCCCCCCCCCAGCATTGCCACTCATCCCAACTCCACCCCCCCCCCCCAGCATTGCCACTCATCCCAACTCCCCCAACCCCCCCCCCCCCCCCCAGCATTGCCACTCATCCCAACTCCCCCCCCCCAGCATTGCCACTCATCCCAACTCCCCCCCCCCCCCAGCATTGCCACTCATCCCAACTCCCCCCCCCAGCATTGCCACTCATTCCAACTCCCCCCCCCCCCCCCCCTCAGCATTGCCACTCATCCCAACTCCCCACAAGCACTGCCACTCATCCCAACTCCCCCCCACCAAGGAGTAAGAGAAGGAATAAACATAGAGAATGTATGGAAGGGAGTGGAAAAGAGGGGGAGGAACAAAGAAAAAGGGAGAGAAAGAATAGGAGACGGCTAGAGAGAGAGACGGGGGGGGGGGAGAGTTAGGATAGTGCGAGGGAAAGGGGAAAGAAAGGAGAACAAAGAGAGTGATACATCCTAAAATGTACCATAAGGGGTTTTAATATTGTACAAGTGGAAGGTAATCAGGGAGCGCTAAATATCCGTGGGTTAAGGGGCGCAAATTACTTGTCTTGCCTTGGGTGCTGACACACCCACGCTACGAAAATAATTTTACTGTTAGGGGTCCCCACAACTTGGGAAATTTTATCAAGGGGTCACGGCACTAGTAAGGGTGAGAACCACTGATCTAATTTTTACTGTTTAGGTATTTTGTGTGTATCTGGCTGGGAAATATAACTTAATGGTTATTCTTCAATAAACAAAATACTTGATTAAAAGGAAAAGCTGTCCTAAAGTAAAAGCGCATTTTGACTTTTAGGTTTACCTATCCCTTTTTTTTTTTTCATTATGCAGTTTTATATAATTCTTTTCCTTTCTTCCAAGAAACCTAGGTTAGAAATGTGTGTGTGTGTGTGTGTGTGTGTGTGTGTGTGTGTGTGTGTGTGTGTGTGTGTGTGTATATGATATAGATATATTAGATAGAGAGACACACACACACACACACTGGAGCTCTAAGAAGCTGCTCCTACAGGCCTTTGAGCTCTCATTTTTTTTTTCTCCCTGGAAACTCCCCTCCATGTTAGCCAATGTGTCTATGCTCACTAATGTTTTTTCACGATTTTACAGGCAGAAAGAAACCCCACCAAACTCGCATGTTTGAGAGGAGCTTTCGAGCAGAAAAGATGCCTAATGCCGTGTACACACGGGCGGACTTTTCGACCGGACTGGTCCAATAGAACCAATCAGTCGGACAATCTAAACCTGTGTGTGCTTCATCGGACCTTCAGCAGACTTTTTCTGTTGAAAATCAGACGGATTTTAGATTTGGAACATGTTTCAAATCTTTCCGACGGACTCGAGTCTGGTGGAAAAATCCGATCGTCTGTATGCTAGTCTGACGAACAAAAAAGGACGCAAAGGCAGCTATTGGCTACTGGCTATGAACTTCCTTATTCTAGTCCCTTCGTACGTAATCACGTTTATACCAACGGACTTTCGAACGGACTTTAGTCCGTTCGTGTGTGGGCAAGTCCGAAAGTCCGTCGGACGTTTGATGCTGAAAAGTCCGCCTGTGTGTACACGGCTTAAGGCTTCATGTACACGGGATGTTGTTCAACCTCTCCTCAACGATTTAACTTGACGGCTAGAAACTGTTTAGCCGCCTTTACATGCCACGTTTAGTTGCGTTTGCGTCTAGAAGTGTTTACAGATGTTTTTCATTTACAGATGAAACGCTGCTAAACGTGAGTTACCGCGTTTAGCAGTGTTTACAAGCTGTTACAGGCATTTGGCGTTTCAAATGCCTATGAACATCCGTCTGAATCCATTTTTTTGCGTTCCAAAAAAAGCTTCTAAACTCAGCTGCCTAGAAATGACTATAAACGACCCTGTGTACATGCACTGATAAGATAGCATAGAGGAGAGTTCAGGGGCAGCTGAAAAAAATGCCCAATTGCTCCTAAACATCCGTTTACCAGCAGCAGTGTACATGAGGCCTTAGTGCCCCAAAAAATGCGAAAAAGCTCAAAGAAGCATGAAAATGCACAAAAAAACTTCCAGCAAGAATAAGTCCTTACATTTGAAGAGCACCTGTCATTTCAAGATCCATCATGGTAGCGCATGTTAGTGGACATCCAATCATCTGCTGCCGCCACATCCCTCACCTTGTTGTGTCACTGCCGCCACATCCCTCACCTTGTTGTGTCACTGCCGCATCACCAGCCGTCCCATTAAAGTGAATGGGACTGTCGGTGAGTCAACAGCGGGTCAAAGGAGGAGCCGCTGAGGGACACAGATGCTCTTTAAAAATTATGATTCAAATCAAATCCACCCTGACAGAAGATTAAAAAAAAAAAAAAAAAAAAACTGTAAAAAAGGGTCTCATTGTTTTTTGCGCATTACATTTTCATTTGTTTTATTTAAAATATTCTGGTAAATCAAAAGCAATGGATGATATTTATAAAATATGGAATAAACAATGAGGAGTGCCAATTGCTTTAGTCCATTTCAAGTGGTTTCATAGAAAATTGTGGGTTCTTTTTCTGTTTAAGGATACCAACAAATTTGTCCATGGTTGTATGTAGCAAGGTAACACTTTGCTAGATCCATACATAAACATATGTTTCCTGCTACAATAATGCAGGTGTACAACTTTCTATTAAATGCCATGCATTTTAACTGCTGTTAAACCAAGGGTTTTACACCCCCAGTCAGACTCCGAAGAAAGAATTATAGTTAATTAACCCCCAGAATAACCTTCTACATCTGCCAAACAATACCGCTTTTGAAGGCATTAAATATAGCTCACAAACGTGCGCTGTTTTTTTCTTGAGAAGAACACCCCTTTTTAATGCATTTTACAATCACAATTCAGTGTGTCTTTGTGTAAAAAGTGTCATTAAAAGGAACAATGCGGAGAGCTTTGACACATTTATTAAAATAATGCACTGAAGTGTCTTTACTGTGTTTCATACATCTGTGCATTTGCCAGCTGGGGGAACGATGTAGTATAAATAATGTTAATAACTAAAGTGTGGTGTGTGCAGAATGATAAGATTGGCCTAGATCAAATGCACTGGAGTGCCGCTATTTAATCAAATGGGTTTGAACAACCCTTCAATGCCAAGTGTGTTTTTGCATTATTTTATATCGCAATCAGTACTGGAGAAAATGTACATAAAGTACCCTTTACATAATCAGGGTAAAAAAAAAAAATTGTTTGAGGTTTGATATATTGCTTAATATATTCGCATGAAGCAGCGATGATGCACATGGTTGCCTCTAAACAGCTGCTTTCCATTACAAATCTCTTTCAGTACAATATTGTGAAAATGGCTGGGAGGCACTAGGCAGAGCTTCTACTTTTTTATTGAAAGTATTCTCATAACAAATTACTTGACAAGTGAAATAATTCTGAATAGTAATGCAGATGTGACATAAAGAAAATGGCTTCACACCAGGCCTTGACAAATAATAAAAATTTAATAGCCTGAAAAAATATTGCTCCACCTTAATATCAGTTTTATTGATCTTACGACAGCATCTTTTATAAATGCCGTCTAGGCAGAGTAAAATGGTCTTCGTGTACAATGAGAAAATTACACAAGTTCATACATTTTAAACATAGAAAAACTGTCCCTTAGCCACACACACACACACACACACACACACACACCTACTTTCATATCCCTAAATTTTATTTTCTGACTCAAATGTCTAATTTCATGCTTCAATCACCATTTTCAATAAGCTGGGATACTGAATAATAAAGAGTATCCTCCGTCTGAGTCTGATCTGATATAACTACAGTGCCTTGCAAAAGTATTCACCCCCCTTGGCTTTTTTTGTGTTTTGTTGCCTCACAACCTGGAATTTAACATGGATTGTTTGAGGATTTGCATCATTTAATTTACAGAACATGCCCACAACTTTGAAGATTTTTTTATTGTGAAGCAAACAACAAATAGGACAAAATAACAGAAAAAGTCAATGTGCATAACTATTCATCCCCCTAAAGTCAATACTTTGTTGAGCCACCTTTTGCAGCTATCACAGCTCCAAGTCGCTTTGGACAAGTCTCTATGAGCTTGCCACATCTTACCACTGGGATTTTTGCCCATTCCTCCTTTCAAAACTGCTCCAGCTGCTTCAAGTTGGATTGTTTGCGCTTGTGAACAGCAATCTTTGTCTGACCACAGATTTTCTATTGGATTGAGGTCTGGGCTTTGACTTGGCCATTCCAACACATTTACATGTTTCCTCTTAAACCACTCAAGTGTTGCTTTAGCAGTGTGTTTTGGGGTCATTGTCCTGCTGGAAGGTGAACCTCCGTCCTAGCCTCAAATCACACACAGAGTGGTACAGGTTTTGCTCAAGAATATCCCTGTATTTAGCACCATCCATCTTTCCCTCAACTCTGACCAGTTTCCCAGTCCCGACTGCTGAAAAACATCCCCACAGCATGATGCTGCCACCACCATGTTTCTCTGTGTGGGGATGGTGTTCTTTGGGTGATGTGATGTGTTTGGGTTTGCGCCAGACATAGCGTTTTCTTTGATGGCCAAAAAGTTGAATTTTAGTCTCATCAGACCAGAGCACCTTCCTTCATACATTTTGGGAATCTCTCACATGCCTTTTCGCAAACTCAAAACATGCCATTTTGTTTTTTGCTGAAAGTAATGGCTTTCTTCTGGCCACTCTGCCATAAAGCCTACGGCTTATTGTCGTCCTATGTACAGATACTCCAGTCTCTGCTGTGGAACTCTGCAGCTCCTCCAGGGTTACCTTAGGTCTCTGTGCTGCCTCTCTGATTAATGCCCTCCTTGCCCCGTCTGTGAGTTTTGGTGTGCGGCCGTCTCTTGGCAGGTTTGCTGTTGTGCCATGTTCTTTCCATTTGGTTATGAAAGATTTGATGGTGCTCCTAGGGATCATCAAAGATTTGGATATTTTTTTTTTATAACCTAACCCTGACTTGGACTACTCAACAACATTGTCCCTTACTTGTTTAGAGAGTTCCTTGGTCTTAATGGCAGTGTTTGGTTAGTGGTGCCTCTTGCTTAGGTGTTGCAGCCTCTGCGGCCTTTCAAAAAGGTGTGTATATGTAATGACAGATCATTGCACACAGGTGGTAATTGGTTGCACCAGAGCTTTTTATGGGCTTCATAACAAAGGGGGTGAATACATACGCACATGACAAATTTATCTTTTTTTTATTTCTGAAAAATTGTTTTATGTACAGTATATATTTTTCTAATTTTACTTCACCAACTTAGACTATTGTGTTCTGATCCATCACATATAATTCAGATTAAAAAACATTTAACTATAGGCTGTAATGTAACAAAAAAAAAGGTGAAATGCCAATGGGGTGAATACTTTTGCAAGGCACTGTACATAGTTTCCTTTTAGTAAATAAATGTGATCGCTGTTGTCCTATAATCTTTTCAACATTTAATTTTATTTTCCAGAACTACCAGTAATAAAAAAACAAAACAAAAAAGCTTTGTATCTGAAAAGAGAAAATTAGCTGCCCTTGACCTAGTGGTATTCATTTCCGGTCAGTTCAAATGTCTGCAAAGGATTCATTTTTCATATGAAACACAAAATGAATCATCCTTCTAATTGCACAGATTTCAGATATTTTGTGATCACTTGTACACAATTTCTAGCTGAAACCATGTCTAAGCCCAAAAGCAAAAATGCACTGTCGCTGTACTAATGATATTGGCAGGGAAGGGGTTAACATCAGGGATCAAATCCCCGTGCTGGGGCTTGTGCACGCGATCGCGTGTGGCCGGCGGCGATCTTGCCCGCCAGCCAAGCACATTGGGTTCCCCGCCGTGCAGCACGCGCGCACCCTCTGGTGGCCGAAAAAGAGAAGGACATACCCGTGCAGGGTTTCGCCCAGCAGAGCAATTCTGCCGCAGTATATCTGCGTGAGCCGGGCGGGAACCAATTAAGCAAGAAACATACACTATATTACCAAAGGTATTGGGACACCTGCTTCCGGGTTCTACATTGGAGCCCTGATCAAAGGCAAATTTGGCTTTGTTCAGGACCCCGGCCAGCCGGCGGATGTGCCGGCTGGTGGCTCAGGTCTCTGGGTGGGATGGGAGACCTGGGCGGAGAGGTACGGGGACCAGGACGTTCCCGCTCCTTGTAATAACAGCCAATGCTGTTCATCCATGGCAGCCAGTGAGAAATGATGGGACAGGCAAGAGGTGTCAGTCACTCAGGTGTGAGCAGATCCCACATTTTTGGACAGATCGTGCCACGGTCAGGGAAGTGGAGAGCTGGACGGGAGCTCCTATGAGGGAGACATCAGAGTGAGATGAAGAGACAGCTGACAATACAAAGTATGGCCCATACTTTTCATTATCTGCTGTCCTCAGGGACAGATCCGATCCAGAGATCCCACTGTATGGCGATTTCTGGATTGGATCTGTCATACAATGGTATCATTGGCATTGATGATTTGATTCAGATTTTTTAACTGACCTGCTGCCAAGGCATGTTGTTTGCTGGACCGCACGGAAGATGGCAAGATGCTGCTGTGACCTGCTGCTTGCTGGACAGATCTGATGGCTGCCAGATGTGGGTGTAGGTCAATGTCTGTTTACACCTGGGCTGCAAACACCCCCCCCCCCCTTTATCAGACCAGCTCATCTACTCTACCTGGGTGTTGAACACAGCAACACCACCCCACCCGCCCCCTTAGCAGGTAAGCTCACAGCTTGGCTACTCTATGTGGGTGGTGGTCACACAGCAATATACAGCACACGCCTGGATTCTGGACCCTATACATAGCACACACCTGGATTCTGCACCTTGTACATAGCACACAACTGGATTCTGCGACCTGTATATAGCACTCACCTGGATTCTGCAACCTGTATATAGCGTACACACACGCCTGGATTCTGCAACCTATATTTATATAGCGCGTACACACACGCCTGGATTCTGCAACCTGTATATAGCGCACACACACGCCTGGATTCTGCAACCTGTATATAGTGCACACACATGCCTGGATTCTGCAACCTGTATATAGCGCGCGCGCACACACACACACGCCTGGATTCTGCAACCTATATATAGCGCGCACACACACGCCTGGATTCTGCAACCTGTATATAGCGTACACGCCTGGATTCTGCAACCTGTATATAGCGCACGCACACGCCTGGATTCTGCAACCTGTATATAGCGTGCGCACACACACGCCTGGATTCTCCAACCTATATATAACGCGCACACACACACACGCCTGGATTCTGCAACCTATATATAGCACGCACACACACGCCTGGATTCTGCAACCTATATATAGCGCACACACACACGCCTGGATTCTGCACCTTGTACATAGCACACAACTGGATTCTGCGACCTGTATATAGCACACAACTGGATTCTGCGACCTGTATATAGCACACACCTGTATATAGTGTACACGCTTGGATTCTGCAACCTGTATATAGCGCACACACACGCCTGGATTCTGCAACCTGTATATAGCGAGCACACACGCCTGGATTCTGCAACCTGTATATAGCGTACACGCCTGGATTCTGCAACCTGTATATTGCACACACACACGCCTGGATTCTGCAACCTATATATAGTGCGTACACACATGCCTGGATTCTGCAACCTGTATATAGCGCGCGCACACACGCCTGGATTCTGCAACCTGTATATAGCGCGCACACACACGCCTGGATTCTGCAACCTGTATATAGCGTACACGCCTGGATTCTGCAACATGTATATAGCGTACACGCCTGGATTCTGCAACCTGTATATAGCGCACACACACGCCTGGATTCTGCAACCTATATATAGTGCGCACACACACGCCTGGATTCTGCAACATATATATAGCGCGCACACACACACGCCTGGATTCTGCACCTTGTACATAGCACACAACTGGATTCTGCGACCTGTATATAGCACACACCTGGATTCTGGAACCTGTATATATCGTACACGCTTGGATTCTGCAACCTGTATATAGCGCACACACACACCTGGATTCTGCAACCTGTATATAGCGTACACGGCTGGATTCTGCAACCTGTATATAGCGCACACACACACGCCTGGCTTCTGCAACCTGTATATAGCGCGCACACACACGCCTGGCTTCTGCAACCTGTATATAGCGCGCACACACACGCTGGGATTCTGCAACCTGTATATAGCGTGCACACACGCCTGGCTTCTGCAACCTGTATATAGCGTGCACACACACGCCTGGCTTCTGCAACCTGTATATAGCGCGCACACACACGCCTGGATTCTGCAACCTGTATATAGCGCGCACACACACGCCTGGATTCTGCAACCTGTATATAGCGCGCACACACACGCCTGGATTCTGCAACCTATATATAGCGCGCACACACACGCCTGGATTCTGCAACCTGTATATAGCGCGCACACACACGCCTGGATTCTGCAACCTGTATATAGCGCACACACACGCCTGGATTCTGCAACCTGTATTTGGCGCGCACACACACATGCTTGGATTCTGCAACCTGTATATCACACGCCTGGATTCTGCAACCTGTATATAGTCCACACATGCCTGGATTCTGCAACCTGTTTATAGCACACGCCTGGATTCTGCAACCTGTATATAGTACACGCCTGTGTGCTATTTACAGGTTACCCCCCCCTTTATCAGGTCAGCTACACTATACTCTGTCAGACCAGCATAGGGTGGCAGGACAGACACAAACACTCCTCCAGCCTCTTCTCACAACCCACACACCCCCTATCACCAGCTCACCTTGGGCTCTCAGCTTCAGCTAGGGAGGTCCAGACTCCTCAAGACTGTGTGGACACAATATGTAACAGCAGCCACCCCGGCGGAGAATGATGACACACTCAGCTTGGTCTGGCTGCGCAGCAGTGGTGGGTGGAGCTAGCAGGAGGAAAACTGTAACCAGACCAGGCTATTGCGTCCGCAGCGCTGAGGGTGTTCCAGCTGACAAAAAACTACCAAAGGGAGCAGCCAGAGCCAGGGATGCCCTCGGGATGGTGTCAGACAGCGTTACCCGACCCGGGTGCGGAGCGCACCACCAAACCAATGCCACTTGGCCACTGACACCCCCCAATGTGTGGCACCCAGGGCAAGGTAAGGCTGGAGTTCAGCTTGAGCCTATGTACTTAAAGTGGAGCCCCGAAAACGCTATTTAAAGCGGAGTTCCACCCGAAAGTGGAACTTCCGCTTAATTGCTCTTCTCCCTTGCCAAAAGTGTCACTTTTGGCACCTTTCAGGGGGAGGTGGGAACGGGGACCTGTTTTTGACAGGTCCCCTTCCTGCCCCCTCCTCCTTCCTCTGCCACCGGGCCAATCAGAAAGCGCATGCGCGGAAGGGAACCCGGCATGAAGCCAAAAGGCTTCACTGCCGGGTTCCCTTACCTGGAATGGCAGTGGCTGTACCCGACAGCCGATCCGAAGATCGGTGCTCCCTGGACAGGTAAGTGTCCATATAGTGAAAGTCAGCAGAGGGCGTGCTTAGCTGAGAAAACCCCTTCTGAAGACTCCTGGTATATATGACATAATTTGCCTAGGCCCAGAAACCAGGAAGTAACTAAAGAAATGTAAAAAAAAAAAAGTTTAAAACAAGTAAATATGATATATCTTCCTATCTTTTTAAAGTGGTTGTAAAGGCACAAGGTTTTTTACCTTCATGCATATGCATGAAGGTAAAAAACCTTCTGTGTGCAGCAGCCCCCCTAATACTTACCTGAGCCCCCTCTCGATCCAGCGATGTCCACAAGTTTTGCCTCTCCAGGGACTCGCACTCCTGATTTCAATTTGACAGCAGCAGAAGCCATTGGCTCCCACTGCTGTCAATCGCAGCCAGTGAGCCAATCAGGACGGAGCCGTGAATGGACACACAGAGCCGTGGGTCAGGAGTGCACCTGCTTGGGTGCCCCCAGAGCAGGAGGGCACCCAGCAGGAGAGAGGATCCAGGAGCGCCGGTGTGGGACCTGGGAAGAGGAGGATTCGGGCTGCTCTGTGCAAATCACTGCACAGAACAAGTAGTTTTATAAAACTTTTGCTATTTAAAAAAATAAAAAAGACTTTAATATCGCTGTAATAATCCTTGCAGCATAAGGATTTAAATGGTCAATGTTGATTGAGAGAGTGAAGTTCTGCTTTAAATAGGTCTTCTGAAAAGAAATCTTTGTAGAGCAATTTAACCACCTCAGCCCCGGAAGATTTTACCGCCTTCCTGAGCACTTTTTGCAATTCGGCACTGCGTCGCTTCAACTGACAATTGTGCGGTCGTGCGACGTTGCACCCAAACAAAATTGACGATCTTTTTTCCCCCACAAATAGAGCTTTCTTTTTGGTGGTATTTGATCACCTCTGCGGTTTTTATTTTTTTGTGCTATAAACAAAAAAGAGCGCCAATTTTGAAAAAAATACACATTATTTTTTACTTTTTGCTATAATAAATATCCCCCAAAAATATATAAAAAAACATTTTTTTCCTCCGTTTAGGCAGATATGTAGTCTACAAATTTTTGGTAAAAGAAAATTGCAATAAGCGTAAATTGATTGGTTTGGGCAAATGTTATAGTGTCTACAAAATAGGGGATAGTTTATGGCATTTTTATCATTAATTTTTTTTTTTTTACTAGTGATGGCGGCGATCTGCGAATTTTATCGCGACTGCGATGTTATGGCTGACACGTCAGACAATTTTTACACATTTTTGGGACCATTGGCATTCATAGAGCGATCAGTGCTATAAAAATGCATTGATTACTGTAAAAATGGCACTGGCGGGGAAGGGGTTAACACTAGGGGGCGATCAAGGGGTTAATTGTGTTCCCTATGTGTGTGTTCTGAAGGGGGGGAGTGGACTGTGTACGGGTAGAGATAGATCGCTGTTCATACTGTGTATGAACAGACGATCTGTCACTTCTCCCCTCAGAGAACCGGAAACTGTGTGTTAACACACACAGATCCAGGTTCTCCGTGTGCCCCGAGCAATTGCGGGAGCCCGACAGTGATCGCGACCGCTGGGCACTCGCATCAGCTCCGTGGGCAAGCAGGGGGCCTCTAGTGGATAAAAAGAGAACCAACGTAGTATGACAGCGGTTCGCGCAGCCGAGCCATGTTGCCGCAGTAAAACTGCGGCGGCTGGTCGGCAAGCGGTTGAAGGATTACTACCTACGTTTTTATTATTATTTTAATTCTGTGTAGACTGAATGGGGTTGATTTGCTAAAACTGGAGAGTGCCAAATCTGCAGCTGTGCATGGTAGCCAATCAGCTTCCAACTTCAGTTTGTTCAATTAAGCTTTAACAAAAAAAAAAAAACTGGAAGCTGATTGGTTTCTGTGCAGAGCTGCACCAGATTTTGCACTCTCCAGTTTTAGTAAATCAACACCATTGTGTGTTTTTTATGTTTTACATGCTGTTTTTGTTTTGTTTTTTTGATCAACCAGTGGGGGGATTGTTTTTTTTTTTTGTTTTTTTTGTTTTTTGTTTTTGTTTTCAATCAGCCCACTGGTTGATCAGAAAAACAAAAAAAGGGCTCCTCTGCTGTCAGAATACATGATTGGCTGCAAGCCACTGTCCAACAGTCTGTAAGCAGGAATGGCTAAAATTCGATGCATCTATGGGTAGCTTTAGTTCCTACTCTGCTCCACTATCGCCCACACACTGCACCATCGGCTCTACTGTTGGCACATGGGGGGTTATTTACTAAAGGCAAATCCACTTTGCACTACAAGTACACTTGAAAGTGCAGTCACTGTAGATCTGAGGGAAGGTCTGAAATGAGTGGAAGCTCTGCTGATTTTATCATCCAATCCTGTGCAAGCAAAAATGCTGTTTTTTTTTTTTTTATTTTCCTTGCATGTCCCCCTCAGATCTACAGAGACTGCACTTTCAAGTGTACTTGTAGCACAAAGTGGAATAACCCCACAGTGTACTGATGGAAAACTGTGGAATATGAGCTTGTACTCACTCTCTATAGGAATAAATCGGTGTGCAGAGTGCATGTCATAGGCCGAGCTACGAAGATTTTCACAAGTGACTGTGTGGTGCCAACACGTTCTTCACATAGCTGATATCTTGCTGTATCAAGGACATGCAAGTATAAGAATGGGAGGGGGTCTGAGGGCAGAGGGGATCACAACACAACCCTGACATAACCCCACACTGCTCATTTTTCTGCAGCTCGCTCTCACATTGGCCAGTCATCACTATTTCAATTTACACCTTGATCAGTCCGCTTCACCATCATTCCCATATTCTACTGACAAATTGCTTCTTTATCCCATCCAACATCGGCTTCATAATCGCCCAGGCATCATCCTATAAAAGAGGAGGGAATTTGGGACTTTGAATGAGGCAATTTGACTTGATAAGTGTAATTTGATATAAGTATATTAATATGTTGGCATGTGGCTGGGTATAAATACATAGCATAGACATATAGCTCATACACAGGTAATTTTATATATATATATATATATATATATATATATATATATATACGCTGTATAGCATGGATCGTCATAATAACATCCATTTTACACTTATCAAGTCAAATTGCCCTATTCAAAGTCCCAAATTCCCTCCTCTTTTGTACCTGAATAGAGATGGAGGCATATATACATATATGTGCTTCATTTAGAGTCCCACAGCTTTTTTCCCCCATTTTTTTTGCACAGGCATCATCCTATAGCCTTTGTCAACTTTCCTCGGCTTTGTCATGTCACTAGTGATAACAACATAATTGTAAAATGAATTAATCCAAAAACTTTGTGATGGCGATCAGAGCCAGCAATATTGGAAACGGGCACTCTTCAGGCAATCGCTCATTCACTCCTCACTCCGACTACTGCACCTGGAGACTATAGTATTTGTATTTACAGGTATTAGCAAATTGGAAGGCTGTCACCATAAGATTTTTGCCAGTTAACTCAAAGATATTTGTTAACTGAATGGAACCTATATTGTGTTTTAGAGAAATATTAGCCTGATTTATAACCCGAAGAAATATTGCTACAGTGTATATTCCATACTCTATCTGGTGGACTACCATGGATCCTTTGTGTTCAGTTTTCTCTTCTCTCCAAAATGTTTTGGGGGTCAACTAGTGTTGGCACTGCACTCCTGCCCATGATTTGCCCAAGGGTAACTAAGCCACGCAGAAAATTCTGAGTGATTCCGAATATTTACATGCATAGAATGTATATTAATGCATTTATTTTAACAGCAGTCACAGGCCTAAGAATAAGCTTAGGGACACAGCTACTGTATGTTTGTATGTATGTTCAGTATATTTGGTGTGTTTGTGTGTATTTGTTTTTATATCCGAAATTATTTTATGTTAAACACTTTTGTGACTGCATTTAGTGTGGGTTCTGGCAGTATTTTTCTCATTCATTCTCCTCATTTATCATGCAAAATCTCATTTATTACAATGTCCAATAAGCTTTCCATTTTACTCCATGGCAACCAGATTTGTTTTTCTTTTTCATTTTGATAAATAAGGTTACAGATATCCACTGCTCTGCTTTTCACATCCTGAAATGGAATTTCTTTTCAGATCAAAAGTATGCATCCCACACTTAAAAAGAAGTAAAGTGGCACACATTCTAAACCTTAGTCCTCCACTCAACTTGAATCCAGTTTGGTTTAAGAATCACTGTGGTAAGTTCTAGAGTTTGCGACTTTATTTTATGTTGTGCTAATGTTTTGAAGTGTTTCAAAAGCTTGAAGGTTTTTTGCCTGAATGCATTTTCTGCATTCAGTTAAAAATGTTTTTGATGTGCTGCTCCCCCCCCCCCCCCCATACTTGCCTGGGCCCAATCTCAGTTATGTGCACAAGAGCAGAGGCTCTCTCGGCCATCTTTCTCCTCATTGGCTCAGAGACAGCAGCTCCCGCTGCTGTCAATCAGAGCCAGTGAAGAGGGATAAGGGGGCAGGGCCAAGACAACACCCCCTGTGTGTGTGTTATGAACACCCAGAGGCGGCCCTGGAGTGAGCAAGCAGCTTGCTATAGGGGAACTCGGCAGGGAGGAGGAGCCAGGAGTGCCGACAAGGGACCCGAGAAGAGGAGGATCGAGCTTGCCATTGCACAGAGCAAGTAAGTTTAACTGTTTTTTAAAAAAAAAAAAGAAACAAAAACACAAAGCCTTACAATCACTTTGAGTACTGTACAGAGTAATAGTTGTTTTAGGCAGTGTCCTGCATGATTTCATCATCCATGTAGAAATGGAAATTGACAAATTGTTAAAGTGATTGTAAACGATCACCTTGTAAAGCAACCCATTCCGTTTAAAATAGATGAAAGGCAAAGAATTTTTGTATAGATAAAAAAAATACATTATAAATCCCTTTTTTTTTCCTTTTTATTTTTTATAAGTGACCAAATTCCCTCTGCATAAGAGCTGGGGGGAGGAGGAGGAGAAGCAGCAGTACACTGAGCTTCCCAGTGAATGGCTGTGCAGCGGGGGTATGTCAGGACAAGTCTGATCCTTGGAGTACACAGAGTTCTCAGCATAACTCGAGAACTGACCACAGTGTGCTCTCCTGCTTAGTGTGGTCAGTTTTTAATAAGAAAGCAGAGGGACTGGCAGGTACACCAGGAAGCAGTAAAAAGAGAACAGGATACTTTCTCATACGAGTGTATGGTACAGCAGGCACATATCAAGAATATGAAGTGTTGGGGTAAAAAACGCTTTAAGTCAAATACATTTTTTAAAGTGGGTGCCTTAAAACCGTAAGTTGCATAATAAACATAAATACTTAAACTCTTAGATATATAGTATATATATATATATATATATATATATATATATATATATATATATATATATATATATATATATATATATATATATACACAGTGTGTGTATATGTATGTGTGTGTGTGTATATATATATATATATATATATATATATATATATATATTCTTTTGTATAGCTTTGACAGGAGAGCAGTCAAGACAACAACATGTTTGTGTTTGCATGCACTGTAATGCTACTTTTTTATTTTCTTAGCATATACAATTGCAAAGTATGGAATGTCCATGTGCGTTTTGGGGATGGCTGAAGAATTTAAAGGAGAAATTGCTGTCAATGCTTTGTGGCCTAAAACAGGTTAGTTGTCACTCCCTCTTTTATTTCTATTTTAAATCATTGTCTTATGTTGATTTAGTTGTGTGCAATGCAACCCAGAATTGACCCAAGCAATCCTAATTATATACGTAAACAGACGAGGGTTGAATCATTCCAATATGGGTTTTATCAAATCAGTCGGAAAGTAGCAGCATATGTGTGTGCGATCACGTCACATATAGAGTCTCAGACAATACCACGCACGCAAAAAGGACATTGCATAATGGTGGCATTGGAGCAAAAGAAGCTGTCGTGGCACAGTGGGCAGGCTGTGGCTGGCACATTTTCCCATATGCACCACTGCAAAAAAAGTTGGCAATATGTTGGTGATAACTTACACATGTGTGGCAGAGAACAACCTTTTATGGGTTATTGCCGCCATAACTGTTTACACTGTAGAGAATTCTGCATATCTTCAGTGGTAAAGTGGCCAGGCAGTTCCACTGAAAATACAGGGCTTGCAGTGAGCAGAGGATTGGCCTGGGCAGAGCTGATGAGGAGAGGAAATAAGCAACTTCAGGGTGTGGGGAGGGAAAACTGTCACACTGCAGCCCTCAACATCACTTACTGGAAACATGTCAGCCGCCCAAGAAATACCAACAACTGGGGTTGACAGTCCAAAGAATGGATCTATCAGACACTTGCAGATGCTGCGTGCTGCCATTGGCCCCCTCTACCCATCATGCTATTTGACTGGATGACACTATATGCCAGCAGAGCTGTGTATCTGGGCCCTTGGCATTGTCTTTGACTGGTACTCTCTTCCCCAGACTGACACCATCTTTGTGGCACTTTAATCATAACTTTTTATGTATTGTACAGGACATCAGGGATGGATCCTGGAAGGCAGGTATGTGTCCCTATTCTTTTGGTTGTGGTCCCTTTTAAGGGGGGAGACAAGATACAGAAGTAGAACTCAGGCATTCTCACCCATGCAGGGTGAGGGGTCCTGTGGTTATCCAATAGAAAGAGGAAAAACGATTTACAGTTTTCCCAAGATTGTTAAATCCTGGTATGGGACACAGAGTTCAGAGACTCAGAGATTTCTGATAGGAAAGAGCCTTCAACCCTGACTATGGGGACTTTGGTCCTGAAAGGTTTAACTCGCCTGTAAGAGAGGGCTGAAAAGAGTAGGAAGCAGTCAGCAGGTGTCTGTGAGGTGCTGATGGAACAATAAAATACTGTTTTTACAAAGTCAACTGGCTGGTGATCTTGAACCCCCACAATTTCAATATAAGTATTATAAATATATATATATATATATATATATATATATATATATATATATATATATATATATATATATATATATATATATAATATATAAAATATATTTGTGTGTATGCACAAAACCTGGTGTGTCATTCAAAATTAGTGAACCACAGGTATGGTCACCGATTTAGAATCGGCCAGAAGAAATCAAGGTCATGACACCAAGTTTCTTTCAAAAATAAAGTAACCTCTTTACATTTTGGGGCATAATGTGATCACCTTCCTACCTAGGCTTTAAAACGTGATCCTTTATTATAATGTTAAAGTCAGTATCCCCTATAACCAGCCTCCACAAAGAGTCTGGGTACACAGAGCTCAGTCTGTTTGCATCTAATATCATTCCTATGTTCTTACACTCTATCCCTGACCTGTTGTGTAGTTTCACCAGTAAATTCACTGTGTAGGTTCTCTGGCATGTCAAATGATGTTAAATTACTTAGTGCCATCAGAATTGGAAATTGTATTGCTCCTAATGTTATGGGCACAATGCCAGCATGATGAGCATTGAAATGAGCCTTTATATTTGATACCAAAAAATGTGTGTCACACCTCACATTTTGGTTTATCATCATGTGTATTCTTGTCATGAATCATCTGAAACTGTCTAAATGCCTGTCAGGCATACTCTGAAACTGTTTAACGTCTGAATATGCTGTACACAAGATATGCCAATAATGTTTAATATAAGAAAAAACACATGCAGAAAAACCATGATACTGGCATACGAACAGAATCCTCTTTTTTTTGGACAGCAGTTTGTAACACCTGTTTAGTATCAGAATTGAGATTATTTTCAAAAATGCCTTGGGATAACCCCTGGCTAGCAATGTAGACTTATCTTCTAGCATCAAGGATATTTGGGGCATTACCAGTATTGACAATCTGCCTGACGGCTTTACCAATAGATTTTATGAACAACTTCAGCAAGAATTATCCCCTCTTCTTTTAAACTTCTTCAATGCCATCTCCCTAGAATGTCCTTTCCTCGCTCAAATATGGAGGCACAAATATGGGTTGCCATTAAGTCGGGGAAAGACAGTACAGACCTTAGAAGCTATCACCCTATATCATTATTGAATGGCGAGATTAAACTTTTTATTTCAAACTTATCGCTAACCATTTGCAGCCCTGTTCCTATCCTTTTTTCACAGCATTCAAGTGGGGTTTGTGTCTCATAGAGAAGCAAGAGACAACACTCTTAAAACTCTGCATTCAATCCACCATGTCCCTCTCTGGCTACAATCAATAGATGCTGAAAAGCATTCGGTCGGGTGGATTGGGACTTCCTCAGACTGACCCTTTCACACATTGGCTTTAATTCTTTTGTAGTGAAAATATCACCAGGGCAAGTGGTTCTTTATCTTCCAGCTTCCCTGTTGCACGTGAAACCCATCAGGGGTGTACCCTGTCTCCATTATTATATGTGATGACAATAGAGCACCTGGCTAGCCATCTTAAATGAATTTGAGACTTTTGGAGCTTTAAGTAATTTTGGAGTAAATCTTCACAAGAATGAATTTCTCAATATCTCTTTGTTAGCTACAACGGTGACTTTACTAAATTTTATGCCACTACTTAATTCTATCAATTTTGATTTACAAAAATGGGTCTGCTTCGTGAATGTGGCTTACGGACCTTTTACTTTGACAGACTTCCTAGTATACTGCCCACGTACCTTGGGGGTCTAGAGAACCCGGCAAAAACCCAGTCTGGCCTATGGGGGGCTCACAAGTTTAGATTTGCTTGTGTATATATAAGTGCAGGGTGCATTGCTGGCAACTGTTTACAATTAAGAAGTGTCCCTGTGCACTCAAATAAATTGATACAACCAGATGCAGTAAAAATATGGATGTAATCCCCCAATCATTCAGAAAAAAATCTGTTCTCTGAAAAATCAATCTTTCAATGCACTAGGTTATAACACGTGTTGAGTAACACAAAAATCCCAGTTGCTACCACTGTATAACACATCTCAAGAGTAGAATATTATGGTGCTTATTCAGTATGCTCATTAGCGACTACAACGGTCTTATCCTATATTCTTGAGTTTCAATAATTTCCGTAAATAATTTCCACAGTATTGACATTTAAAAAAAAGAGGGGGGGGGGGGGGTTCTTTATACCTGGGTACTAGTTTACTATTTTGTTGTAATAAAGTCACTTTCAAAGGGTTGTAGTTGTAATTTGGGGGTTTTGTTTATTATATTTCCTGAAAAAGTATACTTTTTTTTTTTTTTTTGGTTTTGTTTGCATTGTTTACTCTGGACCAGTAGTTTACATCCCAGCTCACTAAATACATTTCAGAATTCATAAGGGACAATGATTTTAGATAAATAATTAGCAGTATCCTTAGAGCAGAACTCCAGCAAAAAAAAAAATTAAGATATAAATGAATCACCCATCAAAATAAAATAAGCCTAATCCAGCCTTTGCTGCAATATTTACCTTCCTGTCAGAGATCCCCCCCCCCAATACTTTTGTTCTGCCAGTAAAAGTAAAAGTTGCACGAAAAAACTGGACTTGATTTCTCCATCCACACACTCGCTGAGCGATTGTATTAGATTGAAGCCTAAGACAACTTAAAACGAGAGGATATGAAAACATGTTCTTTTTTTGTACATTTATTTATAGGTCTTTAATTGTTCTATAAATAGTGTCTTTCATCTAATGTATTTATTTTAATGTAAACTTTAAAAAAAATAATTATTTTTAAAGGTGAATTATATGTACATAGTTGTACCCATAATTACATGCTGCAGCTTTCGTGTGATACTGCAGCTGTCTCACATCAGCTCTAAGACCAAGAGTTGAGCAACCACATTATTGTTCGCAGTCACTGCATCTTGCTCTGCTTCTCCAGTTCTCACTGGAACGCCAGGCTGGGAAGAGGCAGGCAGTGGCAGCTTTGACTCTCAGCCGCACCCTGAATGGCAAAGCCAGCTGTGAATCAGGCAGCCACATGTTTTTTTTTTTGTTTTTTTGGTTTTTTTTTTCAGCAGCAATTCATCACCAACCTTATATTGGCAGAATAGGAAATTTTGAATGAGCTTACCTTTTATCTTCATGATTGGGTTAAGGGAAAGAAGGTGGATCAGTTGTCTCTAAACACACTATTGTGCTTTGAATGTGGTACAATGTGGTATCACAATACTCTTCCATTGTTGGAAATGGCAATACAACATGTAAGTTGTCCTTGCCCAAGAGATTTTTTTTTTTTCGTTTTTCTCATATGTTTAAAGTAATACTAAAAGTTTTGTTTATTTTTTGTTTAAAATTAACAAACATGTTATACTTACCCGCTCTGTGTTATGATTTTGCACAGAGCAGCCCAGATCCTCCTTTTTCTTGCATCCCTCGCCCGGGCTCCTGGCCCCTCCCTTCTGCCGAGTGCCCCCACAGCAAGCAGCTTTCTATGGGGGCAGCCGTGCTGCTGCTGTGTGTGTCTATTCAGACACGGAGCTGAAGCCCAGCCCCGTCCCCTCTCTCAGTGGCTCACTCACTTTTACAGGTTATTCTGTTTTGTAACCTGATATTAATCTGCTTGTCATGTGATTTAATTGTATAAATCTATTAAGTTTCTTGTTTTGCCCTTTTGTGTCTATGAAGATGAAATGTAATTTTGTGTGCAGTACTTTTGATAAGCCTGTTATAATTTTTAAAGTGTGTGTTGATTCATAGTAAAAGGTGAAGAAGAGTGCAAAATGAGTTACCTTTTGTATCCTTGTATGCAGTAACTTTGCTATTTTGGTAACCATTTTCAATATCTGCAGCTCTTTTGTACCTTTAGCTGTCATTCAGAAATATTCATCATGTACAAAAAAAATTGTGAATACCAATCTTTCATTTTTTTTCTTATTCACCTTAATAGCTAAACTAATATAATTACATGGGGGTTAAAGGAACATATTTTACAGCACATGAATAGGACAAGTGTCTGAAAAAAGGTCAATAGATATTTGGTTGAAATGTAAAAGGGGTAGTATACAGCTCTATGATAGAGCAGTAGACTCTAGGTTGGTTGCTTTACATTATTCTCACAGATGTTTCACTTTTGTTTATAGGTATACATACAGCTGCTATGGATATGCTGGGAGGATCTGGGGTGGAGAAGCAATGCAGAACTGCCGACATCATGGCCGACGCTGCATACTCCATTTTAACGAAACCTAAGAGCTACACTGGAAATTTTGTAATTGATGAAGAGCTACTAAGGACTGAAGGAATAAAAGATTTTGATGTCTATGCAGTGTCTCCAGGTAGTAACGTTAAACTGTTAAAAAATTATGTGACAAATATAAATGTCTTTTTTATAAATTCCATCTCCTTGACTTAATGCCAAAACAGCTACTATATGCATAAAACTGGTTTTGAGGATTATTTTTTAATTGGTCTGCCAAGATCAAAATTAACCTGCACTGTACTGAACTTTAAGGGCCTAATCAAACTTTGTAGTTCTGGTATGTTGCGCATTAATGTGTGTTGTGTTAAAGTGATCGTAAAGGTTAGTTTTTCCCTATAAAAATAACAAACATGTTTTACTTACCTGCTCTGTTGCAGTGGATTTGCACAGAGCAGCCTGGATCCTCTTTTGGTGCTCCTGGCTCCTCCCTCCTGTTCAATTCCCCCACAGCAAGCAGCTTGCTATGGGAGCACCTGAGCCGAGTCATAGCTCCCTGTGTCCGTTCAGACAGGGAACCCCCTCTCTCCCCTGATTGGCTAGCTGACTTTGACAGCAGCTGCAGCCAGTGGCACCGCTGCTGTGTCTCAGCCAATCAGGAGGGAGAATCTCGGGCGGCTGAGACATTTGTGGACATCGCTGAACAGAGAAGGGACCTCAGGTAAGTGTTAGGGGGGCTGCTGCATACAGAAGGCTTTTTATCTTAATACATAAATTGCATTAAGATAAAATAACCTGCCTTTACAACCACTTTAAGACATGAATGGGCTGCCAACACACCAGAACAGACAAAAAAAGGACATGGAGCATTCTTTCCAGTGCAGCACACCAAAACAAATGAAAATTTTACTGTGCATTGTGGTGCGCTACAGTCCAGCGTTGGGTTAGTGCATTTGGGTGCCATTCAAAATGAATTGCTCCCCAGTGTGCAGAGGCATGCAATGATCGTGTTATTACAACTCAAGTATGAATGGGCCGTTAAATTTTTATAGAATTGAAAAATATTGCAACAAGCAGCCTTTTCCCTCCCCCTCTTTTACAAAACGAACCTAGCATATTAGTTATACAGGTCAGTAAACCCAGCGTAAGTGAGCCATGCCAATGTCCATTACGAATGCGTTAACAAGAGTGTTTCAAAAGAACTTGATTGAAGCACTTCCATCCTCTATCAATTAATTGTAAAGGTGGGTAAAGATAATTTCTGGTGGCTTATGGTTTATCTGCTCTAAAGCTTTTATTTTTTTTTAATTTTTTATTAAATTAAATTAAATTAAATTATTTTAAGCCAGATAAAGCATAGAGGCTGTCAAGAAATATTTTTAAAGCGGACCTATTAGTAACTTTACAAGCCTGTAAAAAAAAAAAAACCTAACCTCTTTTGATACAAGTCAAGTTAGAGAATCGTTTTTCAAAAAGCCATACCCTTCATAATTAAAAATAATTGCTGAGACCTAGCCTGGCCCAGCATCCTAGTCCAAGAAGATGATGCTGACCCTTGGTGATGATTGAACAAAGATGATACTAGGAAGAAAGAATAATATGGCGTTGTCTAGGCAGTAACATTTATTTAGCAAACGTAAGTTCGACTCGAACATCGGGTGTTCGTCTGTTTACCGAACAGCGAACATTATGCGGTGTTCGCGGCAAATTCGAAAAACGTTAAAGTCTGTGGGACATTAACATGAAAAACCAAAAGTGCTCATTCTAAAGGCTTATATGTAATTTATTGTCATAAAAAGTGTTTGGGGACCCGGGTGCTGCCCCAGGGGACATGTATCAATGCAAAAAAAAGTTTTTAAAAAGACAGATTTTCAGGAGCAGTAATAATGCTTAAAGTGAAACAATAAAAATGAAATTCTCCTTTAAATATCGTGCCTGGGGGGTGTCTATAGTATGCCTGTAAAGTGGCGCAGTTTCCCATGTTTAGAACAATACCACAGCAAAATTACATTTCTAAAGGAAAAAAAGTCATTCAAAACTGCTCGCGGCTGTAATGAATTGTCGGGTACCCGCAATATAGATAAAAAACTCATTGAAAAAAACGGCATGGGTTCCCCCCCCAGTCCATTACCAGGCCCTTTGGGTCTGGTATGAATATTAAGGGGAACCCCAAACCAAAATCCATACCAGGCCCTTCAGGTCTGGTATGGATTTTATGGGGAACCCTGTGCCAAAATTAAAAAAAAAATGGCGTAGGGGTCCCCCCAAAATCCATACCAGACCCTTATCCGAGCACACAACCTGGCAGGCCGCAGGAAAAGAGGGGGGCGAGAGAGCGCGCCCCCTCCCCCTCCTGAACTGTACCAGGCCACATGCCCTCAACATGGGGTGGATGCTTTGGAGTCACCCCCGAAGCCTCTTGTCCCCATTTTGATGGGGACCAGGGCCTCATCCCCACGACCCTTGCCCGGTGGTTGTGGGGGTTTGCGGGCGGGGGGCTTATCAGAATTTGGAAGCCCCCCTTTAACAAGGGGACCCCCAAATCTCAGCCTCCCCTCCTATGTAAATTGGTAACGGGTACACTGTACCCCTAACATTTCACAAAAAAGTGTAAAAAATACTAAAAAAGACAGGAGACACTTTGGGACAAGTGACACTTCTTCTCAGTGACCGGTGTTATATACGTCACAGAGCGTCAGAGGGGGGCGGGGTCACCCGTTTACGTCACCAGGTGGCCCCGCCCTCAGCTATATAACAGCTGTCACCAAGAAGAAGTGTCACTCGGCGGGAGCCTCCCATGAAGGCGGAGCTGTTGCGGCTTTTTTTTTTTTTTTTTTTTTTTTTTTTTAATATCTTCGACAGTGTGACATGGATTTACATCGTGGGACATATTTTTTTTTATAAAGGACTTGTCCTAAAGTGTGTCCTGTCTTTTTATACTATTTTTGACACTTTTTTTGTGAAATGGTAGGGGTACAATGTACCCGTTACCAATTCACGTGGGGGGGAGGCTGGGATCTGGGGGTCCCCTTGTTAAAGGGGGCTTCCAGATACCGATAAGCCCCCTGCCCGCAGACCCCCACAACCACTGGTCAAGGGTTGTGGGGATGAGGCCCTTGTCCCCATCAACATGAGGGCAAGGTGTTTGGATTTTTTAATTTTGGTGCAGGATCCCCCTTAAAATCAGGTCTGGTATGGAATTGGGGGGGGGGGGGGGCTGCGCCATTTTTTTTTTTATTTGGCACAGGGTTCCCCTTTAAAGCAGGATTCCGGCCAGGAATTTTTTTTTTTTTAAAGTCAGCAGCTACAAACACTGTAGCTGCTGACTTTAAATAAGTACACTTACCTGTCCTGGGTGCCCGCGATGTCGGCCGCCCGAGGCCGACCCGTCCCTCGGCTCTCGGGTCCTGGCACCACCATCCTAACTAAGGGAAACGGGCAGTGGAGTCTTACGGCTTCACTGCCCGTTTCCTACTGCGCAGCGCTTTGTGAATGGGATGCGATGTGTTGTGGGACACACACGCGCCCTATTCCCGAGAAGGGAACGAGAAGACAGAACATCACCGCATCATTTTTTGGTTCGGGGTTCCCCTTAATATTCATAGGCTGGGGGGGGGTGGACGACTCATGCCGGGATCCGACAATTCATTACAGCCGCAAGCTATTTTAAATGACTTTTTTCCTTTAGAAATGTCATTTTGCTGTGGTATTGTTCTAAACATGGGAAAACTGCGCCACTTTACAGGCATACTATAGACACTCCCCAGGCACGATATGTAAAGGAATATTTCATTTTTATTGTTTCACTTTAAGCATTACAAAAATCACTGCTCCCGAAAAAACGTCAGTTTTTGAAACTTTTTTTTGCATTGATACATGTTCCCAGGGGCAGGACCCGGGTCCCCAAACACTTTTTATGGCAATAACTTGAATATAAGCCTTTAAAATTAGCACTTTTGATTTTTCATGCTCGTGTCCCATAGACTTTAACGGTGTTCGCGTGTTCATCCGAATTTTTTGCCTGTTCTGGTCCGAATCGGGTGGGTGTTCGGATCATCCTTACCATTTATCTTGAATTATACTAAATACCTGTAAGTGTTTCATGTACACATGCAATTAACATATAAAAATATATTCAACATTCGGTCATATTTTCATTAGGTTGGTGAACTGGGGGGGGGGAGTCAGACTTTCTTTCAAATGAAGGTATTTTGACATTAGAATAGTTCACCCATTCATCAGAAAAGGGAAACAACTTGCTGCCTGCAATGAGGCTGTTAGCCTCTTAATTGCTGGTGGACAGGTAAATTGTAGACCTCCCGCAGTTCAAACACCTAATCTGTAGGAGCGACTCAGAAAAATCATGAAACGTCCAGTGTTTCTCAGCTCAAATCTAGTGTGTTGCGATCTTTTTAAAATCTAATTTTGAATAATCTGCCTGGAGTTGAAATGATGTGTTATGACGCTCTTGCAGGTTAGATCTTTGTGGATCGTATTGATCTAGATTAATCAAGCAGATCACCAGTAGGACTGATTTGATTTTTTTTTTTTTTTTTACCGATTTCTATTCTGAAGTTTGATTAAAGACAATACAAATGGCCAGCTTCAACAACTTTGGAATATCTTCTGAATAGTTCTTTAAAACTACAGCATTAAATTGTAGTGTATCAATTATCAATTTTAACTGTGTACATTATAGGATAGAGTATAATGTTTTGACGTTTTCCTCTTAGGGCATCCTTTGCTTCCTGACTTTTTCTTAGATGAAAGCCCAGATGTTGTCACCAGTAAATTGGAGGAGCTGGGTAAGTAATTGCTTTCTGAAAGGTTATTTTGACTCTAATAAACAATGACCTTATTAAAAAATAAACTAATGTAGTGCAGAGTGCATCCACACACAACAATATACAGTATCTGTGTAATAAAACACAGAAAACTACTAGTGATAAAGTCATGTAAATTGTACAGTTTTATTGCAGCCAAAGCTGCACTCACTGCCCAAAGGTCGAAGTGGCTTTCAAGGGTTTCAGCAACTCTACTGCTGAAACACAATACCTTAGACATGGTCCTATCCCCCCACCTCTCCTTGTTTATCTTATTAAAAATATAGTGGCTATGACCAATCCCAGATACATTGTAGACCTATGTTTAAAGGCTGTACTTCTGTGGATCACGGGAGTCCAGTTCTTTCTGCGCTTCTGTGACCCGTTTTCAGGGAGCTGAAGCCCTCTGACGGCTGATCCATGCTCAGACAAAATCGCAACCATATGGTCAGGATCCGCCCACATGCCTGGACATCACCCAGCTCAGTCTCTCAGCAAGCCACTGAGAGCCTGAGCCAGACGCTCCTGCCCCCCCCCTCCACAGCTTAGCGCTCCAGTGAGCGCGGGGGGGTAGAGCAGAGAGCCAATGACTGACAGTCACCAGCTCCCTGCTCAGGGAGCTCTGTTAGACCCGGAGGGGGATAAATGCAGAATTGAACCATTTCTGTGTCTACCTAGGTAAATATGATTTAAAAAAAAATGATTTCCATACTTCTCTTTTAATGTCATGGTCTGCCCAGATGACATGCCATTGCTACGGCTTTTCCTGCCTTGTTCTTCATAAGCAGTAACGCCATACATAAGGAATTAATGGGCATCCCAAGAGTCACACAGGAGAATACTCGTTTGTTGTGTCTGAAAGGTGCTTGCACATGCAAGGGAGAAAGCTGGAATGAAGTATGTAATCATTGATGCACTTCTTGGTAGGCCATAGCATCCAGCATAGGAAAAACTGAATTTTGAAATCTGTAGACCAGTAGTGGTGCATTGCATTGTTAGGCAACCCATTAAAAAAATAAATGGGTTGAAACACCTGAAAATTTTGCAGCGTACCACAACACACACACTGAAGAGAAAGCGGGATTAAAATAAGCCCCACCACTGGTGTTAGTAGTAGTAGTAATCCTCAGCATTCGTGTCAGTGGCTGCAATCAAAAAAGCCAGCTTTGGTATCAGTGGCCACAATAATAGCCCCATCCCTGGTATTGATTTATGCAAGAATAACCCCCTTCTTTGGTGAGGGTGGCAGAAATAACAACCCCCAGCACTGATGTTGCTGGCAGCAGTAACCTCTAGCATAGGTGTCAGTGAACACAAAACAAAAAAAACGTATTGGCGTCAGTGAAGGTAGTAATAACCCCCAGAATTAGTGTGATTGAATAAAATGATGAACCGCCAGCATTGGTGTCAGTGGCTACACCATGATAATAACTCCCAGTATTGGTGTCTGTGGTCATACTAATGCCACGTACACACGATCAAACATTCCGACAACAAAATCCTGGATTTTTTTTCGACGGATGTTGGCTCAAACTTGTCTTGCATACACACGGTCACACAAATGTTGTCGGAAATTCCGAACGTCAAGAACACGGTGACATACAAAACGTACGCCTAGCCGAGAAAAATGAAGTTCAATAGCCAGTGTGGCTCTTTTGCTTGATTCCGAGCATGCATGGAATTTTGTGTGTCGGAATTGTCTACACACGCTCAGAATTTCCGACAACAGATTTTGTTGTCAGAAAATTTGAGATCCAGCTCTCAAATTTTTGTTGTCGAAAATTCCGACAGAAAATGGCCGATGAAGCCTACACAAGCTCACATCGAACATTTGTTGTGGGAAATTCCAACCGTGTGTACACGGCATAACACTCCCAACATTGATGTAGGCAGAAGGACTCTGTGATTGGCCTTTCTGATCACACGATGGCTGTGTCCAATCACAGCCATTGTGTAATGTAAACAGAGGAGGCTGTCAGTTGATCGGCTTTGCTTCATAACTTTTACACAAACCAATTATCATACACTTATTAGAATTTTTTTTTTTTGCCAAAGACATGTAGCAGAATACATTCTGGCCTAAGTTTATGATGAAATTTGATTTTATTGGATATTTTTTAAAACAAAGTAGAAAATATAGTTTTTTTTCAAAATTTTCGCTCTTTTTTCACTTATATTACAAAAAATAAAAAACCTAGAGGTTAATAAATACCAGCAAAAGAAAGCTCTATTTGTGTAAAAAAACTGATAAAAGTTTCATTTGGGTACAATTTAGTATGGCTGAGTAATTGTCATTTAAAGTGTGAGAGCACTGAAAGCTGAAAATTAGTCTGGGAAGGGGGTGGTTAATCATACCCCCACCCACCCATTTGTGGTCAGTGACAGTGCTATCTAACATTACCCCTCCTCCCATTGGCGGTCCATGGTAGTTTTCTTCAAATGTCACTATTACTCCTTCTGCATTGGTGGTCAGTGACATTGAAACTTAATCCCCCAGTGATGGTTGCCACTTACTTGTTCACAAGCTCCAGCACCACTGTCTTTCCCTAAGGCCAGGATTTTATCTGTACTGTCGGGCAGAGGTCACTTCACCTGAAATTACAGCGTTTATTTCAGTGCTCATTGCTGCCATTCTGGTGCCTAACAGGAGGCAGATCCAGTCCAGCAAATGGCAGACACCATGTAGGGCACCAAGGCTGGAGAAAAACTATATAGCATTTTCAAATCAATGTCTTATTTAAAGGTTTAAAACCCAAGAACAGATTTTCAATACAAATCATTCAGTATTTGTTATTTGTCATACTTTATAGTAGAAGGTATTTTAAGAATATTTTGCGAAGTTCTGCGAGTTCCATCTTCATTTGTAGATCTGGCTTGTAAGAAAAAGCATAATTTACATTTTACAATTTTCATAAAGCCACCTAATTACATTGTTTTTCATGTATCATATTGTGTCTTCTGCATTTAAAGGTGGGGAAAAACCAACATCAAAAGTCCAAAGTCCAGTGGAGGATACATTTAAAGCCATTGGAAAATCAATTAATGAAGATGCTGTAAAGTCTGTTCAAGGCATCTATCAATTTGTACTTTCAGGTAGGAAGTTCTATTTGTTGTCACTAAGTAGCTGTGAAACTGGTGGTAAAAGAAACAATGGTGGATGAACATCAAGAAATAATAAGGAACCTAAAGGGTAATTCCACATTAGTGGGGAAAAAATGGCAAATAAAAAAATATATATATATAGCATATACAGTTTGCGACACAAGTCATATTGTTGTTGTTATTATTATACAGTATTTATATAGCGCCAACAATTTGTGCAGCGCTTTACATGAGGGCAGACAGTACAGATACAATACAATTAAATACAGGAGGAGTCAGAGGGCCCTGCTCATTAGAGCTTACAATCTAGAAGGGAGGGTCAAGTGAATTGAATGTTATTAAAAATTACCTTTCCTTTTCAATCTGCAGTGCTGTAATATGCAATACAATATGGGTACCTGGAGGTGTTCTGTACACAGACCCCCCCCCCCCAGATATGTCATTTCCTGCTTGTGTGATTGGCTTACTGATTTTTGGGCATCCCCTGCAACAAAAATGTCATTTTTGGTGAGTTACTCCCAACAGGAAATCACGTCTAAATGGATGCAGACCACGCCCACCACTTTCCTCATTTGAGCCCTGCAGGTGCAGCAGCTGATTGATAATTATGAAACCATTCCCCTTCCATTTACTCAGAACGCGGGTACAGACAAACGCACATGTATTTATTCAGAATAACAAAAAGTAGGAATCTGCAACAAAGTTTGTTACAATTCTTGTAATGTACATAGATCACCCACAAGGCAAGTAAAATCTTGAGAATGTGCCAGTTGAGTTTTATATCTGGCAGTAGAGCAGTTATGGTTGAAGGTGAGAATGCTGACCTTTTAGGTGAACATGCTGAAAAATTGATTGATTGGCATTTACTCTTATTATGCACTGCCTAGATGTGCCTACAGTTGGAAAACAAACGTGCTGTAGTAACAATATATATTTGTATACAGAGTGGAAGACCTTGCTGTGGAAAGCAAGAACAGTTCTTCATTGGGATGTGTTTTTTTTTTTTTTTTTTCTTTAAACAGGAGGCCAGCACTGTCAGTGGACAATAACAGAATAAACCACGCTGTTCCACCCCTGGATCAACTGATTCTCAACATTTATAGTCTGGCTTCTGTTTCTTTAGTTCAAAAACAAGACAGGAGGCAAACTCATGAAGTGGAAAAGGAGGACTGTTTAGCTAAGCAGTAGTTTGAGGAACTGGGGGGGGGGGGTCAGTTAAGGAAAGAATCTGAAGTCAACTCCTCACTTAAAATGAAGCTCTTCCAGCACCAAGATAGCAGCGCTGCAGACGCTCCCATCTTCACCCGTCTTGCTTCCAGGTTCGCAGATTCCGGCTCTGTGACTGTCCAGAGCCGTGATGATGTAACTCCTGCGCATGCGTGCAGGAGCCGGCGTTCATGGCGCAGGGCTCTGATATGTAAAGGATTAACGTTTAAATGTCTGACCTTTTAATTTTAATGGTGGTTTGTTAGAAACAAGTTGACACAGATCATATATTCTAAATGTAAGTTGCAAAACTATGTTGTACTCCTCCCTGCTACAGTCACCGGGTGCACAATTTCAACAGCACATATAGAATTTATCAAATATGCCAAAACTACTGCTATCGAATGACTATCATTTATTATGAGTAAGTTCCTGAACAAAAGGGAAGGGATATCATTTATTGTGTGCTTTTCTTTCTATAGATTCCAATAGGTTTTCCTTGGTTTAATTTTTTTATGCGTGACAAAAACTCATTAAACACAGACTATGAAAGACTTATTTGTGCTATGTAACAGTGTGCATACTCACAAAGCCACTCAAGCATTTGTTTTGTGTAGAGTGAAATATACCTGGTTGATCCTGCCTTCAGGGAATATGATGCTGATTGATTACATTTACCTGTAAAGCCTTGGACGCAGATGCCAACCAAACAAAATGAAAGCTAGTGTCAGTCATCTTTGACTTTGCCTACACTATATTAACTACTTAAGCCCCGGACCATTTGGCTGGCGAAAGACCAGAGCACTTTTTGCGATTCGGCACTACATCGCTTTAACTGACAATTGCGCGGTCGTGCGACGTGGCTCCCAAACAAAATTGACATCCTTTTTTTCCCACAAATAGAGCTTTCTTTTGGTGGTATTGGATTGCCTCTGCGGTTTTTATTTTTTGTGCTATAAACAAAAAAATAGTGACAATTTTGAAAAAATCGCATTACTTTTTGCTATAATAAATATCCCCAAAAAATATATAAAAAAAAAGTTTTGTTTCCTCCGGTTAGGCCGATACGTATTCTTCTACATATTTTTGGTAAAAAAATCACAATAAGCGTTTATTGATTTGTTTGCGCAAAAGTTATAGTGCTTACAAATTAGGGGATAGTTTTATGGCATTTTTATTAATATTTTTTTTTTTTTATCGTGACTGCGACATTATAGTGGACAGATCTGATACTTTTGGCACTATTTTGGGACCATTCACATTTATACAGCGATCAGTGCGATTAAAAATGCATTGATTACTGTGTAAATGTGACTGGCAGTGAAGGGGTTAACCAAGAGGGGGCGCTGCAGGGGTTAAGTGTGTCCTAGGGGGTGATTCTAACTGGGGGGGGGCTACGTGTGACAGGACACTGATCACCGCTCCCGATCACAGGGAGCTGTGATCAGTGTCAGTGTCATTAGGCAGAACAGGGAAATGCTTGTTTACATCAGCATTTCCCCGTTCTTCTTCCGTGAGACTAGTATCCCAGCAGACATCGACATCGCGATCACACTCACTGAGCTTGCGATGGTTCACGCCCGCAAGCCGCTTAAAGGGCTACGTACAGGTACGTTAGTATGCCTGTGCGTGCCCTTCTGCTGCAGTATACCTGCGTGAAGCGGTCGGCAAGCGGTTAAAGCACAAGAATACACATTTGATGTTCAATAAAGATTTATAGGGAGCTGTAAAACAGTTTTTTGATATTTTATAATTTAATTTGAATTGCTGTTCTGAAACTCTTTTTAGTCATGTGCACCCATAGAGAGCATACATCAATAGACTAATAAAAGCCCTTCACATAGGCCCTGTCCCTTCTGCTGTATCTAAAACTTAAGTTTTTGCTGTTGGCCCTTTACGTGTTTTTACATGTTTAAACAATCATTTTAGACCTGAAAATTACTTAAAAGCCACAGACACCCTGGATAGTAAAATAGTGGTAGCGACAATTTTTTATATCACACTATATTAGCACAGAATTTCAGTGAAAAATACAATTGTACAGTACAGGACACAGGCAAAGTATTCATAGACCATGAGTTATAGCCTTGTTTCTTCAGGTGATAGTACACTAGCAAAGCTTTTGAGCATGCGCTCCCCCTAAAACTCTTCCCCAATTCATTCTTTATGCTCCTGACAATGCTACGCAGTGAGCGAAATGTGTTGGACATTGGATGAGGACCCACTTACCAGCATTTACTTACCATAGAAACTTTTTGCATGATATATAGATTGATTGGTGTGGTCCAGTTGGGGTATATTTACTGGCCTTAAGGGCTGTATGTTTTTAAGTCTCTGCCTTGTCCATTCTCTTTCAAAGATCCACCCTTCAAACAATTCAGGGATATTTGCTTAAATTACCTCTTCTGCAAAGTAGCCTTTTTGGTTGCTGTCACATCAGCCAGATGTTTCTCTGAGTTTCTGGTGTACGAAGCCGTTTCCGTACTTCATGCAGACAAGGTTGCTTTACTCCCAAGACCATCCTTTTTTCAAAAGATGGTGCCAGTCGTCTACCTTAATGGGGACATAGTCCTATCTTTATGCCATGCAGCCAAGTGTCCTAAGGAAAGTTTTTTTCTACGTTGCCTGGACATTAGAGTGTGCCTCAAAGCTACAGCTTGAATCAGAAATATAGATTCCCTATTTGTCCTGTTTTCAGGACCTCCCAAGGGACACTCTGCTTCCAAATCCACCATTAGAAGATGGATAAGAAATGACATCCTCAAGGATAAATCTCTTTCTATTCCAAGAGGTCAGTGAGAGTTTCCTAGGCATTTCGGCAGGAGACTTCTGTAGCCCAGCCATGAAAGGCCGCCACCTGGTCCTCTGTTCAAACTTTCTCTAATTATTATCAGGCAGATAGATCTCCAGTCTTCTGTGCATGCTGCTTTTGACTGCAAGGCACAGTTCTATTTGCCTAGTTGCCCTCCCTTTTTCTTCATTGCTTGGGGATGTCCTAGGGTCTATGAATACTTTGTGTCCTGTATTGTATGATTAGGATAAGAGGGATTTTGACTTACCTGTTAATTCCTTAGTTATTCTGCAACAAAAGGGACACTCAGAGGAGTACAGACAAAAAGGGCTGCGCACCTCAAAAGATGCATGTGAAAAACGGAAGACCCCCTAACGGGGCTTTACTGCAGCCAATATTGTAATATAATACAATTCAAAATTGGGTGGATAGTCAAGATGTTTTATTGATATAAAAGATACCTAGTACATTCTGACATATAAAAGTCAGGACATGAACTGGAGTACAAAATTGGTAAAAAGCACTACCCATAACGGGAAGCAGTGTACAGTACAATCAGCCATGGGCAACAAAGATATAGTAGCATAAATTTTAAATCGTGAAACTGACGCGTTTCGACCCCAGTGGGTCATCTTCAGAGGATAGGTGTATGACAATGATGAGAAGTACATGTCCTGTCTGCCGATCCTTCCCATAACTGTTGCTCTTGGATGCTGGTCTTGATGGACTTATAGTCCTCTTTGTTTTACTCCTCTTTAGTCCTCCTTACTCCTCTTTTATATTTGACTTGACTTTGTTACTCTTGCCTGCCATTTATATTTCTGTTCTGTCGGTAGAAAAGTTCAACTTGATTGGAGGAAAATCACTTGTCTTGCTGTTATGAGAGATGAAGTGTGATCTCACCAACAGAACAGAAATATAAATGGCAGGCAAGAGTAACAAAGTCAAGTCAAATATAAAAGAGAAGTAAGGAGGACTAAAGAGGAGTAAAAAAAGAGGACTATAAGTCCATCCAGACCAGCATCCAAGAGCAACAGTTATGGGAAAGATCGTCAGATAGGACATGTACTTCTCATCATTGTCATACACCTATCCTCTGAAGATGACCCACTGGGGTTGAAACGCGTCAGTTTCACGATTTAAAATTTATGCTACTATATCTTTGTTGCCCATGGCTGATTGTACTGTACACTGCTTCCCGTTATGGGTAGTGCTTTTTACCAATTTTGTACTCCAGTTCATGTCCTGACTTTTATATGTAAGAATGTACTAGGTATCTTTTATATCAATAAAACATCTTGACTATCCACCCAATTTTGAATTGTATTATATTACAATATTGGCTGCAGTAAAGCCCCGTTAGGGGGTCTTCCGTTTTTCACATGTGCCTTAGTTATTCTGCATTGCTTGCTACAAAACTGAGGTTTAACGGAGTGGGGTAGGGTTATAGTGGTGGCACCCAGGTGGTGTGTCCTCAAAAGCTTTGCCAGTGTCCAATCACCTGAAGGTACGATTGTATAACCCAGGGTTTATGAATACTTTGTCTGTGTCCTGTACTGAACTCCAAGGTATAGAATTTACAGATAAGTCAAATTCTTCTTTTTAGGGCACACAAACGCAATTTTACACAATTTTCTGTTAAAATATAAAAGATGAGGTGGTGCTGAGTAGATACACATGTCAAGCCTTAAAGAGATTGTAAACCTTCAAAAAAAAAAAAAATTCCCAAAAAAAACAACCTGCAAGACAAAGACATAATGAGCTAGTAAGCATCGCATACTAGCTCATTACGAAATAGTTACCTTAGAATGATGCCCTGCAGTGGCGCCCGCACTCCTCTCCCATGGCCGACAGCTTTCCCGGAGTTACTTCTGGGTTCGCGGGCTCCGGTGCTGTGAATGGCCGCAGCAGCAAAGACATCACACGCGGGTGCCGCCGGTCACAGCAGGGGTCCTGAAGAAATGGTCCTGGCGTGCTGTTCCTTCAGTGCTCTTGCGCCTATGACGTCAGCGGCAGTGTATATAGTAAATATATCTCCTAAAAGGTGCAAGTTTAGGAGAGATTTACAGTACCTACAGGTAAGCCTTACTATAGGCTTACCTGTAGGTAACAATTAATTAAAGAGGAAGACTTTACTTCCCCTTTAAAATTGTCATGAATGGCAGCGAACTTTGGTACCCTAAATTTTGTGTAGGCAACCCTTTAAAGGCTTCTACAAATCAATTAATTTAACGTTACCCAGGAATATTGGGTCTAGAATTATTCCTGCCTGGTAGAGCTGCACAATTCTAGATAAAATGAAAATAAAGATTTTTTTGCTTAGAATAAAGATCACGATTCTCGGCGTAGCATCATCTTTCACATTATACAAAAAAACTGGGCTAACTTTTTCTCAAAAAATTGTGTTTGAAAGACCGCTGCGCAAATACAGTGTGATATTAAATATTGCAACGACCGCTATTTTATTTTCTATAGTTTCTGCTAATATATATATATATATATATATATATATATAATATATAATATATATAATATATATATATTTTAGCAGAAACATCAGTATGTTTCTGTTAGTTCATCCCTTTGATCTGTAATTGAACAGAACGATACAATGTTTCTTTTTATCTTGCTTTCAGCACTGAGAAACGTTGATAAACATTTCCGGCTGCTTTTTTTTTTTTTGACAGCTGTGAGCCAGGAAACTGCTGTGCACTGTTACATGAATCGTGGAAATGCTGGATTAAGATCTTGTGGGGGTTGAATGGGGATCTCGATTATTTTATTTTATTTTTTTAACAATTAATCGTGCAGCTCTACTACCTGGCATGCGCAGCAATATAACGTGTAGCTCTATCAATATTTTTGTGTTTATGCATACATTTGTGTGTGAGAGTGGGGGAGGGCTCAAATGTTTAGGGGTGTTGTCTTGCCTGCCCACCTTTTTAAAGCTAATGGAGTGGCCACAGTGGCTTGGGAAAGTGACAGCCAGACACAGAAGTGATCTTTTACATGTAATTTCTGTGTTCTTACTAGGCAGGGGAGATCAGCGAATGGTACCCAGTGGCACCTGCGATGCCATTCCTGGGTCTGCTGATGGGAATGGGCGACAGCGATAAAAGCTATTTCTTTTGTTTTCTTTGGATTGACCCTTCTTTCCCATGTTTATATTTGTGTTCTTTGATAACCCAAGGACTAAAATTGAAGGTGTTTCATTTCTTCCTTTTATTTATGCAGAAGTGATACGTGAAAGAACTCTTCTTGTGAACTCAGCTTAAGTTATCCATTTACGTTTTGTGACCTGCTTTAATTTCAGGGGCAGAACAAGGCACATGGTATATGGATCTGAAAAATGACAAGGGTGCAGTTGGAAAAGGGGAACCATCTGTAAAAGCTGATGTGGTGATGAGTTTGGACAGCGAAGACTTTGTGAAAATGTTTACAGGTTAGTAAAAATGATTTTTAAAAAATGACACAAATTATGAACCCCATGTGTAAAGCTGTGGTTAGGGAAAGGGCGCCTGTTGCATCCACTTTATCGTGTGTGAGAATTGATAGATTCAAGCAGTTGGTTTTTGCTGGCAAAACACATTTCCCTTTCCCAAGTTTCTGGACATCAGGGCCAATGTCGTACTTTTAGTATGGGCAAATTATTCATTAAGGTGGTATTAACCGGTTCGCATGCACAATGGCACCGCTGTGTGAAGCCCCGTGCATATATACAGGGTTTCTTTAAGAGCCGCCGGAGGGGCGGGGGACCTAATGCGCATGGCCGCGATCACGTGCACGAGCACCAGCACGGGGATTTGTGTGTGTAAATGCACAAATCCCTGTGCTGTCAGAGGAGAGGAGACATGTCATTTGTTCCTAGTAAGTAGGAACAGTGAAATGTCTCCTATCCTACTTAGTCCTATCCCCATACAGTTAGAACACACTGAGGGAACACACATTTAACCCCTTGATCGCCCCCTAGTGTTAATCCCTCCACTACCAGTGTCATTTACACAATAATCAGTGCATTTTTTTAGCACTGATCGCTGTATAAATGTCAATGGTCCTAAAAATGTGTCAAAAGTGTCCGATCTGTCTGCCACAGTGTTGCAATACCGCTAAATATCGCAGATCACCGCCATTACTAGTAAAGAAAATAATCATAAAAATGCCATAAATCTTTCCCATAATTTGTAGACGCTATAACTTTTGTACAAACCAATCAATAAACGCTTATTGCGATTTTTTTTTTTTTAACCAAAAATATGTAGAAGAATATATATGGGCCTAAACTGATGAAGAAATTTGTTTTTTAAAAACATTTTTGGGGATAATTATTATGGCAAAAATTAAAAAATATTGTTTTTTTTTTTTCTTTTAAAATTGTCGCTCTTTTTTTGTGTATAGCGCCAAAAAAATAAAAACGGCAGAGGTGATCAAATAGCACCAAAAGAAAGCTCTATTTGTGGAGAAAAAAGACGCAAATTTTGTTTGGGTATAGCATAGCATGACCGCGCAATTACCAGTTAAAGCGATGCAGTGCCAAATTGTAAAAAGTGCTCTGGTCAGGAAGGGGGTAAAACCTTCCGGGGCTGAAGTGGTTAAACACAAAATCAAAACTCTAATATATTGCAGCTTATCAATCCTTAGACGTGCTGGCTGCATTTGTTTTCCTTTTTTAGGCTTTTCTTTTTTAGGCTCTGTTTTCACCTGATAATCTGGCCAGTAACATACTTTCTGTATTAGAGTGCCCCCACTCTGGATAAAGCACAGGGTCACATTTGGACAGCAGCATTGTTTATCTGGGGGGAGGGGAGTGTTACATATGCTAGCAGATAGAGATACATTAACAAACTGAAGCCAAAATAGCTAACACTTTGTAAGCAGTTCCAGCAAACCGTTTTTTTACTATTCTGAATAAAGGTTTTACATAAAAGCTGATTATTGTAAGCACCCCGTCAATGTTAAATAGTTTGTCTCATACTAACTGCTATTAACTAACATACTAGTCTCTATCTGCTACATCTGCAAAGAGCTTCTTCTTTTGAAAAAAAACAGACTCGCTGTACAGATCAGTAGGTGAAAACATAAAAAAAGAAAACGAATGCAGCCATCACATCAAAAATTGGTTAACTGCAATATAACAAATGCTTGCTTTTGTATTTAATACTGCTTTAAAGGATAAGTTTACTTTTTGTAACATGTTACACCCATATATTTAGGGTGTAACATGTCACATATGCACTGGCCCCCGCTCTCCCCCAATACCCTGTTCTGCCAGCTAGCGGGTATCTTCTCCCTTGGCTGGCTGTCACAATCTAAAAAAAGATGTAGCTGTACGGGGCTCTGCCCACCAGGCCACATCATCAATTCACAGTATTCTCTGAATAGAAAAACTACAAGGTCCGACAGCCTTTGCAGCTGTGTTGGCTTGTAGTTCTCGATGAACTACCACGGAGCTGTTGAGCACTGTGGTAGTTCATTGATTCTTCCTTTTCAAGTGTAACTTGCTTGTATTGAAGGTACGGGCAAATAGATACACAGACAGTCTAGTCTGCAGGACCGTCTGTCTTTCAAGTTTAAATTTCAGTTTGAAGGAAGTTTTAAAATGTGTATATGTAGTTCAGCCTAAAAAAAATAGCCAATAGTAATAATACTTATGAACTTTCCCCTACTTGGATATACTTCTCCAGAGAAAGAGCTCTATGTTTCATATGAAGATATTGGACCTAAACAATATCCAGAATATATAACAATAGCTGGACATTTGAATATCTTTCAGCGTGACTAAGGCTATGGACTTTAATACCTTGTAAAGTGTATTATCCAGTATTGTTTGTTTGATGCTCATCTTTATCACGTTTTTTTCTTACATTCAATGAAGAACACCGCTCAGAATCATTCTTGACTGTAGAATTATAGCACCAGTTTCAGGAGTAGGACAGTGACAGGCGGTCACTTCCAGTTTGTTGCACTGCCATTTGGCCTATCCTCTGGCCTATCATTTGTGGTGCTATATTGCTTCAGTCAAGAAAGATACCGAGCTGTGTCCTTCCATGAACTTCGAGAAAGGGATTTTACAGTAAGTATCAAAAAATCCTGTTTTTCTATAACCTATAAGCATATACAAATGGCTGAGCATGTGACTATAACATTATACTTCAAGGACGCGTGTAACTTTTAGTTACAGTTTTCTTTAAGGCATGCCCCCCCTGAGTACAGCTCACCTGGAGGAATACCTTATTCCTCCATCCAGCAATCTTTGCATTTGAAAGAGCCCTTGTACTCTAAATCCAGAGCTTGCGCACTGCAGGTTTATTCATTGCTGCCGGGAGTAATCTGTAGAACTGCTGGAAGCCGCCATTAGTATGGCTCTCCCTAGGAATAACAGAAGCCATGGCGTATATGCACAGAGCTAAGTTGACTTGATGGGGAAATGTTTCTAAAGCAACACTGTGTGGATCCAACAGTAAAGATTTCTGAATTGAGAATCAAGGTAAGTATCTCTCTGGGTGGACTGCACTTAGTGCTAATGTTGCTCCTAGGGCATGGAGATGCTGATTATTCATTTATTTATATTTGTATGTGTGTGTGCCACTTTGTATATAATTCACTGATTGGCATATCGCTTGTTGGTAACAAGGTTGATCCGTATGGATTTTGTTGCATCCTGACTTATGCCCGTTCTTGGCCAATATTTAACGCTTTCATAAATAGAACTCACCCACTTCCACATCAAGATTGATGCTTAACAAACATAACTTGATTTATGGGATGAATGATTAAATAAAAAAATATAAGATGTATAATCCCTGGGAAGCCTACCTCTTGCATTGATAAGCTGCTCCTAAATTAATTATACAGTGTCCACATCTAGCTATTTATGAATTAAAGTGGATGTAAACCCGATTCATGAAATTTAAGCTGGGCACATAGATCTGCAGTGTTTTTCTTATCTGTCTCCAAAGCACTGAGTCCTGTGGCTTTTTCCTACTCCATAGCTGTTATCAGCCTCATAAATTCTGACAAGGAGATAAAAGCAGCCTGAAATTTGTGTAAATAGATTAGCAGACAGCTTGCCATCTCACAGCAGAGCTCTGCACATTTCTTACTTCCTTTGCCAATGTAGAGTGGGGGGTTTGCCTTTCCCCCAATCAGCTGTCTTAGCTGTATACCCAAACTTCACACTCAGTGTTAAACAGGAAGAGAAAATCTTTAACAGGATGTGCACATTCTAAAGGATATATAAAGCTTAAGGCAGCAGATATACATGTAAAACCTTTGTAGGGAGATTTGTTTAATCTCTGTGTATCATCTGAGGCTGTTCACTTCACTGGGTATATGTGAGGGTTTACATCCACTTAAAGATCAGTCTGTTTAGGTTTCCAATTAATTTTTCAGCAGAGATCGCATACTATGATACCATTTTATTGTATATTCATCTGTTCTATTACTACTTTTGGTTTTTTTCACATTTTTGTTTTGTTTTTACAAATGTAAATTAAACAAGAAATTAGCATTTAATCTGGCACTCATTGAGTATGTTTAATCTTAATAATCAGGTAAACTAAAGCCAACAATGGCATTCATGGGAGGAAAGCTGAAGATCAAAGGCAATATGGCTCTAGCAATGAAGCTGGAGGCGCTTATGGGCCGACTGAATTCCAAGCTGTGATTGTCAGAAACATCTATGCTACCACTGAAGACATAATCTTGAATCCTGAAAAAGGATCTGCTTAGACAGCTGTTGCTGGAAGTTTTGGCATAGTTATGCACTTAAAGCACGATTTTATATCATAAATATTGTAATTGGTAAATTAATGTACCTCATGCAGATGTAGGATCTGAATTTCACTTTGCCTGTAATCTGATTGCGATGTTGCCTTATTAAAAATGTGAAATTACTTTCTTGTTAAAAAAAAAAAAAAAAAGTGAAATGACTGACATGGTTCAAAAATTGTATAATATTGGCGGAACAAAAATAGAATATACAACATTTTATATATACAAAGCCTCAATGCATTTTACTAGTATATGAAAGTAGGTGAAAACAAGTAAAATTCATTAATAAAGGCATATTCAACACCAGAGCAACTTCTTAAATGCACAGGCAGTAATGCATAAGGGTTTGTATACCTAAGGAATGTTTAAGTGGTGCAAAATTTGTACATTTATACAGAACTTTTCAAACAATAAAAGAGTAATAAAGTTTAAAAATGTTTTATTGTGTGTTTTTTTTTATTTAATGTGGTGAGTACATTAACAAACCTATTCCCATTATATTTTGACATGTATTTACCATATTTATCGGCGTATAAGTTATAACGCGCACTTTTTTCCCCTTAAAATCAGGGGAAAATCATGGGTGCGTGTTATACGCCGATCCCCCGCTGACTGTAAGCGAGCGCCACTGACATTCATACATAGCTGAGTGTACTCGGCTACGTTCGGCTAGCTCCGCTCAGTCGCACCCAGTCCTGCCCTAAGATGGACATAACACAGTGTATAGTGTATGTGTGTATATAATTTTTGTGTGTGTGTGTGTGTGTGTGTGTGTGTGTATATAATATATATATATATAGTATCTCACAAAAGTGAGTACACCCCTCACACTTTTGATAATATTTTATTATATTGTTTTATGTGACAACACTGAAGAAATGATACTTTACATTGTAGCAAAGTAGTAAGTGTACAGCTTGTATAACAGAGTAAATTGGCTGTCCCCTCAAAATAACTCAACACACAGCCATTAATGACTAAACCGCTGGCAACAAAAGTGAGTACACCCCTAAGTGAAAATGTCCAAATTAGGCCCAATTAGCCATTTTCCCTCCCAGGTGTCATATGACTCATTAGTGTTACAAGGTCTCAGATGTGAATAGGGAGCAGATGTGTTAAATTTGGTGTTATTGCTCTCACTCTCTCATACTGGTCACTAGTAGTTCAACATGCCACCTCACGGCAAAGAACTCTGAGGATCTGAAAAAAATAATTGCTGCTCTACATAAAGATGGCCTAGGCTATAAGAAGATTGCCAGGACCCTGAAACTGAGCTGCAGCATGGTGGCGAAGACCATACAGCGGTTTAACAGGGATAGGTTCCACTCATTACAAGTCTTGCCATGGTTGACCAAAGAAGTTGAGTGCACGTGCTCAGCATCATATCCAGAGGTTGTCTTTGAGAAATAGACGTATGAGTGCTGCCAGCATTGCTGCAGAGGTTGAAGGGGTGATGGGTCAGCCTGACAGTGCTCAGACCACACGCCGCACACTGCATCAAATTGGTCTGCATGGCTGTTGTCCCAGAAGGAAGCCTCTTCTAAAGATGATGCACAAGAAAGCCCGCAAACAGTTTGCTGAAGACAAGCAGATTAAGGACATGGATTACTGGAACCAAGTCCTGTGGTCTGATGAGACCAAGATAAACTTATTTGGTTCAGATGGTGTCAGGTGTGTGTGGCGGCAACCAGGTAAGAAGTACAAAGACAAGTGTGTCTTGCCTACAGTCAAGCATTGTGGTGGGAGTGTCATGGTTTGGGGCTGCATGAGTGCTGCCGGTACTGGGGAGCTACATTTCATTGAGGGAACCATGAATGCCAACATGTACTGTGACATACAGAAGCAGAGTATAATCCCCTCCCTTCGGGGACTGGGCCGCAGGGCAGTATTCCAACATTATAACAACCCCAAACACACCTCTAAGATGACCACTGCCTTGCTAAAGAAGCTGAGGGTAAAGGTGATGGACTGGCCAAGCATGTCTCCAGACCTAAACCCTATTGAGAATCTGTGGGGCATCCTCAAATGGAAGGTGGAGGAGTACAAGGTCTCTAACATCCACCAGCTCTTCATGTCCTCAAGAGTGGAAGAGGACTCCAGTGGCAACCTGTGAAGCTCTGGTGAACTCCATGCCCAAGAGGGTTAAGGCAGTGCTGGAAAATAATGGTGGCCACACAAAATATTGATACTTTGAGCCCAATTTGGACATTTTCACTTAGGGGTGTACTCACTTTTGTTGCCAGCGGTTTAGACATTAATGGCTGTGTGTTGTTATTCTAAGGGGACAGCAAATTTACACGGTTATACAAGCTGTACACTCACTACATTGTAGCAAAGTTTCATTTCTTCAGTGTCCTTACATGAAAAGATATAATTAAATATTTACAAAAATGTGAGGGGTGTGCTCACTTTTGTGAGATGCTGTGTGTGTGTGTGTGTGTATATATATATATATATATATATATATATATATATATATATAATTTATGCATGCCATAGGGTTAATATAGAGCTACTCCCACACATGCATGCTCACATCCAGTGTAATTTTGCAGTTTATCACTCTAGAGTAGGACTGTAGTAGTAGACGAAAGTGCCTGTCCTGCTGTTTTTAGCTTCCGCATATATTTACACATTTAATACCTCTGTCAGAATATGCTTATTGCTCAGTTGAGAATGGCGTACTGTAGCTCCAACTAAAATTTGCATTTGCATCAGGGTACCCTGACTCCGCTGACAACATCAGCAGAGATCAGTCACAGACAGAGATGATGAAAAAAAGGGTCAGGCTCCTGCCCCACCTAGATAGTAATTTGAAGCTAATTTCATGGCCCCCACTAGCTAAGGATAAATGGTGAGTAAGTATAAAGAATTTATCCCAGGCTTCCAATAAGTTTTGTTGCCCAGCGGTCTGTATAACCGGGAAGATCAGGATGTGCGCCACACACAAGGATGTTATATATTACTGAGAGGGTACGATCAGGCATGGAGTCTCAAAAGAGCAGATTCTCTAAGGAAGTCAGGTCCCTAAACAATAAATCAAGAGAAGATTTTGGACCTTTGAGAAAGAAGGTTGACTTGGATTTCATCATGGTCTGGTGGGCAGAGGATATGATGATTGTGGCTGAGTGGTGGATGAGACACAGAAGCTGCACCTGACTTTGTACCGTTGGGAGAATATTTAGAGAAATTACTTGTAAAGCAACAAGGAGTGAAACGAGAGAAATCAGATAGGGAGTTGATTGTGGACCAGGGATTAGGAGGCCGAGTAGCAGCAGACCGTGACTGGATGGTAGAAAGTAGCAGAACTGGTTGTGGACACAGCAGAAGCTAATCATGGGCAGGGGGTGTGGTATATGAGGCAGGAATGGAGGAGGATGTGGCTATGCATACTGGATAATGATCATGATAAGCTCAGGGAAGGGAGGACTGGTAATGCCCAGAGTTATGTTTAAAGTTGCTTGTAGTAGAGTTGGTGGAGAACAGGGCAGGAACTAGTTGTGGACAGGGCCATTTTGTGATTGCTTTACTGTTTTTTTAGGACAAAATTGGATTTTTGTTCTCACTGTAAAATGATTTCTTGGAAGTTCATTGAGGGGCACAGGATTCAAAGGCAATTGGGTTATACTGCAACCTAGAAGAGGATTTGAACACTGGTAAACAAACAAAAACCAGTTACCAGCCTGGTATAACCCCGTTCACTCCCAGCATGCCTCAGTTTTTTACCAAGCAAAGCCGGGAGCAGAGGGGTGGAACCTGTGTCCCTTAGTGAACCAATTTTCTCATTAATTGAGGGACACAGGATTCAGAAAAAAATGAAACACCTAAAAGCAGTTTAACTGAGCAGTGGGCAACATGACAAGCAAATCGCTAACAGGCTCAACTATAACATAGAAATAAACTAGATACTGCCTGCAGCTCAGAGAGGGGCCTTAAGGTTCGTATACTCAAAGCTAGCATCTGATGAGTCCTCAACATCCACCTTGTATGTTTTAGTTGACGAATGGGAGACTAGCAGTCACTGGAACAATGTGGCAAGTGCTGAGATCAGATCCTTCAGAGTACCTAGGTCCAATTGTAGATCCAAGCCTGATTGTAAAATGGTCAGTATTCATTCCACTTTCTGGGATGGAAACCTCCACTCTAATTCATCCCAAACATGTTCTCTCGGGTTGAGGTCAGAACTCAAGTTCCTCCACCCCAAACTCGCTCATCCATGTCTGTATGGACCTTGCTTTGTGCACTGGTGCGCAGTCATGTTGGAACAGGAAGGGGCCAACCCAAACTGTTCCCACAAAGTTGGGAGCATAAAATTGTCCAAAATGTCTTGGTATGCTTAAGAGTTCCCTTCACTGGAACTAAGGGGCAAGCCCAACCCTTGATAAACAACCCCACACCATAATCCGTCCTCCACCAAATGATTTCCACCAGTGCACAAAGCAAGGTCCATGAAGACATGGATGAGCGAGTTTTGGGTGGAGTTACCTGACTGGCCTGCATAGAGTCCTGACCTCATCCCGATAGAACACCTTTGGGATGAATTAGAGCAGAGACTGCGAGCCAGGCCACATCGGTGCCTAACCTCACAAACGTGCTTCTGGAAGAATGGTCAAACATTCCCATAGACACGCTCCTAAACCTTGTGGACAGCCTTCCCAAAAGAGTTGAAGCTGTTATAGCTGCAAAGGGTGGGCCAACTCAATATTGAACCCTACGGACTAAGATTGGGATGCCATTAAAGTTCATGTGTGTGTAAAGGCAGGCGTCCCAATACTTTTGGTAATATAGTGTAGGTGCCTTGAGGCTTTTTGTTTTACTTCCATGCTCGCCCGGTGAAGATTGCTTTGGCGCCTCTGTATGGTGTTTGCTTGTGTACTTCATCTGGCTCTTGGGGTAAGTGCTGGTTTAGACCACCATCTCTAGCAACTATTTATCTGTATGATTATGCTGCTCTTTTGTGCAATTAAGAACATTTATTGTTATTACTATTGGTATTATTCTGTTTATCTTTCTATCCTTTTGTTGTAGAACTCTGCTCCTTCATTTTAGTTCTGAAGAAGTGGGTCACCATGAAACATGTCGAGTCTAGCTGATTGCATGTACACCTTTATTCTGGATTAACATCTATATAGTGCAAGTTAGAATTATTTTGTGGGTGTTAGAGGGATTTTTAAATTTTATGTATTCTAATATTAGGTATATTTTCTTTGTGATGTTAGTTATAATAAAATTATGTGAATTTAATCTGGTGTATTGTCCTTAACGGTACCAAGAAAAATCCTTCTGTCCCCCCCCTTTTTTTTTTTTAAATACTTTTTTGTTCAAATAATATTTAGGATGTAGGTAGTACCGTGTTATATATACCCATTGACACCGAGCACTTGAATTTCCATTAAAAAAAAAGTTTAGTTATACTTTAACCTCCTCAGTACCGGGCACTCTTACCCCCTTCCTGCCATTCCTACTTTTTATAGTTTTTGATATACCCTAATGTATTATATATGATGGGGCCCTAACTTGGTAACAAATTTGGATTAATATACTGTATTTTTACTTGGGATTAAATAGTATTTTTTTTTTTTTAACCACTTCGCGCCGGTAGGGCGTCCAGGGACGTCCTTGACTTTCTGGGGTTATATCTGAATGATGCCTGCAGCTACAGACATCATTCAGATATCGGCTTTTTCAGCCGGCGAATCCCTACACCATAAGAATGATCATAGCGGCTATTCCGCCACTTGATCGTTTTTACGGGCAGCGGGAGGGGACGCCCTCCGATGCTTCTACTGACTCACCGCTTCCATCGGTGAGTCGGAGACAGGATCCGCCAGCCCCGGATGGTGATCATAGAGATTTCTGGCAGACCAGATGGTCAACGGAGTCTCTATGATCGTTCGGAGGCCGGGCACGATGTTATGACGTCACGCCCAGCCTCTGCATTCAAAAAAACGGCGCCGCCTCGGCTGGGAAGCAGTGATCATTTTTTTTTATCTTAGGCTTCCCAGCCTAGAAGTGAGATGTGGGGTCTTATTGACCCCATATCTCACTGTAAAAGGGACCGATCATGCCATAATCCTATTACAAGGGATGTTTACATTCCTTGTAATAGGAATAAAAGTGATCAAAAACATTTTTTTTTAAAGTGTCAAACTAGAAAAATAAAAGTCAAATTTAACAATAAAAAAAAAAAAAATTTAAAGTGCCCCTGTCCCCGTGAGCTTGCACGCAGAAGCGAATGCATACGTAAGTCCCGCCCACATATGAAAACAGTGTTCAAACCACACATGTGAGGTATCCCTGTGAACCTTAGAGTGAGAGAAATAATTGTAGCCCTAGACCTCCTCTGTAACTCAAAACATGTAACCAGTAAAAAATTTTAAAGCGTCGCCTATGGGGATTTTTAAGTACCAAAGTTTGGCGCCATTCCACGAGCGTGTGCAATTTTGAAGCATGACATGTTAGGTATCTATTTACTTGGCGTAACTTCATCTTTCACATTATGCAAAAAAATTGAGCTAACTTTAATGTTTGTTTTCATTTAAATCATGAAAATCTTCTTTTTCCAAAAAAAAGCGTTCTAAAAATTGCTGCGCAAATACCGTGCAAGATAAAAAGTTGCAATGACCGCTATTGTATTCTCTAGGGTCTCTGCTACAAAAACATATATAATGTTTGGGGGTTCTATGTAATTTTCTAGCAAAAAAATGATGAATTTTACATGTAGGAGAGAAATGTCAGAATTGGCCTGGGCACAAAGTGGTTAAATTAGCATTTTTCTGTATCTGTTCCCATTGCAATGTTTCTGCAATGTGTGTACCCCCATATATTTACTGCAAAATATGGAACTAACAAATGGAATGGTAAAGCACAAATTGAAGTATGCATTTTACTATAGCGTTTCATTATGCTTTTAATGCTATGTTATGATGCATACAGGAAAATAAATGTTTGCGTAAATTGTTAGTATACCACGAATTAGCACGGAAGATACTTTTTCACAGGATTGCGATCGCTAGCAATTCAAATGACATATACAGTAATGGCAAATGCCCTTCAACATCACTGATGTGACCCAGGGATTAATTTTGTAAGGAAATATTTTGATATCATTTTTGGAGATATATACGGTATAGTACATATCCTCTCTGATAACTAAAACAGCCACTTGTAGTCTGTGTAACAAGGTGCTAATGAAGGTAACAATTGTAAGGCAGGGACACAGCATTGTCACTCGATATCAGGAAGTCACCTTCAAGGCAGGATCACCTAGTGTTATCTTAATAACATTTATTGTAAAAATTACTTTTGTGATAACCTGATATATGTAAAATATATATAAAATTTTAGTGACCTAAGTTTACTAATGGTACTGTATTTTAAGTAATTTTACAGCTTTAAATAGAGATTCTTGTAGCAAAAGCAGTCTGTGACATGAAAAATTTTCTGTCTCTTGCCCTAATTGGTCCATATACTGTAGATGTTTGAGCACATTTTGTAATACTGTTCTAAATGGAGTTGATCAATCTAAATCCGGGTTTGCCAACTCATAAAAACTAATGTCGATTAGTAATAATGTTTCCTTCTTTCTTGCCGCTTCTTTAAAGCAGCTAAAGAAGCAAGAATATCTGTTGCCATGATCAATCTCTAACAATAAATATTTTAAGGATAAATATTTTTTATTTCAGTTTGGAAGCATCTACATAGAATATTTATTTGTACTCACACTTTCTAGTAACACTTTTAGCCTAGTGTAGAATTCCCTATAGCCTGAAGGTGGCAGACTTTCTCAACCTGGAAATGGTATACTCCATAAAAACACTTGTAATGTAGGAGCTCTACCGTGAAAGGGAAAATTCTGTGCTTACATTTGTCAAAAACATAACGCTTGAGGTATTTTCACTCCCATATGTCATTTGCTCATTTTTGGTTTCTAAAATGACGACGTAAGAATTTTTGCATGTATGTTATTTTAACAATTTTTGCCATATTTTACATGACAGATACAATTTACTAAAATGACTGTACAGATATCCACTCCTGAAAATATTACCACGCACTGACAGGCATTAACAGTGGAGTTCTGTGCAGTATCTATATGAAAAACAGAAAAATGTGCAACTATAGATAGAGAGATACTCTACCAATTTATAAATGCAAAAGAATGGGAAATGCAGTAGTTAAACAATTTCTTTTTTTTTTTTTTTTTAACAGAAGAGTTTTTAAAAAAAGAATTAACAATACAATTGGACAAAAAAAGAGCAAACAAAAATAAGTAGGTAAATTAAACTGAACATTAAGGCACAGTGGGGTTTATTTACTAAAGGCAAATCCACTTTGCACTGAAAGTGCACTTGGAAGTAAAGTCACTGTAGATCCCAGGGGGATATGCAAGGAAAATAAAAAACAGCATTTTAGCTTGCACATGATTGGATGATAAAATCAGCAGAGCTTCCACTCATTTCAGATCTACCCCTTAGATTTAGAGCGATTGCACTTCCAAGTGCACTTTCAGTGCATTTACCTTTCGTAAATAACCCCCAGTGTGTAGTTCAGTGCAATACAAAGTATGCAATATAAAGGAATCGTATCTGAGCAGGTAAAATAGTGCATCCATAGTGACAATTAGTCAACAGGTTAGGTCTCAAATCTGGCTTAGCAATAGGTTAACAGTGGGGGTGTTGTACCCCAAAGTGTGGGGGGGGGGGGCACGGGAGTGGGAGACTGAGGGAGGACACATCGAAGTACCTGACACTTTTTGCTTACATGGGTAGGACTTTAAAAAATTGTCTCTAAGCTATCCCTTAGCCCAAGCACCCCATATCTTTTCAAACTTTTTGGACTTTTTCCGACTCATATATATGTAAGTTAGTATAATGGTAAAATCTAATCAAAGTATGGATCTCCACTTTGAGACTGTGGGAGGTTCGGTTTTCTTACATTTGATCAAAATAGCTTTCCTCGTATAAAATGCTGCATAGAATATAAACAATCGTTTATAGGTATTAGAGGTAACCGTATCGCAGATCCCTAAAAAGAGAATCATAGGAGCCATGGTCACATCTCCTACGAAGTTAATTGTTTCTACTACCTCTATTCAAAATTTTTGAAGGAGGGGACAAGAACAGACAACATGGAGGAATGTTCTCAGTTGAGTGTCGCATTAAGGACATTTATCAGATTGAGTGGGGTATATCCTTGAAAGTTTCTGGGGGGTAAAATACGATCTGTGGAGAAATTTAAGTTGGATATACCTGTCTCTAGCCGAAATCATTAATGGGATATATTGCTGGATCCAAAAAGCAAAAAACAATAATTGTCATGCTAGGTACTCCAAAGGCAGAAGCGAAAGCAAAAAACTCTATTGGAGAGTTTAACATGTATATAACCATACACGATGGCAAGAATTATATTCAAAAGTTATAAATATATGTAAAAAAAGGGGGCAATGGATGGTGAACTAGGAGGGACAATAAGTAACACTATTAGTCCAGGTAAGGAGGCAGTGGGAAGATAATGATTTAAATTATAATTAAACTAAAATTCTGTTTTTTATTTTCCTTTTGTTTACCCCTCGGATCTACAGCGACTTTACTTCCAAGTGCACTTGCAGTGCAAAGTGGATTTTCTTTAGTAAATAACCCCCAATATGTCCTGGGTGGTAGCCACAGGAAATGGCATGATGGTCTTTGAGCTTACACTGGAGAGGCAGCACACTGAAAAGCAGAAGAGACTCTGGGATGAAGTCATAAAAGAACAGAAAAGCAGCACCAATCTGAGTGTAGCAATTTGGAAGACAAATTTATTCTAAAAGTAATGCACTATGGTGGTTAAAAACAGGCACATCTTATGAGAACAGCTGATGAGTTCCAGGGGTCCAAAGCAGCATCCATGAAGCACAGTGTCATCGTACCGGGTGGTGCCAGGGGTTTCAGGTGTCCCGGACTGGATGGAGAGGGTGCAGGAGGAAGCCATCATACAGGAGGTCCCTGGTCTCTAAGGGAAGGAGGCTGATACGTGCACGCGTTTGGAGCATGCGTGCTCCTTCGTCAGGTATCTGTAATTATATAATTACAGATTGTGTTTGGTGCAGCTACCTATCTTTATTAATATACCATACACCACATTTAGTGGGGAAACTGCAGCTGCAGCAAACCTTGTGTCTATATCACTTTTTTTTTTTACGCCTGTGACACTGATCACACTAATTTGCTATTACTTTTAAGTAAATATTCACTGGCAGCAATAATGGATGTATTTTCTTTTTTTTAGCAAATAGAAGGATAGATTTGGGAGAATTATTCGAAAATTTTGATAATACTACAGCTGTGAATTTAGAATAGGGTTTTAAACACCTTAAAAATGCCATGGACAAACAGTTTAGAGATAGAGATTAGAGATTAAGACATAGAGACATCACACCAAGGAGACTCAGTGTGGGACTGTAGTGTGGGACCTAATGATAGATTGATAGATGAGGAATTACCTAAAATTTGGTACGGTTTCTTCAATGAATGCGAAAATAAATTATTGAACATTATTATTGAAAGGAGGAGAAAGAAACTAGCAAAATTAGAAACCAACATTGATAAAATTAAGGAAAATATGGTACCACATGTAGAAATTAATCAGTATAAAACCAGGGCCAGTAAATTCCAAGAATTAGATAATTAAATAAAAAATAAGAAAATTTAAAAATACCAAAGAGACAAAAAAGATTATGTAGCGGGGAAGGTATATAAATGGCAGGAGGATGACACACCTAATGGCTCCTACAATACTTCCCTGAGTGATGACATGGAAGTAGAAGGGGTAAATGGAGAAGGAGCAAAAATGAGAGCAACAGGTACACCCATTAATAGAAATGTTAAAAATACCAAGTGAAAAAACCCCAATTCCAATACCAACTCTAATTAAGACCACTCCAAATAGACCAGATGCAACAGGGGGATACACAGGAAACCACTGCCCAAATCAACCACCGATGGCCTATTAAAATAAACCCTGGAGAGGGGGATATAGGGGTAGAGGAAGGGGAGTATATGCCCCAAACTATAGACCCCCCAATGGCAGGGGGAATGAAGGGAGCCTTACAAACCACCCATGCAACCATATCAGACCAACAGGGGTGGTTGGCACAGAAACCCACAAGACGCAGAGATTGTAGAGGAGTAAGCAAAAAGAAAAAGGGAAAATTTAGGTAGAGGAATTTTTAACCTTGACAACATAACATTTTCACAGGAAGAATTATTAGTTTTAGATAAAGGAATAAAATATGCACCAAACTAATTTTTTAACCAATTTAAAGCTTTTATCGATTTACAAAAATTTATTAGGAATTTAAACCTAAAGAAACATTTTTTGGAAAAAGGGGGAAAAATGAATCAGGAACAAGTGTGTGAATATACACAGTAAATCAAGGAACAAATCCATGTTTAATTCTAAATCTACTTCTAATCAGTACATAGAAGTTTTTAAGAAAATGGTGGAATAGAAAATAAAGCCATTAAACCTAAACGCACCAATAAACATGATAGAGTATGTCAGGGAATCAAGAAATTAGAAAAACTTAAGGATATAGTGGTGAGGCCCTTCGGACAAGGGAGAGGGGCTTGTCATTCTCACAAAAGAGGACTATGCAGTAGAATTAGACAGGCTAGTCAATGACACTACCACATATCAAAAATTAAGTAGGATTCCAAATAGGGAATTGAAAAATAAACTAAGAGCGTTCCTAAATAATGGGATTAAGAATAGAATATTAAACAAAAAAGAAGGTAGATATTTATTGCTCGAGGCACCAAATATCCAGTAATTTACCAGGTCCCAAAGGTACATAAACATAGAACCAAACCACTGGGAAGACCAATTATTAGTGGAATTGGATCCATCCACTCAAGATTAGGGGAATATTCGGATGTATTCCTACAACCCCTAGCAAGTAAAGGACAGGCCTTCATTAAGGACAGTAAAGATGTGATTAATAAATTGAGGGAGGTATGGGTAGATGATTCCACTCTATTGGTAATGATAGATGTGGAATCACTGTATACTAATATAAAGCCGACCAATGCACTGGTAGCAGTGGCATGGGCATTAAAAAATCAACCTGATTTAAAATTAAAACAAAAGAAATTAATCCTGGAGGGTTTGAGAATGGCCATGGGGAACAACTTTTTCTGGCATACACATCAACATAGACAAATAAAGGGGGCGGGTATGGGTAATAAGTATGTTCCAAGTGTGCCCAACATATTCCTTAATAAGTGGGTGAAAGAGGAAATGTTTGGAAGATGTTGGCCACACATATCAGTCTAAGATTTATAGATGATATACTCATTGTGTGGAAAGGAAACCAGGAAGAATTTAATGAATTTATAAAACATATAGGCACAAATGAATACGGGATTAAGTTCACAGGAAATACACAAAAAAAACACCTTTAACCACTTGACCACTGGGCACTTAAACCCCCTTCCTAACCAGACCAATTTTCAGCTTTCGGTGCTCTCACATTTTGAATGACAATTACTCAATCATACAACACTGTACCCATATGAAATTTTGTTCCTTTTTTTCACACAAATAGAGCTTTCTTTTGGTGGTATTTAATCACTGTTGGGTTTTTTATTTTTTGCGCTATAAAAGAAAAAAGACTGAAAATTTGGTAAAAAAATGAATTTTTCTTTGTTTCTGTTATAAAATTTAGCAAATTAGTAATTTTTCTTCGTAAATTTTGGCCAAAATTTATACTGCTACATATCTTTGGTAAAAATAAGTACAACTTGGTGTATATTTTTTGGTCTTTGTGAATGTTAGAGAGTCCAAAAGCTATGGTGCCAATATCTGAAAATTGATCACACCTGAAGTACTGACGGCCTATCTAATTTCTTGAGACCCTAACATGCCAGAAAAGTACAAATACCCTCCAAAAGCCCCCCTTTTGGAAAGAAGACATTCCAAGGTATTTGAAAAGATGCATGGTGAGTTTTTTTTAAATTGTCATCTTTTCCCACAATTCTTTGCAAAATCAAGATTTTTTTTTTCCACAAAATTGTCATATTAGAAGGTTATTTCTCACACACAGCATATGCATACAACAAATTACACCCCAAAACACATTCTGCTATTACTCCAGAGTATGGCGATACCACATGTGTAAGACTTTTACACAGCCTGGCCACATACAGAGACCCAACATGCAGGGAGCACCTCCAGGCGTTCTGGAGCACCCAGGCTAATTCTGACATTTCTCTCCTACATGTAAAAATAATCATTTATTTGCTAGAAAATTACATAGAACCCCAAAACATTATATATATATATTTTTTTTAGCAAAGACCCTAGAGAATACAATGGTGGTTGTTGCAACTTTTTATCTCGCACGGTATTTGCGCAGCAATTTTTCAAACGCGTTTTTTGGGGGAAAAAAACTGTTTTGTGCTTTAAAAAAAACAAAACAGTAAAGTTAGCCCAATGTTTTTGCATAATGTGAAAGATGAAGTTACGCCGAGTAAATAGATACCTAACATGTCACCCTTCAAATTGGCACACGCTCGTGGAATGGTGCCAAACTTCGCTACTTAAAAATCTTCATAGGTGACGCTTTAAAAATTTTTACTGGTTACATGTTTTGAGTTCCAACGTTCGCAGTGATACCTCACATGTGTGGTTTGAACACCGTTTTCATATGTGGGCGGGACTTACGTATGTGTTCGCTTCTGCATGCGAGCACACGGACAGGGGCGCTTTAAATTTTTTTTTTTTTTGTTCATTTTACTTTATTTATTTTAGTTTGACACTTTTTTCCCCCCCAAAAAATTTTTGATCACTTTTATTTCTATTACAAGGAATGTAAACATCCTTGTAATAGGAATATGGCATGACAGGTCCTCTTTACAGTGAGATATGGGGTCAATAAGACCCCACATCTCACCTCTAGGCTGGGAAGCCTGAAAAAAAAAAAAAAAAAAACGATCCTGGCTTCGATCGTAGCGGTGAGTCGGTAGAAGCACCGGAGGGTGGCGGGAGGGGGGGCGTCCCCTCTCGCCTCCCATAAGAATGATCAAGCAGTGGAACAGCCGCTATGATCATTCTTATGGTGTAGGGAATCGCCGGCTGAAAAAGCTGATATCTGAATGATACCTGTAGCTGCAGGCATCATTCAGATATCCCCGCTCAAAGTCAAGGACGTCATATGACTGCGGGCAGGAACTGGTTAAAAATTGCTGGGTATTGTGGAGTATTGCAGAGTATTGCGGGGTATTGCCGGGTATATTGCAGAGTATTGCCAGGTATATTGCAGAGTATTGCCGGGTATATTGCAGAGTATTGCAGGGTATATTGCAGAGTATTGTCGGGTATATTGCAGAGTATATTGCAGAGTAGTGCTGGGTATATTGCAGAGTATTGCGGGGTATATTACAGAGTATTGCGAGGTATATTGCAGAGTATTGCAGGGTATATTGCAGAGTAGTGCTGGGTATATTGCAGAGTAGTGCTGGGTATATTGCAGAGTATTGCAGGGTATATTGCAGAGTATTGCAGGGTATATTGCAGAGTATTGCGGGGTATATTACAGAGTATTGCGAGGTATATTGCAGAGTATTGCAGGGTGTATTGCAGAGTATTGCAGGGTATATTGCAGGGTATATTGCAGAGTATTGCGAGGTATATTGCAGAGTATTGCAGGGTATATTGCAGGGTATATTGCAGGGATGGCTGAGCATGGAGGGATGGATGGATGTGACTGTATTTGTCACTGAACACCGCTGTGGGCACTACACATGCAGCCCACAGCGGTGCTGCCATCCGATCCCTCCCCCTCTCCCCTCGCACTGTACCGATCAGTACAGAGAGGGGAGGGAGGTTTGTTGACATGTGATCGCTCCGTCATTTGACGGAGCGATCACATGGTAAACGGCCGTGATCAGCGGCCGTTTACCATGATCCATGATGCAGAGGACCCGGCGGTCACGGAAGTTCTCGGGCGCGCGAGAGCATGATTCTGGGATGACGTTCATGGATGTCCACCCAGAACTAGCCGACCGCGCTGCTGCCGTCTTTCGGCTATGGCCTGGTCGGCAAGTGGTTAACTTCCCTCCTTTTTAAGAGCGGAAACTATCTGAACACTAGGACACACTTTAAGGATACAGGCAGAAATGGTTACATTCCCTATAGTAGTTGTCATCCACAGTGGAAAAGGACCATAAAGCCAATTCATTAGAATTAAGCGCAATTGCGACCTCATGAAGCACTATTACTCAAACAAACAGATATATTAATCGAAAGGTTTGTAGATAAAGGATATGAGAGAAAGGAACTGGAGCATACAAGGGATAAGGTAGGAAGCATAGTTAAAGTATACTAAAAGATAGACCAATAAAAACAAGAGAGCAAAATGAGGTATCCTTTGTTACAGGATTCAATATTGAGTATAAGACTTTGGAGGACACTGTAAAGAGAAATTGGCCATTTATTTGTAATGACCCCATTTAAGTAAAATTCTGCCTTCCAAACCAAAGTTCATTTATAGAAGAGTATAGTGAAAATCCACCTAAAAAGAGGATAACATTTTTTGACCAAAAGGGTGGCAAGTGCAAGCCTTGTAGGACGACTAAAAAGGGAACAAGAAAAAGAATGGAATTCCAATCTAATATTATCTAATCTAATAACTATGCAAAAATATCAAATAGAGAAACTCATTAAATGCTGTAGCATGCATGTCACCTATATACTGGAATGCAGTTGTGGGCTCCAGTATGTAGGGAGAAGGATGAGAAAACTTTCTATCAAGATAGGTGAACACATTAAAAACATTAAAAAGGGATTTAGGTACCACAGTGTTTCTAATCATTTTAGGATTAAGCATAACAGGGACCCAGAACATCTTAAATTCTATGCCATAGATAAGATAGATCAACATTGGAGGAATTTAAACTTGCGTAATGAAATCTACTGGATGTTTAAACTGAATAATATGAAAACGAATGGGTTAAACGTGGAATTAGATATTAATTGTTTCATTGAGGATTATTATTTTTGTTTTTATAAGAAAAAAAACCCTAAAACAGGGCTTTAATGTTTTAATTTTATTTCATTTTTATTTTAGTTTTTTATTATTATAATTTTTTTCACATTTTAATTTTTATTTCTACATTTGGTATATGCATATATACTTCTTGTTTAGATATGTTTAGTATATTATATTATATATTTTAAAAGGTATAATGGTTGTATATATATATATATATATATATATATATATGCCTTATTAATAAATTAATTTTCTGTGAAATTAAAAAAAAAAAATTAAAGTTTAGATAGGATTGTAAAAGTCTATCCAGCTTTTCCTTATAGTCTAAATATATCAACTGTGAAGCAGCATACTAATAGAAGGAGAAGGAGGAATGGTTGGGAGAGCACGCGGCCAATACCAATATCCGGTCTGCGGGAAGCCAACTGGTTAGACAATACTAAGTAAGGGCATAAATACCTTAAGTAAAATGGCGGAACTAGCTTCCTGATGATGCATTATCTATGCGAAACACGTTAAGGCTAGTTGAGCGACACTGACATTACTGCCCCTGAACCGCAGTGAAACCGAGTCTTGAAACGCACGCCGGTTTCCTGAGGCGGAGCGGCAAGCACAGGCTCTATTTGGAACACTGGATAGACTTAGTGCCGGTCTAAAGGCACTAATTCATGTGAGTTAACATTTGTTAAGCTTTTTTTTAATTAAAATAAAGTAAGCAATAGTGAGCAATGATGGCCGTTTGTTTTGCATGAGAAACAAGGAATACTAAATGGTGGAGATATATGAAGAGTATTGCTACACTCGCTGGGAAAATCTTTGGTACATCTCAACAGAGAATATACTGAACCAGGCATTGTTGAGACTTTTTGATCACTGCTTTCTGGTGAGTGCAAACTTTGGAAGGTGGTGGTGAATCAGAAGCTTTGGATTGCTCAAACACGAATTTATATGCGGACACGTGGGATATACATTTTTTATGACAAATTACCACTGGAACTTTTGTGCACTTAGTCACGTTTTTTGCTTGAATCATGATAATTTATTACAATTTAATGTATAATTTATGTTGTTATAATTGATTGAGTATTGTATAATTAAAGATAGGGGTTGGTGCAGCTACCTATCTATATTTATATTCTTAACTCTCTAAAGACATGCTGGTAGGTTAATCGGATCCTGTCTAAATTGGCCCTAGTATGTATGAATGTGTTAGGGACCTTAGGTTGTAAGCTCCTTGAGGGCAGGGACTGATGTAAATGTTCAATGCATATGTAAAGTGCTGCGTAAATTGATGGAGCTATATAAGTACCTGAAATGAATAAATAAAATTGATGGCCTATAAAAAGGTGTCTCATGACCAAGGTATCACACAAGCAATATCTCATGATGGGTAAAAGCAAAAAGCTCTCTCAAGACCTTTACAAACTTATTGTTGCAATACATACTGATGGCATTGGTTACAAAAGGATTTCTAAACTTCTGAATGTTCATGTGAGCACTGTTGGGGCCATAATCCGGAAGTGGAAAGAACATCATTTCACCATAAACTGGCCACGACCAGGCACTCCTCACAAGATTTTTGACAGAGAAGTGAAAAGAATTATCAAAAGAGTTGTCCAAGAGCCAAGGACTCTTTGTGGAGAGCTTCAGAAAGACCTGGAATTAGCAGGTACACTTGTTTCAAAGAAAACAATAAGTAATGCACCATGTTTGGAGGTCAAATGGCGCTACACATCACTCCAGAAACACCATACCAACATTGAAGTTTAGAGGTGGTAATATCATGGTGTGGAGCTGTTTTTCAGCATACGGTACTGGCAAACTTCATATCGTTGAAGTAAGGATGAATAGAAAAATGTACCAAGACATTCTTGATAAAAATCTGTTACCATCTACCAAGATGAAAAAGATGAATCGAGGGTGGACATTTCAGCAAGACAATGATCCCAAACACAAAGCCAAGGAAAGAAAATAAAGCTGCTAGAATGGCCCAGCCAATCACCTGACTTGAATCCAATAGAAAATCTATGGACAGAACTAAAGATCAGAGTTCATAGAGGAGGCTCACAGAACCTTCAAGATTTGAAGACTGTTTATGTGGAAGAATGGGTCAAAATCACACCTGAGCAATGCATGCGACTAGTTTCTTCATACAGGAGGCGCCTTGAAGCTGTCATTACCAACAAAGGATTTTGTATGAAGTATTAAATAAATTTCAGTTAGCATGTTCAATACTTTTTCCCAGTGTCATTCCATTTTATTATACATAACCTAATTTCTGAATGTATTTGTTTTGATTTTTTGTATGTATGGATTGCATGGGTTTTTACCGACATGTGGTGAAAATGTCATGCCAATAGCACCTTTAGAAATATATTTACCTAGAAAAATGGTGACGTGTTCAATACGTGTTAATGCTGTATATACCATAGTTTGAAAACTCTACAGCTTTCACACAGACTAAATAATATACACTGATTTGGGTTATTTTTACCAAACAAATGTAGTAGATTACATTTAAGCCTAAACTTATGAAGAAAGATTATTTATTTGCAAGATTTTATAACCGTAACTAAAAAAAAATGCTTTTTTGTTTTTTTTCTAATTTTTGGTATGGTTTCATTTATATAGCAAGAAGATTAAAAACCCAGTGCTGATCAAGTACCACCAAAAGAATGCTCTATTTGTGTGAAAAAATTATTTAAATTTAATTTGCATACAGTGTTGCATGACCGAGCAATTGCTAAAGTAGTGTAGTGCTAAATAGCAAAAAATGCCCTGGTCATGAAAGGGGTAAAACCTTCTGGCAGTCAAGTGGGTAATATCAAAATAAAAACAAATGTCTGCACAGGGCTTTAAATGAATTACATTTAAAAAGGTGACAAAAATGAACTATATTAGTATTTGATATAAACACCTTTGACAGAGTTGCCTTATGGGTTTATGTGAAATCTCCATTAATAGCTGTAAAATATTGTTTCATTTAGAGTTGTATCAATGTGGGTGTGTAATATAGCTTCCCGGAAGCCCCTGTTATACAGATGATTCGGTGCCTATGCTTGTTTATCTAAACAATGGGACCCAAACCTCTTTGTTCTACAAATATTCACTTCAAAGGATCCCTCGTTTAGATATGCAATGAAGGTCATCAATACCTAACTTCCCTGAAAAGGTGTACATGCAAGTTAAATCTCCCGCTCAAAATAGTCTGTGCCAATGATTTGCATTAAAGGGGGTTGACTTAGGCAAAGTATAGGGATTTAGCCAATCCTTAACCAGGAACAGGAAGGCCCACCATTTAAAGCCACTCCATGAGGCACCGGCCTGTAATGATAAACACAGAATAGACGAGGGGGAAAGATCACTCTCGCTGGAAGGGCAGTCACCAGAATGGAGCACTGACGTTCAGTAGCATGGTAACTATGGAATATATCCCTTGCACTTAGATCTAAATGTTTGTCTTATGTCTTATCCCTCTCATGGTTTGTATTTTAATGTTTTAAAGAATACACTCTGTATTCCTTCATGTAATCCATGATTTTTACCCGTTTCCTGTACAATAGATGTGTATTAGTTTAGGCCTTCTTACTACTTACCAATACATCTAACCCAAATCATATCTGAGAGATATTAAATCTCAAATATAACTTACGAGTAACATAATTAGCGACTACGGCAGGACCAGACTGAAAGTATTTAATATAATATCAAGATTTGTGTAATGCAGATTTAGGTTATTGGGGTGGATTTTAAACTGAGTCTGTTTTTCCGGTAGTTTGGAGGTCACAGCAATTTTATCTAGGAAAATAATATAGGTAAAGTTTTTTTGTTTTATTAGTGGGTATTAGAATAACTCTAATAAAGAGGGAGGATAACCCACAGATTTTGTTTTGGTTAATATCCCGTAATTATAGTTGAAAAAGTATATTAGGAGAACTATTAAAACCGGTCAATTTAATGGGGAGGATATACTGAGCGGGACAATTTTGTTTTGCTTTCTTTGTTTCCCTTGTGCTTACCAAGCTTTATTTCTCTCTAATCATTGTTCAAGTTTGCTTTATAGTAAGTACATATATGTTTTATTGGAAAGACACTGAAAGAGTGTGGTCTTTGTTGGAAAATTTTGCAACTATTTTTTTTGGTTTGTTTTTGATTTTTCTTATTGTCCTAGTTTCTTTTATGTTTTTATTTATTCTTAAGACACAAAAATGTGATTTTTTTGTGTTTGGTTGAAAAGGTTCAACAGGTTTTTGTTTTTATTTAGATTTTGTGTTCACTAAAGGCATAGTATTTGTGTAGGACATTGGAACTGAACTACAGGAGAGTTGTTTGTTTTAATTGTTTTTTTTGGCAGTTCTTTTTTGTGGGAATTTACAAGCAGTAATATTCTCATTGTTATCAGAGTAAAATTATATTGCAGATAGACAAGAGTTTTTGTGTAGTCTGTCTGAGCTGGGTTAAACTACTTCAACCACTTAAGGACTGGAAGGATTTGCCCCCTTAATGAACAGGCCATTTTTTTTTTTTTTTATACGGCACTGCATCGCTTTAACTGACTACATAGAGGGTTACCCACCCTATTGTTCCTTGTGTGCTAACTGTACACACGGTATCTCAGCACTTTTTGTTTCTATTGTCTGCCTGGAGGTTCTCTTCCACTATTGTTTGTTGTGTGTATATTGTACAAACTGTATCTCCATCTCTATTGTTCAGCATGTCTCCGCTATCTTTTGTTTCTCGGGTGTGGACTCTATTCCATGAAGATACTAGTGTTATTTTAATGTTTGTGTCTCCACTCCTGTGCATATCTACTGGTAGACTACTGTGTCAGAAGTTTGTTCTGTGGTGTATTTTATCATCACTGAACTTGTTGTACAGCATGGAGAAATTGATGGCCAGGATTGCTAAAGTTAAAAATAGCTCTGAAATAACAAGAGCAATGGAGGAATCTAAAAGCCCATGGCACCAGGTACAAGAGAATGTAAATGTAAAGCTAACAGAGAAAAAATACATAAAACGTGAGGGTAAGACTGCACTTATTTTTGCTGCTTGCTGTTGGCTAACAATTACGAACAATTACTGTTGCAAAACATATCCCTCAAGGAGGATCTGGAAGTAGCCAAAAGTAGTATAGTACTCTACAAGTTTCTATGACAAATTTGAATGCTAGCCATCAGCAACCAACAATAGACAACAAAAATGAGCAGGAAGAGAATGATCAGCTGGCGCGTGGGCTGAAGGAGGCAGAGAGTACATGTAAACAATTGTCTGCATCTTCCAGCCTGGGGGTAGCCTGTGCAATCTCCACATACCATAGATTGTAATGCAACTGATTTGAGTATTTCTAGATGCAACGGGAAATTATCTTTATCTGGAGTATGTGCTAGTTTCAACAACTTATTGAAAGCTGGTAGCTCTTTTAAAAGGGAGTTGTGAGAGTGGGAGCTCTTTTAAAAGTGCCCCTAAATCTTGTATGCAGACAGAAAAAGTTGCTAATCAGGTTTTAGCCATTGAATATTCTCAGCCTAAAACCAAACTGTTTGTTAAGAGACGCTTTAATACTTTACAAAAGATAAAAATGTTACACCTGTGGATTATTCGGTCAAATTGCCCAATTCTGTTTGTCTTCTGGTGAAAAGATATTGAAACAAAATCAATATACAACAAAGAGGCGTGACATTGAAGTGTACTCACCATGCTGGGGAACAGGGCCTACTAAATATGAAAATACTAGATCATACATCCCTTCCTCAACTATTAAGGCTACATCAAAGTGGGAATGTCATTGACCATTTACCAATGTACACGTAAGAATGTTGTATTGTTTGCTTTCTTTGTAGGTTACAGAAAAAAGGAGTAATACTTTTTTCTATAAGTTATCTTATTCAGGTTCAGTGAGTTCCTGAAAGTGTATTTACATATAAAGCAGGTGTATGTAGATAGCTGTACATATGCATAAATACACACGCCTAACAAAAGGTAAAGTACTAGGTACTCCTGTTTCATTGTTTTTTTTCCTTCTTTCTTATTCTCCCAGTTGCATGAAACACCTAGTAATTATTTTGCAATTACAAAAGCTTTCTCTATCCAGAATGTATGGGATTCAATCTCAATTAATGTGTGTATCTGGGTGATGTAATGGATGTGTATGAACTGTCTATGTGTAAACAAAGATTTTTTTTTTTCTCAGGGGTGTGTACACACCATTGTTGAATGGCCATCAGGTGATCACAATTATGCACATGCTTTTTATTTTAGTTTCTGTGTGTAATGAGCTCAGTACTGGTACCAGTTTACAGTTATACTTTTTTTTCTTTTAGAAGTTTAAATGTATTCCTGAATAATGATCCTGTGCACAGATATGAGATCTCAATCCCCAGAACTCTGAGAAACTGTAGTGATTTGTTTTTTTTCTTTTTCCTTTCCTGGGGCTTAGAGTGAAGTTTAATTCATTCTGACACTTGGAAAGTACATAATAATACATTACTTTGCACCTTATAGCATCTTATGGATTCAGTATGCCTTGTGTTTTGTTTTTCCTTCCAAATTGACTCATGTCCTGTTAATGTGTGTGAAGGTTATATGTTTACATGTTGTCTTCTTAGACTTTAAGTACTTAGAAACCCACCAAGTTTTCCTATAACCTTTTTTGTCAGAGTATAGATATGTGGGTGTGTCTGTACATTTTTTACTTTTCATAATGTTGACTGACTCATTACCTCTGCTGGAAGGTGGTTTCAAGCATCCACAACTAGTGTAGTAATGGGAAACCTCTCAGATAGGTAGAATGAAGGGTTATTAATGGTTTTTAGTTTTGTATTTTAGGAAAAATACACAAACAAACATTGATGGATAAGACAGATATGACCCAGACTAGGCAAAATACTATAGAGGAAAAACACAGAGGACCTTAAAGCATAGTTTTTTATGTTTATTTTAAGGATAAGCCTCTGAATTAGTGTAATCGCAGTCAGGCCTAACTAAATTCTAAATTTTTTTTATTTTTTGTTTGTTTGTTTAATTAAACAGAGTTGCTGTCCTCTCTGCTTTAATTCTTTTTGTTTCCTGCCTGACTTGCATATTGGCCCTAAAAAAAGGATCAATTAATATGTTAATCACTGCAGAGAGAGAGAGTTGCCTTTGGTATAGCTGCAATGTTTGGAAGCAGTTTCAATTGTGTTTTTTTTTTGTTTAACTAAATACAGACGCAATGCTCTTTAAGGAAATCTCATGTTGAGGCAGCATTAAATCTGTACTTTTTAAAAAATATTTGTTTAATTTTTATTTTAATGTTAACTATTCTTCTTTCTTTTCTGGGGCGTGTCCAGGATGGCGACGGGAGAGGACGCTCAGTAACAGAGCTCCCGGAGACTGCTTCTTATCCTCCATATAATCCCGGATCCGGTGCGAATCCTGAGTTGAGCGAGAGCCCAGGGGATCGGCGGTGACTCTGGGTCATGCCCAGCGGCAATACCAGAAGATCCAAGTCGGCAGCGGCACATCCTGACGGAGCAAGGACACGGAGCCAGGCAGCCATTACAGCGCACATGGCGTCCCAGACGGAGGCAGCAGATTCTCCTCCTGCTATGGCTGCAGATCTAGCTGCAGCCATTCAAACAATTGCCTCGGGCCAGGCTGCCCTAATGGACAAAATAGATCATGTCCAGACCAATGTGGACTTTATCCGAAGAGACCTGGACTCCTTCCGCGGCCGCATGGCGGAGGTGGAGCAGCGGGTCTCCAGGACTGAGGACACTGTGCGGGATCACTCAGGGGACCTACACACATTGAAGGCGAGGGTGAAGGCCCTGGAGAGTAGGGCAGAAGATGCCGAGAATCGGAACAGGAGAAACAATCTCCGCATCGTCGGCCTCCCGGAGGGAGCTGAAGGTATGGACCCTACCGCATTCACGGAGCGTCTCCTGAAAGAACTGCTCCCCAGGGCGAGATTCTCTCCCTTCTTTACTATAGAACGGGCTCACCGCATGCCAGCGACTTGAGGGCCGCAGGGCTCCCCCCCTCGCACATTCATTTTCAAAATGCTACATTTTAAAGATAGGGATATGATACTGATTTGGGGGGGTTTTTGTTTGGTTTGTACGCAAGTGTATCAAGGGAGGTCAGTTTAATCAATGTATCACGTACTCTATATTATATGTTGAGATGGTTGCACAATTTGGCAAGGCATATGTGACGGTGGGCGGCTCGCTGCTGGTGGTGATGTCACCTCCTGCTTTTAAAGTGAGATGGGGGCTTAATGTCTTTATGTAAAATTGTCTCCTGGAACACCAGGGGTCTAAACTCCAAGATTAAACGATCATTGGTGTTCCAGTTCTTGCAGAGACAGTCCCCCCACATATGTATACTCCAAGAGACTCATCTCATGGGAGGGAAAACAATGAGCTTACGCAGGCCCTGGGTGGGCCACGCGTACCATTCTACTTATTCTAACCTGGCAAGAGGGGTAAGTGTCTTGGTGCGCAAATCCCTTCCCTTTCGTTTGGTAGCTCTAGATATAGATCCCGGAGGGCGATATATAATTATCCATGCTATTATAATGAACTTGGAGCTAGTAGTGGTGGGACTGTATATCCCCCCTCCTGCCTCGATCTCTTTTTTATACCAGTTGATCTCTAAAGTTTCACAATATGCCACTGATAATGTTCTGCTGCTGGGGGACTTCAATATGGTCCCAGATCCTGAGGTGGATAGGATGTCTCGGTCATTGGGATCCTCGTCCGATCTTAAGGCGTGGGCAGAGGCATTCAATCTTACGGATGTCTGGCGATGGAGAAATCCTCGGGTGCAGGCATTTACCTGTCACTCAGCCACGTACCAAACTTTTTCTAGAATAGACCTGGTCTACTCTGGGGGAACGGTCCTGTCTAGTATAAAAGACATTGTCATCCTCCCTAGAGGGATTTCGGATCATGCTCCTGTCTCCCTGCAGCTTGAACTGACAAACCGCGCTCCAGAAGGGTTATGGCGACTCTCCAGATTCTGGTTATCTGACTCAAGGGTGGATGTCCCATGTAGAGCTGATATGACTGAATTTTGGGAGAATTGGGATAGATCTATCCCTGTCCCAGTTATCTGGGATGCATTTAAGGTGTGTATGAGAGGTAAGTTTCAGGATCGAGTTGGTAAAGTTCGTAGAGGGGCCCGTGAGGAACTTGAGAGGGCAGAGGCTAGGGTGGGTGGGCTAGAGGCTAGGGTGGGTGGGCTAGAGGCTGCCTACATTAGAGATCGTACCTCTCAGACGTATGCTTCCTTGCAGGAAGCACTGAGAGATGTCTCTCTCATACGCACATCAGTTACGAAACTCCATCTTCTGCATCAGAGGATCTTTGAGCAGGGGGAGAGAAGTGGTTGCTTATTGGCCTGGCTGTCAAGGGAGTATTCCTCCCCAGTATCTATACCCTGTATCCGGTCCTCTGACGGAGAAGCCCTAACGGATCCCTCACAAATAAATGAACAATTTGCAGCCTATTATCAAGAACTTTATAGATCTAGAGTGCAATTCACTGAACCTGAGTTGCAGGCGTACCTTGAGGGGATAGATTTACCATGCCTAACAGACGCTACCAGGGAGAGATTAGATGGTCCTCTTACCCTCAAGGAACTCCAGATAGCAGTGAAATCCCTACAGGGCGGTAAGACACCGGGACCGGATGGTTACCCAGCGGAATTCTAAAAGCAATATGCAGAAGATATCTTGCCTATCTACAGGGAGGTGTTGCTGAAAACACTTGAGAGTGGGGCCCTCCCCCCATCTATGTCTGAGGCGGTAATTGTTGTCCTCCCTAAGCCTGGTAAGGATTCGGAGCTGTGTTCATCTTATCGCCCAATCTCGTTATTAAACGTGGATCTGAAAATACTTGCCAAAGCCTTGGCTGGGCGCCTAAATTCAGTAATCACAGCTCTGATCCACCCGGACCAATCGGGGTTTATGCCGGGCAGAGGGACAGACATAAACATACGTAGGCTTCTGACGCACCTGGATGCAGCACCTGAGGACAGCCCAGGGGTAGTGGTGTCCTTGGACGCCGAGAAAGCGTTTGATTCTGTTGAATGGGAATACCTCTGGGCTGTGCTCCGGAAGTTCGGGTTTGGACCAACGTTTATTGGGTGGCTGCGCCTGATGTACACCTCACCCAGGGCCAAAGTACGTACGAGTAATTCACTATCAAGGGAATTCCCCCTATGTCGGGGAACTAGACAGGGGTGTCCACTGTCACCGGGGCTGTTTGCCCTGGCGGTGGAGCCCCTAGCGGCTAAGATTCGGGCGGAATCTAGGATTAAGGGGCTTCTAATGGGAGTGGTGGAGGAGAAAATATCCTTGTATGCGGATGACACCATACTGTACTTGAATGATGTCTCCTCCTCACTCCCAGTGGCTCTACAGATGGTGGATGAGTTTGGGTCCTTCTCAGGAATTAGGGTCAATTGGAGTAAATCCCTGATTTATCCCCTGAGTCCCAACAGACCCAGACCTCCCATCCGGAGTCAGTTGGTTTGGGTGGACAGGTTTAAGTATCTGGGGATCCAGCTGGGAGGAACAGTGGCCAAATACATGGATCTTAACCTAAACCCCTTATTGGCGCAGTTCTCTAAGAAGTGCGCTGAATGGAGGTCACTCCCCCTGACGCCAGTGGGGAGAGTGAATTTAATCAAGATGGTCTTCCTCCCAAAGTTCCTTTATCTGTTTAGGAATAGCCCAATACAGATCCCAGCCTCCTACTTTGCTAAAATAAAAGCTATAATTACCACATTTCTGTGGTTGGGGAAGGTGCCCAGATTGGCGCTGACCACTCTACAGCTGACACTGGGACAGGGGGAGTTGGCTCTTCCGGACTTCCAGGTATATTATTGGGCGGCTATACTGGTGACAGCCAGATGGTGGTTTTCCCAGCCCAGAGATAACCCCGCAGTAACCTTAGAGGCTGCGATTCTGGGCTCTTATGCTGCTCTCAGTAACCTGGTGTTCTGTGGACCCAAGGCCTATCCGAACTTGACGACCCTAATGCGCACTACCATCGCGGTCTGGCAGAAAGCCAGGGTGAGTTTTCGTTCTAAAGGTAAAATATCCCCTCACACACCTCTTTGGGGTAATCCCAATCTTCCTCACCTACGAACGGTACCGGACCCACAGGTCTGGGCATCTAAAGGCATAGTGACTCTCAAGCATTTGGTTGTGGGGGGAAGGTTGATGACATTCCCGGAATGAAAAGGAAAATATGGACTGCCCAATTGGATGTTCTTCCGCTTCCTGCAGGTGAGGCACGCGTTTCAGCATCAGTTTCCCGGGGGCATCAATCTTGAATCGGACCCGGTGGAAAAGCTAATCTCCACAAAAATTTTGATAGCCCCCCTCTCAACAATATACTTTCACATAACAGCTTCTAGGCCCACAAAGCTGGAAAAAATATTTATAAAGTGGAAAAAGGACTTGCCCTCTCTTGAGGAAGAGGAGTGGGAGACATGTGTCTCTTCATACGTTTCTAACTTGATCTCTGCCAGGGACCGGTTCCTGCAACTAAAATTCCTGCATAGGGCGTATTATACGCCGCGCAGATTGGCTGTTATTTATCCAGACAGGTCTCCGGCTTGCCCGCGATGCGGAGACCCGGATGCCTCCTTTTTGCACATGACGTGGTCATGTTCTAGATTGCGGGGGTATTGGGAGCGGGTTCTGGCGGACATCAACCAGACAGCGGAAACTACGATTCCATTGTGCCCACGTGCATTATTGCTGAATATATTGGTGGACTCTGGTGTAGGGAAATACACCAAGTTGTTTATAGCATTTGCCACATATTACGCCCGAAGGGAGATAATGCTGAGATGGAAGTTGAGTGAGCCGCCTGCCGTCAATGCCTGGGGAAAAACCCTAAATACTGTCTTGCCACTATATAAGATAACATATGTTAACAGGAATTGTCCGTCTAAATTTGATAAGATATGGTCTTCGTGGATTGACTCCTGGGGATCCCTCTCATTGGAGGTCTCTCCACCTAGCCCAGGTTTAGATCTGTAGATCATAATGGTAGAGACCTAATGCATGCTGATCTGCGAAATGGAAATGCTGGTGGGCTTCCGCTCTCCCCTCCCCCTTCCCGGTCCCTCCTCCCCCCCCTCTCTCGTATGATCCTGCCGATCTCCCCCCCCCCCCTCCCCCAGATGCTCATCCTGTAATCATTGGTTAGGGCGAGAAAGTTCTCTCCCCGACAAGGAACCACCGCCAGATCTAGAATAATTCAACAGTTATCTGAATCTTAAATGCATAACTACCGGTAATGCAAGTACATATATGACAATTTCTGTGGATGTAATACATTAACGCTCCTTCTCTTCACATGTATGATACTTTGTACACTGACGTGTTTGTTTGATTGCAATAAAAATTTACCTTTGTAAAAAAAATTCTTCTTTCTTTTCTATATCACCTTTATTTTTGGGTGATTCTGGTGTTCGGTTTTGCTATGGTGAAATAAATTTTTTTTTAAAAAGAGCAGTATGGGGAACATTATATGGAGAAAATTTAATACAGGTAAAAATGTTGATATAGGATATTTAAGCTTCCCTATAGCATGTTGTGTTTGGGCCAATTTCCAACAGTTCTTTTTTTTCTCTTCCTTTTAACATTGGATAATTGTTTTATATAGATTTATGTCATTTTAGCTATTACCAACTATGGCAATAGTAACAGTAACATCAGTTTTAGCAACAGTCATGTGACTACTTTCTTTGTACATGTGACACACAGTCGTCTCTACAGTCCTAATATGTGGCAGTCATCATATGTGTGTCAGAAACCATTAATCAGACTGAGACAAAAGTACAGTTAAATCACACTTGTTTAATAATAAAAAAAAAGGTAAACAGAGTAAACGTAGTCAAAACATAGCCACAGTTCAGGAACCAGAACGGATAGTCAGACAAGCCAAATGTCAGGGAGCCAGAGATGAGCGTAGTAGAACAGCAAGCAGGATCTGGAGCCAGAAGGGATGTCAGCCAAGCAAGTTTTCAACAGGAACACAGGAGAGTGTCTCTAGAGATGTGGCTAAGGCGAAGGCAGAGATCATCTGGACTGGACGGCTTAAGTAGGTAGGACTGATGAGCAGGATCATCAACAGGTGAGTCACTGTGGAGAGATAGGAGCTGGCAATTAGCCAAAAGCTGAGCGGCCAGCTCAGAGAAGAAAGGGCTGGGCCCAGCCCTGACAATGTGGTCATTGGTCAATTTTTTTTTTGTTGGTCAGTTTTTTTTGTGCCATGACTAAGTTCAAAGAGCATTGCTTGAATATCATATAGATATACTGGGACTTGTGAGACTCATAGTGATTGGAAAATAACAGGTATAGTATAGCACAATTGTACTTAAGAGTAATTTAGTTTGATTATTCTTGAAGCCACAAGTAACTGGTGACATCACACATCTGATTCTGAAATCAAGTTATTTTGTCTGCTTAGTGGATACTGCCTAATCTGCACTGAGACCTCTTAAAGTTATGACCTCTTCTGTAGCCTGCTAAAGGCAGGACTCATACAGCAGCTAAACACGGTAGCCAAGGACAGAGCTATGTGCACAAATGGGTGGCACCAGCCAAGATTTTAACCCATCAGGCTTGGTATAACTGAACACAGTTTCAGTAAAAGAAGTTAGTAGTGAGTTGTGATGGCAACAAGATCCCCCCTGGAGACTTGAAGGGTCATATACACACAGTGGTAACCAGCAAAAGGTGGGCCAGAGTTATATGCAAACATATGGCCATGATGAAGGGTTAAGAAAATCAGACAACCTGGCTGAAGGGGGTAACCATTCAAATTGTTAAACGTGTCAATGGGAAAGAGTCGTTATTATGTTGCATTATATCTATGGCAATTCTAATCAAAGGTCCTTACTGCTCAGAATTAAAAGATAAGCATTCATTTGAATGCATATGTCTTAGAAGCACTCCTGTTTTTCTTTCCCTACCTTTGTCCACATTAATAAAGTATAATCTAAGAAAGCCAGGAAAGCTGGTCCAAAGGCCCTTACTGCATACTGTATCCAATTGGAATCACCATGGAAGGCTGTCCCAGAAGCAAGGACAACATGCCCAGATTAGCATTATGAACTTTCATACTTTTATTATTGGACTGTTGAGAACAAAGATCCTAATTATTTTTCTTTTTGTTTTTTTTGGTTTGTCTCTTATTATTTTTATTATGGACTTATTACATCCAGAACAAGTGATGACTACCGATACTGAAATCCAGAAATGTGGACTGTAGAGATGGAGAGTTTAAAGGGTTTTTTTTTTTTTTCAAACACTTTTTTTTTATTGCAGAAGGCAAAGACAAAACTTCCAAATATTAAAGGAGGTTACACATAAACCATTATTTTAGGTGTGGCCGAGTCTCATATTCTCAACTAGCCACAAGGGGATATCTGTTGCCTTATGAGTTTATGTGAAATCTCCATTAACAGCTGTAAAATACTGTAATTATGAATATATTTCATTTAGAGTTGTATCAATGTGTGTGTGTAATATAGTTTCCCAGAAGTCCCTATTATACAGACGATTTGGTGCCTATGCTTGTTTGTCTAAACAATGGGACCCAAACCTCTTTGTTCTACAAATATTCACCTCAAAGGATCCCTCGTTTAGATATGCAATGAAGGTCATCAATACCTAACTTCCCTGAAAAGGTCATGTACCTACAAGTTAAATCTCCTGCTCAAATAGTCTGTGCCAAGGATTTGCATTAAAGGGGGCTGACTTAGGCAAAGTATAGGGATTGAAGATTTAGTCAATCCTTAACCAGGAATAGGGAGGCCCACCATTCAGAGCCATGCCATGCCAACCAATGAGGCACCGGCCTGTAATGATATACACAGACTAGATGTGAGGTGAGAGGTCACTCTCGCTGGAAGGGCAGTCACCAGAATGGAGCACTTACGTGCAGTAGCATGGTAACTATGGAATATATCCCTTGCACTTAGACCTGAATGTTTGTCTTATGTCTTATCCCTCTCATGGTTTGTATTTTAATGTTTTAAGGAATATACTCTGTATTCCTTCATGTAATCCATAATTTTTACCCTTTTCCCGTACAATAGATAGATTGCTGTGTATTAGTTTAGATCTTCTTACTACTTACCAATACATTTTTGTTATTGTGTTAAAACTATCACTCATGGTCAAATAACTCAAATGGTCAAATAACTCAAATAACATTTAACCAAAATCATATCTGAGAGATAATAAATCTCAAATTTAATTTACGGGTAACAGCAGCAATTACAGCCTTGAGTCTGTCTGGTTTAGTCTCTATTAGCTTTGCACACCTGAACACTGCAATTTTTTCCCCATTCTACATGGAGGTTTCAACTGAACAGCCTTTATCAAGTCCCGCCACAAATTCTGTATTGAATTGGGATCTGGACCATGATTTGCCCATTTTATGACATTAACATTGTTGATTGTGTAGTGCTAGCCTTGGAGGAGCCACTGAATTTTGTGATTTCTCTGCACACTTGAAGATGACTCATCTCGCTCGTTCAGCACTTACCAACACACCTTGAGGTATTTCAAAGTTGGCCAAGCATAGTCTAAAACAGGGGTGTACAAACTTTTGACCTTCCTGTGCCACAATAAGAAAATTGTCTTAGGTCATACATAAAATGCACTAACAATAAGGATAGCCAATAAGCAGTTCACCCTGCAGCTCTCAGTGGGTCGGTGCTACCGCCAGACCCATTTTCTATAATAACAGGTCGCTGGCGGCTTCACCTATTCGCGGATCTCTACACTGTGGTGATTGCAGCTGGACCCAGATAAGGTACATCCAGCAGTGATCACTGCAGGTAATCGCTGGCCATGTAGAGAGCCTTGAATAGGTGCGGTGAACTGTCAAAATAGTGAACGGGGCCGTCAGGCACACCTACCCACTGAGAGCCGCTGGAGGAACAGCCGCTACAAATTGCACTGGCCCTTATTGCCGGTGTAAATGTAGCCTAGTTATGTGCTGTGGGGGGGCTTTGTAGAGCAGAATGAAATCTGGGGCCCACCCCAGCACCCCTCCAGATCCGACCATGCAGCATTTACTTACCTAGCATCCCTGCAATCCCTGCTTTTGGTGTTATTGTAAACATGGCAGCCCCGGGATCCCTCCAACCATGCATTTGCCTGTTTTGTCAATGCAGGCTGCTGCAGCTGCTATGTTTGCACAGCATCCCTGGCTTCCCTACAGATGGGCTTGTCAGTGTTGGCCAAAGTGGCTGCATGGCATCCCCAGCGTCTATCCAGATGGGCCCTGGTCCGCATGCTAAACTCTCTGGGGACACAGGCTGGACACCCTTGGTCTAAAAGGAGAGAGGATTAGCAAGTGTACTGATATAAATAATCAAAAAAACAATAAATTTACTCTGATAGATATGGTTAAACACCTGCTGTATTCTGACAAACAGTAATTAACAGAACTGAACTGCATTTACCTGGCAGCAGTATATAAAGACAGTCTTAACTTGCTATAACAGTTCCCATTTTATCACACTGGCCAGTGATTGATGAAAAAAAGGAACTGTTGGCTAGCAAAGGTGGGGCCCTTGAATAAAGCACAACAGTTTCCAGAAGAAAACAGATTAACTTGTCCAATGTTAGTCTATTACCAGACCAAGGGCGCCGCTTCTGGGTCTCCAGACATGTGCTGTGATTTAGTTTAAGCCCTCAGGTATAGGAGTTGCTGTGATCACTCTCTTTCAATCCTGCTGAGACAGTCCCTCTTTTCCTTCCTTACAAGTGGCAGGGTTGCTCTCTAGCACAGTCTGATCACACTAGGCATCCAAAAATCACACCTTCCCAGAGAAAAAGTTCCCATTTCTGAGACAAGGTCCTGTGTGATAAGCAGTTTCTCCCAATTGTGGTCAGTTATGGTAGGGTTCTGTCCATTCAGCAGCAGCCGAGTCTTTTTTAAACACCCCTGCTAGCTTTTGGACTGTCCTCCCTTTTCCTCTTAGCAGCCTGAAGATAAACTTGTTGCATCAGCCAATCACTGTTGTCCAGGATCAATCCAGACTTAGCCAAAATGGTTGCCCCCTGCACTAGGAACACTCCATAGATGAGCATTGTAAAATAGTCTCCATAAAGATGGTTGCTGCACTTCTGAATTCCTGAATATTCAGTTTATCCATGTCCACACTGCAGAAGGATAATTTAGCAGCAACAAATTAGGACGCTCTGCAGCAGTTATCAGCTACAGTCCAAGTTACACTTGTAAGGCATTCTTGGGCCGTTTTGGCCTCATATTTGTGGTTATTTTATTGTGGGAAGAATAACCTTCTTACAAGGCTAAGTTTTTTGTGGATTGCATCTGGTTTTCCTACAGGATTTCTTATTCCAAGCAAAAGAGTTTAGTGCTGATAGCTAAAAAGCGAAACTTTGGTCTCTTTTGATGATAGAACTTTCTGCAAACTGAATTCAGAGTCTCCTACAAGTCTTCTGGCAAACTGTAGGTGAAATGTGAAGTGTGTTTTATAGGAGTCCTCAGTCTCCATTTTCTTTGGCCCTGCCCCCACCCAGCACCACCATCACTATTCTGGTGTGCGTGCAGATGTGCTGAAGGATAGAGTCTTGCAGCATATCTATGCATAGGTGTAGTAGTTTCTGCGCATGCACAGACACTGAGAGGTATGATTCTTTCATACCTGCTCCATCCTTGCGAATACAAAGGACCCCATGCATGTGCAAATACGCCAGAAGCCCTGCGGAACATCTGCACACATGCTGAATCTGGGTGGGTGTAAATGTCGTATTCGCCCAAGGCAAATAGAATGGAAGTGTTGGATTGCAGCACAAAACTCTACAATGTTAAAAAAAAAAAAGAAGGCAGGGGAAAATAAGTTGTCATTTAGGGTGAAGGTCCACTTTACCAGTGGCTTTTACTTTTCACTTTTCCTCATGGAAAAACCTGTGGCTGGTGAGATACCTAGGCACCGGTTATACAGTATGCAAAGTCTCTCCAATCTCAGCCTCTAAGGCTTGTAACTCCTTTACAGTAAAGATAGGGTGTTTGAATATTGTATGAAAACTTTTATAAGTCCCTTAAGGGCTTAAGATCTATAATCTGTTATGTGATTTAATTCATTCATTAATTTTTTACCTCCCGAGTCTACTGACCCCCTCTGGTGACTTACCCCATTTCACATCCCAATGTCTCTTCATCATAACATTATCTAAGCCTCCCTTTCTCTTTACACTAATTATTTTTACTCTAATAGGAGTCTTGCGGGATGATATGATATATTACTCATATTTCCAGATAATGCCAAGCCAATTTGCAGGAACTTGGCCCTGGAAAACGTACCTTATTTCTCTCGATTGCCCTGTAACTCTCCTAATGTACCATCTCATACATATTTTAACCACCTGGCTCTTCACTCAAAACCATAGGTACAATATTCTATTGAATTATTTCTATTCTCCATACTCATTCCTGAAATAAGAAGTGTGCTAATTTCAGTCATATATGTTACAAGTAAAATTGTATCATCTACTAATTTTTACCTTATAGCTTATTTTAATGTTTATTACTAATAAAACTTAATTTCTAATATTCTCTATTCTGTCAAATATTGTATTTCCACATATGATATTACTGTACATCTGTTGTTTAAACTTATGAAAACATAATTAAAATAGTTTAAAACGAAAACATTTATAAGTAGACCAGCAAGTGTTCTTTAACCACTTGACCTCCGGAAATGATTTACCCCCCTTCATGACCAGGCCATTTTTTTGTGACACGGCACTGTGTTACTTTAACTGACTGAAGCGAATTGCGCTGTCATGCACGCTGTACCCAAATATAATTTATGTAATTTTTTCTCCACAAATAGAGCTTTCTTTTGGTAATTGATCACCACTTCATTTTTTATGTTTTGCGCTATAACCAAAAAAAGACTATTTTGAAACAAAAAAGTGTAGGATCACATATAAATAAGTAATCCGGCACATAGCTGTTGCTCTGTAGCAGTAAAACTGGTATATGGCGGTCAGTAAGTGGTTAATCATCATGTTGTAGGAGAATATCCAGAGGAGTATAACCAGGAGGAGTTCAGGCTAAAGCCGTATCTTTACCTCTCTATATAGTGGCCTGGTTCCGGTGTGTGGCATTTCTGTTTTTTGATCTGTTTCAGCTAGCCTGGATGAGCTTGTTTGAATGTCAGCACCCGATGTATGCTTTGGACAGCAGGAAAAAGTTTTGCATTGCCTTGAGCGTGTTGAAGGTTATGCCACAATATTCACTTATCAGAAGTCACCCCTTCCAGTTACACGTGTATTTATACTAAAGTCAATTGAAATCATTTAACTACACACAAAGGATGTCCATTTAATAAATTATATCGTTTATATAATAGTCAGTTTTTTGTATTTTTTATTATCATTTTTGACACTAAAGAGTATATTTCTGTTGATCAGTGTAAACAAAAACAAAAAAACACAAGAAAACAAAATTCACTGTGATTGAATTTCTATAACAAAAAAACATGAATGCTTTCATATAGAAACAGTGTATTAAATCCTTGTTTTGCAAATAAACATGCCACATGCACCCATGACTTAGGATTCACAGTGTTATAGATTTTATATAGGAAGAGTACAGCAGAACCTTGCCTACAGACTGTCCTTTTTTCAAACTTAGTAGTGCCTGTCTGAACAGATTAGACAAGGAAAGGGGAGAGGAAGAAGAGGAGTCCCTCTGTTTATTATTTTAGCTTGAGCTATTGAGATCTGCATATACCAGGCTTTTTCCTTTGTAAACCTGGTAAAAACTAGCCTGGCAAGCCATAAAGAAAGACCAGACTGGCTGGATAAAAGAATATAAAATATATTTAAATATGCACAATGTTTCATAATTACCCTAAAAATATATATTTTTTACCTCTTTATTTTTAGTCCTGACCATAAAAAATAAAGAAAGAAAATATAAGCAAAACACATGTATATGTATGTACTGTATTTGTCACTGATGAAACCGAGGCCTACCTAATCTTATTTACCACTAGTGAAAATTAAAACTAATACACTAATGACACTAAATATGATGGATATTCACATTATATGTGCATATACATTTTAAAGAGATAAAAAGGTAAGAAAACAACACTGAATGAAAAATAAACACATGTTACATGGCATCACTAGATTTTCCAGACATGATGGCTGCCAGTGGTGCTATGATTATTATTAATATACAGGATTTATATAGCGCCGACAGTTTACGCAGCGCTTTACAACATTAGGGCAGACAGTACAATTACAATGCAATTCAATACAGGAGGAATCAGAGAGCCCTGTTCATTAAAGCTTACAATCTAAGAGGGAGGGTCAAGTTACACAAAAGGGTAATAGCTGTGGGGGATGAGCTAATGGAGAAAATAGTGCAGTTGTTAGATGGAGGAAGGATAGGCTTCTCTGAAGAGGAAAGATTTCAGGGATCGCCTAAAAGTGGATACATTTGGAGACAGTCTTACAGATTGGGGTAGGGAATTCCAGAGGATGGGCGAGGCTCGGGAGAAGTCCTGGAGGCGGATATGGGAGGAGGTGATGAGGGAGCTAGAGAGCAGGAGGTCTTGGGAGTAACAAAGAGGGCGATTAGGTTGGTATTTTGAGACTAGGCTAGTGAGGTAACTGGGGACAGAGTTGTGGATGGCTTTGTAACTTATTAGTATTTTGAATTTAATTTGTTGGGTGAGTGGCAGCCAATAGAGGGTTTGACAGAGAGGGGTAGCAGACACTGAGCGGTTTGTAAGGTGGAGGAGTCTGGCAGCAGCATTCATGATGGACTGAAGGGGGGATAGACTATTTAAAGGTAAGCCAATGAGGATTGAGTTGCAGTAGTCAAGGCGAGAGATAACCATGGAGTGAATCAGGAACTTTGTGGTTTCATTGGTTAGAAAGGGACGTAGTTTAGAGATGTTGCAGAGATTGAGGCGGCAAGCTTTGGAAAGTGATTGGATGTGGGGCCTAAAGGAGAGTTCAGAGTCCAGAATAACACCTAGCACCCTGACATGTGGGGATGGGTGGATGGTTGTGCCATTGCACTTGACAGATAAGTCAGGGGAAGAGGCACGTGGGGGAGGAAATATTATAAGCTCGGTTTTGGACAAGTTGAGTTTGAGCAAGTGGTGTGACATCCATACAGATATGTCTGTTAGTAAGTTAGTGATGCGTGAGGAGACTGATGGAGCGAGTTGAGGGGTGGAGAAATAGATTTGTGTGTCGTCAGCGTATAAATGATATTGAAAGCCGTGAGAGGCTATCAGCTGACCCAGGGAAGAGGTGTAGATTGAAAATAAAAGCGGTCCAAGAACAGAACCTTGGGGGACCCCGACGGAGAAGGGAAGAGGAGTGGAGGAAGTAGAATTGTAAGTGACACTGAAGGTGCGAGCCACTGAAGAGCACAGTCACGGAGACCGAGGGAGTAAAGTTTTTTGAGGAGGAAGGGGTGGTCAACCGTGTCAAAGGCAGCTGAAAGGTCCAGAAGTAGGAGTACAGAATATTGTCCGTTGGTTTTTTCAGTTAGCAGGTCATTTGTGATTTTTAAAAGAGCAGTTTCTGTGGAGTGTTGAGGGCGAAATCCAGATTGAAAGGGATCAAGAAGGTTATTCTTAATAAGGTGGTCACTCAGTTGGTTGTAAACCAGGCGTTCAAGGAGTTTAGAGGAAAAGGGGAGCAAGGAGATAGGGCGTAGGTTGTTAAGATTGGTAGGGTCCAAGCATGGCTTTTTAAGTATGGGGGTGACCAGTGCATGTTTTAGCGCATTGGGGAAGATGCCAGAGGTGAGGGAGAGATTGAAGATGTGGGTAAAAGAGTGTAGGATGGAGTCAGAGGGCGACCGTAGCATTTGGGAGGGAATAGGGTCCAGGGGACAGGTGGTTAGGTGGGCGATAGAAAGGAGTTTAGCAACTACGTCCGTAGTAGCAGATTTGAATAAGGGGAGTGTCAGTTGAACCTGTTGACATGGGGTCTTAACTGGGGGAGATACCCGTAGAGTGGAGATTTCATCACGGATTGTATCAATCTTGTCTTTGAAGTGATTAGCAATCTCCTGGGCAGTGAGTGAGTCAGTGGGTGGAGGACGAAGTAGAGAGTTGAAGGTAGAGAAGAGTTTACGGGGACTGGATGAGAAGGTAATAATAAGAGTTGTAAAATAGGTCTGCGTGGCAGTGTGGAGAAAAGAATAGTATTTTTGGAGGGCAGATTTGTATTGGTTGAAGTCTTTGAGAGACTTATGCCCCGTACACACGGTCGGATTTTCCGACGGAAAATGTGCGATCGGAGCTTGTTGTCGGAAATTCCGACCGTGTGTGGGCTCCATCGGACATTTTCCATCGGATTTTCCGACACACAAAGTTTGAGAGCAGGCTATAAAATTTTCCGACAACAAAATCCGATCGTGTCAATTCCGACCGTGTGTGGCCAATTCCGATGCACAAAGTGCCACGCATGCTCAGAAGAAATTCCGAGACGGAACAGCTCGGTCTGGTAAAATTAGCGTTCGGAATGGATACAGCACTTTCGTCACGCTGCAATGTTTTAAATTGTTTAATACAGCTCACTCTCTTCTTCTGTATAATATGAGAAGAATGAAGTAGTTTTGCTGCTCATATTCACACAGACTTCTCACAAACTTCTTTCTTTATTATTTATCGTGATTCCCTCAATATATTTTGATTTGTCACATCTGACCTAATTTCGTTTTTGTTGTTTTATTTTTGTTTTGTATTTTTTTCAAGGCTGATTTTTTTTTTTAGTTTTTTTACTCCATAATATTTCTGTGTGTGTTTTGTGTGCCAAGTTACCACAACACCATTGATATCTTGTATTTTTTAATCTCAAGGAGGTTGCTTGGTGTTGGTGTCCCTTGTTAATTTCACATTGTAGAGATTCTATTATGGGGGAATTGGCATTGTTCAAAAAGGTATTCAACAAATATTAAATAAATATTACATTAATACCAATCAGTGATTAAAAAATGTAAATCAATAAATAATATATAAATACTTCAGGTGAAAATGTACCCAAATACACTAATGTGCTATAAAGTGCAAAGTGCTAAAAAATATGTGATCTGGATGTATGGAATAAATACAATTCATGTGAATAAAATAAATAAATAAATCACTAACAGTGATATTAAACATCAAATAACATGTTGTAAAAAAAAGTCTTTCGAATAAATCCACAATAAACCACTGTGAAAAAATGGTAAAAACCACAAAATGTGATATGGAAAATACTGGGTGTGAAATATAATAATAAAAAATAATAATAAAAAAAAAAAAAAATAATAATAATAGGAAAAAAGTTCCTTTGGACTTCCGGTTTCTGGTAGGCAGGCTGTGGAACGCACGGTTATCAGCTTTGAGCCAGCTGACGGAGCATTGTCAGCTCCGGTTTTAAATCAGTTTTATTATTTACAATAAATTTCGCTTTTTGGATTCACACTACAAGGCTCCTTTTTTCTACATTATATGGATGTCTATCGCTGGGGAGGAATAAGAGGACCTCCGTGGAACATAAGTAAAGGGGAAGAAAACGGCACCCGTGTGAAGGATTACCCACCACCAAGAAACATCACTGCTGGATCCTAGACTACACACCTATTACCCCTGCAGGGGTTAGGCGCTCTGGTGAGTGAGGGCATGATTGGGGTTGCAGTTGAAGACAGGGAGCACTTGTTGAATCACCATATCAAGAATTATTTTTGGATTGATACACCATAGTTTTTTCACAGACTGTATTCATCTTTTTTCAGGACACAGAATTTTTTATTATTTTTTATTATTATATTTCACACCCAGTATTTTCCATATCACATTTTTGGTTTTTAACATTTTTTCAAAGTGGTTTATTGTGGATTTATTCGAAAGACTTTTTTTTACAACATGTTATTTGATGTTTAACCACTTCAGCCCCGGAAGAATTTACCCCCTTCCTGACCAGAGCACTTTTTACAATTTGGCACTGCGTCGCTTTAACTGCTAATTGCGCGGTCATGCAATGCTGTACCCAAACGAAATTTGCGTCCTTTTCTTCCCACAAATAGAGCTTTCTTTTGATGGTATTTGATCACCTCTGCCGTTTTTATTTTTTGTGCTATACACAGAAAAAGACCGAAAATTTTGAAAAAAAATTATATTTTCTACTTTTTGTTCTAAAAAAAATCCAATAAACTCAATTTTAGTCATACATTTAGGCCAAAATGTATTCGGCCACATGTCTTTGGTAAAAAAAAATGTCAATAAGTGTATATTTATTGGTTTGCGCAAAAGTTATAGCGTCTACAAACTAGGGTACATTTTCTGGAATTTACACAGCCTTTAATTTATGACTGCCTATGTCGTTTCTTGAGGTGCTAAAATGGCAGGGCAGTACAAAACCCCCACAAGTGACCCCATTTTGGAAAGTAGACACCCAAAGGAAATTGCTGAGAGGCATGTTGAGCCCATTGAATATTCATTTTTTTTGTCCCAAGTGATTGAATAATGACAAAAAAAAAAAAATTACAAAAAGTTGTCACTAAATGATATATTGCTCACACAGGCCATGGGCATATGTGGAATTGCACCCCAAAATACATTTAGCTGCTTCTCCTGAGTATGGGGATACCACATGTGTGGGACTTTTTGGGAGCCTATCCGCGTACGGGGCCCCGAAAACCAATCACTGCCTTCAGGATTTCTAAGGGCGTAAATTTTTTATTTTACTCCTCACTACCTATCACAGTTTTGAAGGCCATAAAATGCCCAGATGGCATAAAACCCCCCCAAATGACCCCATTTTGGAAAGTAGACACCCCAAGCTATTTGCTTTGAGGCATGTTGAGTCCATGGAATATTTTATATTTTGACACAAGTTGTGGGAAAGTGACAAATTTTTTTTTTTTTTTTTGCACAAAGTTGTCACTAAATGATATATTGCTCAAACAGGCCATGGGCATATGTGGAATTGCACCCCAAAATACATTTAGCTGCTTCTCCTGAGTATGGGGATGCCACATGTGTGGGACTTTTTAGGAGCCTAGCCGCGTACGGGGCCCCGAAAACCAATCACCGCCTTCAGGATTTCTAAGGGTGTAAATTTTTGATTTCACTCTTCACTGCCTATCACAGTTTCGGAGGCCATGGAATGCCCAGGTGGCACAAACCCCCCCCCCCAAATGACCCCATTTTGGAAAGTAGACACCCCAAGCTATTTGCTGAGAGGCATGGTGAGTATTTTGCAGCTCTCATTTGTTTTTGAAAATGAAGAAAGACAAGAAAAAAATTTTTTTTTCTTTTTTCAATTTTCAAAACTTTGTGACAAAAAGTGAGGTCTGCAAAATACTCACTATACCACTCAGCAAATAGCTTGGGGTGTCTACTTTCCAAAATGGGGTCATTTGGGGTTTTTTTTGCCACCTGGGCATTCCAATGGCCTCCGAAACTGTGATAGGCAGTGAAGAGTGAAATAAAAAATTTACGCCCTTAGAAAGCCTGAAGGCGGTGCTTGGTTTTCGGGGTCCCGTACGCGGCTAGGCTCCCAAAAAGTCTCACACATGTGGTATCCCCGAACTCAGGAGAAGCAACAGAATGTATTTTGGGGTGTAATTTCACATATTCCCATGGCATGTTTGAGCAATATATCATTTAGTGACAACTTTGTGCAAAAAAAAAAAATTGTCTCTTTCCCGCAACTTGTGTCACAATATAAAATATTCCATGGACTCGACATGCCTCTCAGCAAATAGCTTGGGGTGTCTACTTTCCAAAATGGGGTCATTTGGGGGGTGTTTGAACTGTCCTGGCATTTTATGCACAACATTTAGAAGCTTATGTCACACATTACCCACTCTTCTAACCACTTGAAGACAAAGCCCTTTCTGACACTTTTTGATTACATGAAAAAAATATTTTTTTTTGCAAGAAAATTACTTTGAACCCCCACACATTATATTTTTTTTTAAAGCAAATGCCCTACAGATTAAAATGGTGGGTGTTTCATGTTTTTTTTCACACTGAATTTGCGCAGCGATTTTTCAAACGCATTTTTTGGGGAAAAAACACACTTTTTTAAATTTTAATGCGCTAAAACACACTATATTGCCCAAATGTTTGATGAAATAAAAAAGATGATCTTAGGCCGAGTAAATGGATACTAAACATGACATGCTTTAAAATTGCGCACAAACGTGCAGTGGCGACAAACTAAATACATTTTTAAAAGCCTTTACAGGTTACCACTTTAGATTTACAGAGGAGGTCTACTACTAAAATTACTGCCCTCGATCTGACCTTCGCGGTGATACCTCACATGCATGGTGCAATTGCTGTTTACATTTGACGCCAGACTGACGCTTGCGTTCGCCCTAGCGCGAGAGCAGGGGGGACAGGGGTGTTTTTTTTTTCTTTTTTTTTTCTTTATTATTTTTTTGCTTTTTTATCTTATTTTTAAACTGTTCCTTTCATTTTTTTTTTAAATCATTTTTATTGTTATGTCAGGGAATGTAAATATCCCCTATGATAGCAATAGGTAGTGACAGGTACTCTTTTTTGAAAAAATTGGGGTCTATTAGACCCTAGATTTCTCCTCTGCCCTCAAAGCATCTGACCACACCAAGATCGGTGTGATAAAATGCTTTCCCAATTTCCCAATGGCGCTGTTTACATCCGGCGAAATCTAAGTCATAAAATGCTCGTAGCTTCCGGTTTCTTAGGCCATAGAGATGTTTGGAGCCACTCTGGTCTCTGATCAGCTCTATGGTCAGCTGGCTGAATCACCGGCTGCATTCTCAGGTTCCCCGTTGAGACAGGAGAGCCAGAGAAAAACACGGAAGACGGTGGGGGGGGGCATTCCCTCCCACTGCTTGTAAAAGCAGTCTAGAGGCTAATTAGCCGCTAGGATTGCTTTTACATGAAAGCCGACCGCTGGCTGAAAAGAATGATACCAAGATGATACCTAAACCTGCAGGCATCATTCTGGTATAACCACTCAAAGTCGTGAATGGCGTACCTGAAGACAAAAAAATGGTTAACAATAAAGCACAGTAAACGGTAAAGTATAAAAAATTGCATACCTGAAAAGCAAACATGATAAAACATAATAACAATAAAACATTGCAGAATACAATACAGTAAAAAAGAGCAGAACAATAGAGAGAATAGAGAGAGAGAGAACAATAAAACGACAACTATTTTTTTTTTTATCTTATATTTTTGTTTGTGTTTTTTTTTTTTTTTTTTTTTTACACTTTTTTTTGTAACTGTAACTTTTATAACTGTAACCGGTTCCAGATTCGGGTCTCTCAAAATGCGATGGCATCTTGGGAGACCCTGTGAAAGTGCGCCTAGTCTGTGCAATGCTGTACCCTATGCTAATACTCAACTAGTGAATGGTAGCGTTCAAAACATTCACCAATGCAAAGACCAGGATTGTCAGGACATAAGGGACAATAATAGCAGGTGTCACGCCTATATCCGCGCTTGCTGCAGACACGACATGTTTTTTGAGGGGGTTCGTTGGGTAGGGGTACTCGGGAGGACATAAAGAAAATGCCTCTCATGCAGCCGACTGCATTTGGTTGGGGATGTGAATGGGGGAAGTACGGGCGCGGCCCGTGGGTGGGTTCCCAATTAGGATTGGCGAATGCAGCAGAAAGGGCATTATGGGCACGACGGGCCTGTGTTTGTCTTCTTGGTGGCAGCGGGACACTACTTGTGCTTGCCACCTCACCAGCTTGAACTGCACTTATGGGACTCGCCACGTCACCAAGTGTTACTACAGTGCTGGTTTGACTATGACCTGGGTGTACTAGGCCGCTGGTGCTTGCCAGTTCACCAATACGCTACCAAAAAAACTGTTAGCGATCACAGGGATTAGGCCTGACTCTGCGAACGCTGCAGTTATGCGTTTAGTGTTTTGTAAGTGACAGTGATCAATCGATACTGCACTTGGGTGGGATGGGCTGGGCCGGGCGGAGGGGCAAAACGCAGGTGCTAGCAGGTATCTGGGCTGATCCCGCTAACACTGCGTTTTTGGGAACCCTAAACTGCTGGGGATGCTAGTATAGATCTGATCGGATCAGATATTGATGTGTTCAGATACTATACCACTAAGGGAGGTGTATGGTGCGTGCGTGGGTGTTAGCGGTACTGGCGCTAATCTGACGCTGCCTGGGGCGACGCATATCACCGCCGGGCGATCAGGGGGCTAAACCTTTATTCGGTAATAAACGGCGGGTGCCCTGACACTATAAAAAATAAACGAACTAACCAGCGTCACCCGTAACGGTTATACGGTGATCAGTGGTGAAAGGGTTAACTAGGGGGCAATCAAGGGGTTAAAACCTTTATTAGGTAGTATATGGGGGTCCCTGTCGCTATAAAATGCTGACGGCGAACCTAAATATTTACGTCCCTAACTAGCGGAACCAGTGACACTAATACAGCGATCAGAAAAATGATCGCTTAGTGACACTGGTGACAGGGGGTGATCAAGGGGTTAAAACTTTATTAGGGGGGGTTAGGGGGGTATCCTAGACCTACAGGGGGCTAATACTAACTGCCCTACCACTTCTAACTGTCACAAACTGACACCATGCAGTAATCAGAAAAAAAAAAAAAAACACTGCTTGGTGTCAGTGTGACAGGGAGGGTGAGGGGTGATTGGGGGGGATCGGGGGGCGATCGGGGGTGTAAAGTATGCCTGGCATGTTCTACTGCGTGTGTGTGTATGTGTTGTGCACTCACATGTCTTCTCTCCTCGGCGCCGGAACGGAAACTGCCGAGCCGAGGAGAGATTACATCACATCTTCTGCCTCTGTGTACTATATAGAGGCAGGGGATGTTTCTCATTGGCTGGGAGCGATCGCGAGGGGGGGCCACGATCGGATGGCCTCCCCCTCATCTCTAAACGCTCCCAGACAAATGCCGAACGCCGCTGGCACCGGGGGGGGGGTCCGGTCGGACCCCCCGCCCGCGGGAAGGCAATCACGTACCAGGTACGTGATTTTGCCTGCCCGTGCCATTCTGTTCATGTATATATGCGTGAGGCGGTCGGCAAGTGGTTAATATCACTGTTAGTGATTTATTTATTTATTTTATTCACATGAATTGTATTTATTCCATACATCCAGATCACATATTTTTTAGCACTTTGCACTTTATAGCACATTAGTGTATTTGGGTACATTTTCACCTGAAGTATTTATATATTATTTATTGATTTACATTTTTTAATCACTGATTTGTATTAATTTAATATTTAATATTTGTTGAATACCTTTTTGAACAGCGCCAATTCCCCCATAATAGAATCTCGATTGCTTAAATTTCACTAAGGTGATATTCTTTCTCGGTGGGGGGGGGGCTGCAGTTCGACACTCACCCCCTTAGTTAGGACTTTATAAAGAAGTTTCTCACACAGCTAGCGTTGACCCTCCTGCATGCCCTTCAGTTTGGTGGCAGCCATGCAGGCAAAGGCCTCTTCAGGAGTGGGTAAGGCTCTGAGGGATGCAGAAGCCTCCTGAATGAGCCTGAGCGCTGAATCCTGCACATGACTCCCCTTCCTGGGTCTTTTGTTTAGAAGGCGGATTCAGTCAGGCTCCTACTGGTCCCAGGCTTCTCCTGGCTGCCACTTAGCCCCGCCTCTTCCTGGCTGTCCCTAACCCCCGCCTCCTCCTGGCTGCCACATTCCACAGCCTCCTCCTGTGTGCCATATTCCAGAGCCTCGTCCTGGCTGAGGTCTTCCTGTGTATGAAAAAGGGACATCGTTTTAGTTTTTTATTCATCAATCACACACAATTTTCATCTCATGACTGTTGCAAATTGAATGTTAACAAATATAACAGACTATCCTGAGCCCAGCATTTTTCATTCTTGTCTCTATTATTTTTGCCCACTACTGTCTATTGATATGTAAAAAAACTGTATTAAATCAGCAATTAGTGATCAATAATAACATCTAGTAAAGATCATTTATTTATTGACCAGAAATCTGTAGAACAATGCTATACCTGACTCTATCTGGGCTCCTCCACTTCTTCCTGGCTGGAAGTCCCAGGTTGGGCATCGGAAGCCTCAGCTGGGGTGGAAGGAAGAGTGGAAGGAAGGGTTGAGAGGGATTCCCTGACTCCAGTCTGGTCTGGCAGAAAACAAAGTCTCTCATAGTACCACAGCCTGGGGACATAAATGTCATCTGCTCCTGCTCCTGATCTCTAGGAATCCGTGACCTTCTTGCGCTCCCTAAGATATGTGCTCCTCAGGCCACCAATTTTGGCTTTTAAATAGGGGATGTTTGCTGTGGGGACCACTGGCGTCACCAACTCCAGCAGTTTCTCCAGCGCTGCCTGCCTCTTTTGTTTATTATTGTAATGTGGATGTTTCACCTGCCACAGACAGGACAGCTCCCTGTACTTGTCTATGAACAGGGGGAGGAAGTTTTGGTCATTGAGGCCATCCATTTTATCTGCAAGACACAACACAAGACAAACCCTAATGTCAGGCAAAACTCTCCTAATCTTGTTACAATATAGGCCTCAATCTAGAAGCAGTATAGGCCCAAGTTTTGCTCTTACCTTCATTATCACGATCGGCGCCTCTGATACTCCTTCCTCCGCTCACAGATCGTACATACTACGCGCGCGTGTTACGCTTTATAGACACTGCACATGCGTGTAACTCCACCCACCCCTGACATTCTTTCTAGTCTATTCCCCGCCCCTTCTCGTTCGGCGCAGTGGGTGAAGAGCACATGGTGGAGACACAGCAGGTGCGTACTAATTACAGCAATGAGGAGGAGGAGGAAAGCCCGGAGCCTGAAACGTCACGATCCAGAAGGAGAAGATTTAAGGCATCGAATATGTCCTTTGAGGAGATGTTGGAGATGGTCGACATCCTGAAGAGGGCCAACTATGACAGGAAGTATGGACCTTACCCTAACCCCAATGTCAGAAAGGCCAAGAAAGATCAGCTCAGGAAGCGGTGGTCGGACCTGAAATTAAGGGAGCACGAGCAGTACCGAAAGATCTGGAGAGTGCTGCAAAAAAGTAAGTAGTTGTCCTGTGTTCCTATTCTTTGTTTATTACGTTCGTGCTGCTCCATGTGCTTTTCTTAACTGTTATCCAGTTTCAAAAGGCGACTTTCATGTTCATGGGCACATTATTCGTTCGTATAAAGCATTGTTCGTTCGGCCTATAAAACACCATTGTTTTGGCAATATGCATTTGCCAACATTTTTTAGGACCTACTTGTCTGAAACTAATTTGGTTGTGTAGATAGGTTTGTTACTAGAATGAAATGCAAACTAGATTCTGTGTAAGGAGAGGACACTCAGCAGCTGTTTACACATCTGGACGCTGGAGCACTAGTGTGGGACACAAGAACACCCTTTTTATTAGGGGCTCACACAGGTGCTCCAGTGTATACTATAGGGGTGTCTCCATCTGTGAAGCTTGTACAAAACAGGTAAGTATTCAAGTTTGACAAAGGACAAGAAAAATGCAGCATCTTGGAACTCTGCCAAAACAGACAATTGTACCCCACTTCCAAGCAATGTTTCATATTTATAGTTCTGCCATCAAATATCTGTGTGCTAAGTTTAGCTATTTTTTTTTTACATAGGGGATAAAAGACTCCGAGGACACCTCTCACCCGAGGAGACCACAGACCCCCCACCTCTGGAACAAGGGGAAATCCACCCAAGCCAAGCAGAGCAGGAGGAGGAAGACGTGGTGGAAATTGGCACCACAACAGGTGAGTGTCTGCAACCACAGGCTCAGGTAAGAGATGGATGCCGGCATATTTATAATACATGGTGTTTTTTGGTTTCTATCTTTTTAGGTGATCGTGATGTTGTGGATCCAGATCCTTTCACCTCGGAAAGTGCACAGATCCTGATCGGGGAGATCATGGGGTGTAATAGGGACTTGGAAAACATCCTGAAAAACATCAATGATGTTCAACAAAAAATGAAGAACATCATTGATGTTTTAGGGAGAGTTTAAAACCCCTCGAAATCCCTATTTTTTTTGTGCTTTTTCAAACCTAAAAATTTTTACCATTTTTTGACATATTTGAGAAAAGCCAAATTTTGAAGAGGCACACAGTGTGTCAACATGTGCTATCTGCCATCACGGGAGATCAATGGACGCATTTTGGGGGTGCAACCCCTTCCTCAATAATAAAGTAGCTGTGAGGAAGGGGTTGCACCCACAAAACACGTCCCTTGATCCCCTGTGATGGCAGCTAGCACATGTCGACATTCGGCAATTGGTGTGCATCTTCAAAATTTGGCTTTTCTAGGGGTGACTTCACCCCATCTGAACGCAATATCAAACACAGTTTGTAAATACTCATGTCTGATATTGCCTTCAAGTTCTACCAAATGTGAACTTTGTATGTTCAAGATTTGTGTCTTTCTTGTTGGTTTTAAACATGCCTGTTTTATCTTAAATGGGCATTTCTACTTTTTCTAATGTGACCCCAAAAATTGTTATACAACAAACATGTTAGTTTGTTTTAAAAACCTTTTCTAAATGCACATGTGATTGTGCTGGTATTAAAAAGATTGTTAATCAAGAATGTGTGGATTATTGTTTCAACGCTCCAACACTTTTGTTGTGCTCTAATTGGTGTTTTCACTGACAATGGGGCTTATTTCCTAAGGGAAAATCCACTTTGCACTACAAGTGCAGTTTCAAGTGCACTTGTAGTGCAAAGTGTCTTTGACTTTAGTAAATAACACCCAACAATGCTTTGTAATGTTACACAATCATGCCATTTTCAGGACTCATCACATTTCTGTCAGGGTCAGCTATAAGAAACACAAGCAGTAAATGTCACCAAAGATTTTAGTAGGTAATTTTTTTTATTTGAAAAAGGTTTCAGACATTGTCTGGCATATTGATAGCCCCCCTACCCGCAAAGTATTCAAGGTATCTTAGACGGACATCATGGGCACTCGGGGGGGCAAGCCAGGATGGCCACTTTCAAGCGCCGTCAGGGTTGGTTCATTTTTAATTCCAGCCTCAGGCCCAACTGAGCCAGCATAGTTGGCAGAATGTTTCCGTAAAAAGTTGTGTAGAACACAGCACGCCAAGATGATATGATTCAGTTTGTACTCCGCCATGTGTATGGGTGTAAGAAATAGGCGGAACCGGCTGGCCATGATTCCAAACGTGTTCTCCACCACTCTTCTGGCTCTGGCCAGCCAGTAATTAAAAACCCTCTGGTCCGGGGTGAGGGTCCTCATCGGCAATGGCCGCATAAGATGATCCCCCAGCACAAACGCTTCATCTGCAACGAAGACGCATGGGAGTCCTTCCACATTGTCTTCTGGAGGTGGCAAGTCCAAGCTGCCATTCTGGAGATGCCTGTAGAACTCCATCTGGGCGATGACTCCCCCATCGGACATCCGAGCATTCTTCCCCACATCCACATACAGGAACTCGTAAGTAGCCGACACCACTGCCAACATCACAATACTATTGAACCCCTTATAGTTGAAATAGTATGACCCGGAGTTGGGTGGTAGGACAATGTGGACGTGTTTCCCATCAATTGCCCCTCCGCAGTTAGGAAAGTCCCACCATTGGGCAAAGTGGGAGGCCACAGTCTGCCATTCCTGTGGCGTGGAGGGAAACTGTGGAGTCAAACAAGAAAAAAAAATTAGTCATTTTGCACATAAACAGGGAAAGCAGATTAGACACAAACATTCTTGACCAACTTCAAGATAACATTTATTTGAGGGAGTTTTTAAAGACCAAAGTATAAAAGGTACACCTATCAGATTCCCCCTCCCCCACCCCCTCACATGGGCCATTTCTAACATTATAGGGGGGGACTCTTGGACAGGTAACCCTCTCCACTTCATTGAGAGATGAATGCCTAAATAATGGTTATTACTTTGGCCAGCCCCTCCTTAGTTACACTATTGGCAGCCCACTGGACAGGTAAGAAGTGTCATAATACAAAGATATAAATACACATTGTACACATTTGAGCGCATTTGGACACTCTGCTATTACCTATCAAGATAATAATACTATACAAAAACTTTTAACACTACCATTTGAAAGTATACAGGCAGGCCCTTGCACTACATGCTTTGGGGAATTCATCCATAAATCTGACCACAAAAGAGATGGTGTCGCGGACACTGGCTGCAAGGACCTTTTTCTGTCCACATTCACCCTGTTATTTGGTATTTCTATATTAATCTTTTATTTTTTTTGAACTTGCCCAATACATGATTCTTGAAAGAGCTGATCACATTAACCTGCAGAGACGAACTGTCTGGTCACCAGGTCTGCCTTAAGTGTTGTGTTAATTAACATGTTAATTATATTATTGTCTTTTAAGTTTTTGCTAGAGGGGAGGGGGGGAGTGTCCATGAGTCAGCCCTACCTCGTTATCTAACCCCTTGTGTTAAGTGTGTATAAAAAGGCTGTGTTCTGTCCAATAAAGCAGTCAAGATTCTACAAGCTATTATCGACTAGACTTGTATTTACTGCAGCTATAATATTATATCTGTCTGATGGTCATACTGGAGTAAGCGGTGTTATTGACGGAGGCACTCAGTGGAGTGTGGGATAGGATCCGTCACAATTGGTGGCAAGCTCTGGGATGCTCCTCTTGCCTAGGCACACCCAAATCACCACCGGGACCCCCTGCTCCTAACAGCAGATGGAACATCACTACGCCAGACTCAAGCGCAGCACCTTGAAGGATCTCTTGGAAGCCCGTGGAAAAGTCTCCAGCAACAAATCCAAAGCGACTCTCATCACCGAACTAATGGAGATTGACCAGGCCAGTAACCCACCAGCAGATACCTCAGAGGCGGCAAAGTTCCAGCGTGACGTCCAGTGGCGACTGGCCTTGTATGGTACTCACCCCCCGCAGGAGGTTATCAGTCAAGTGTTAACAGAGGTGTCCCAGCTGCGAATGGCTGAACTCCAGCGGGACCAAGGAGCGTCAGTTATGTTCAACCGGGAAGCTCCAGCGGCCCGCAAAAAGCTACCCTATGCCGCCTTCCGCATGTTTCAAGATGGTGAAGATGAGATGGATGTTTACCTGCAAATGTTTGAGCGTCAATGCGGTCTCCAAGGTGTCAATAAAGCAGATTGGGTCACGCTCCTGGTCAGCCGTCTCACAGGAAGGGCTGCAGAGGCGTACAATAATGTCCCTGATGAGATCAGCCAGGACTATGACCGGGTAAAAGAAAGACTATTGGCTCGCTTCGGCATTACTCCAGAGGCACACCGTTTGAGGTTTCGCAACCTCCGCCGAAAGGAGAGAGAGCCTTACACAGAATGGGCTCATCAAATGACCCGAGCAGCGGAGAGTTGGATGACCGGGCGCCAATCTGTTACCATGGCAGATGCGCTCCAGCTAATCCTCCTGGAACAATTCTATGATCATACCCCACATGAAGTTAGAGACTGGGTAAAGGATCGGCGGCCAGTCACAGTAGATGAAGCTGCCACCCTAGCTGACCAATACGTGGATTCAAGGCGGACTGTACAACCAGAGCCTAAGACCCCAGCTCGGCCTGTCCCCAACATTCCACGGAGCGTTGCCCCTCCACACCAGCCGTCAATCCCCGGCCCCACTCAGCTACCATCTTCACGAGGAAAAGGGGACCTCTGCTACAGATGCAACCAATCAGGGCATGTTAGGAGGTATTGTCCGCAGAATGTTTCCCAGGACGCGCGGAACAACATGCCCCTTGGACCTGCCCGGGCTGCTGCACACTGTCTGGAGAGAGATGATGTGACTTACCCAAGCGAGGAGAATATTGGAATTCTACATGAGGCAGACCCTGTGCAAGCTGCCACTACAGATAATCGTTTGCACCATCGACAAGCCGTGTGGATTAATGGTCGGGCTGCCCAGGGACTGCGGGACACGGGAGCTACTATTACCCTGATACAGTCCTGAATGATAAACCCGGCAGAGCAGACGGGACGGTCTGTGGCTGTGCGGGTGGCCGGGGGAAATGTTATGCGGGTCCCCACTGCCAGGGTTCACCTTGATTGGGGTTCGGGGGCCAAAGAAGTGGAAGTGGGAATAATGCAGAACTTACCTGCAGAGGTTTTGTTGGGCAACGATTTGGGACGTTTAAATTCAGCCTTCTCCCTGGATGTATCCCCGGAAGCCTATCCTGTTACCACCCGCCAGCAAGCCCGGATGGAGGTGCGCTCCCTCGAGGACGGGACCCAGGTAAGACCTGTCACCCCTGACCTAGACTGTACTACCCCAACTAACCCTATCCCGACTTGGGCTTCTCCCCAAGAATTTGCTCAGGCAACTCTTAGCGACCCTTCCTTAGCTAGCTATAGGGAAAGAGCAGGATTGGACCCTGGGGGGTTGGAGAGGGAGCGAATAGAGTGGGTCCAGGGATTACTCTATCGGGTTACTGAGGGAAAGACAGCCTCCCATCCACCCAAGCGGCAGCTGGTTGTGCCGCAGAAATATCGTCATGACCTGCTGCGCATTGAGCATGACATACCCTTTAGCCGTGTTGCCGTAGACCTGGTTGGACCATTGCCCAGACCTAGTCCTTCTGGGAAGAGATATATCCTTACTGTGGTGGATTATGCCACCCGGTACCCGGAGGCCATTCCCCTGGCAAATATCCATGCAGAAACTGTGGCTGATGCTTTGCTCCGGATCTTTGCCAGGGTGGGTTTCCCTCGGGAAATCATCTCTGACCAGGGGACCCAGTTCACTGCTGAGCTCACTCAGCAGTTATGGAGGCTGTGTGGGATAAAGCCCCTACAGAGCTCTCCCTATCACCCCCAGACCAACGGACTGTGTGAGAGGTTCAATGGAACACTGAAACAGCTGCTTAGGACATTTGCAACCTCTCACAGGGATTGGGAGAGATATCTGCCACACCTTCTCTTCGCTTATCGGGAGGTGCCGCAGGAATCTACCGGGTTCTCCCCATTTGAGTTACTGTATGGGAGGCGGGTGAGGGGGCCCCTAGATCTAGTCAGAGCCCACTGGGAAGGGGGAATTGATCCCCAAGGGTCCTCTATCGTAGCATACGTTCTTGAGTTTAGGGACAGACTGAAGGAGCTCACGGACACTGTCCAGGAGAACCTTCGGGCTGCCCAAAGGCGGCAGAAACGATGGTACGATCGTACTGCTCGGAACCGCACTCTGGAGGTTGGGCAGAAGGTTCTTGCCCTCAGACCAACCAAGCAGGACAAGTTACAGGCCACTTGGCAGGGACCTTACCGGGTTGTGGCAAAGCTCTGTGACACAACCTACCTAGTGGCTAAATGTTCGGATGAAAGAGTCCGACGGACCTTTCATGTGAACATGTTGAAAGCATACTGGGAAAGATCAGGAGAGGTAGCCGCTATATGTGCTCCAGCTGTGGAAGATTCTGAGAATCTTCCCCTGCTGGTGCTCCCGGAGCTAAATAGAATTACTGCAGGGATAGAGATGATAAAGCTTGACGACCAGCTAGGGCCGACGCAGAGAGAACAAGCTAGACAGGTCCTTAGTCAGAGAAGGGAAATGTTCTCCACAGTCCCTGGGTACACTACTATGGCAGTGCACCGTGTGGAGACCCCGGGACAACTGCCACTAAGACAGGCAGCTTACCGGATACCTGACGCAGTGAGAGAGGGGATGCGTCATGAGATTAAGGAGATGCTTGAATTGGGAGTCATTGAGCCATCCAGCAGCCCCTGGGCTTCCCCGGTGGTCCTTGTACCGAAGCGGGATGGCACAACTCGCTTCTGTGTAGACTACCGCAGATTAAATGAGTGCACCACCACTGATGCTTACCCTATGCCCCGGGTCGATGATCTGTTAGATCGCATTGCTCGGGGAAAATTCCTGACAACCCTTGACCTATGCAAAGGATACTGGCAAATTCCTCTGGATGCGGAATCTATTCCGAAATCGGCGTTCATTACCCCATTTGGCTTATACCAGTCTAAAGTAATGCCATTTGGGATGAAGAATGCACCGGCGACTTTCCAGAGGATGGTAGACCAACTCCTCGATGGCCTCCAGGACTATGCTTGTGCATATCTGGACGACATTGCGATCTACAGTGATACCTGGGAGGACCATCTGGTTCATCTGGGTGTCGTGCTAGACCGCATCAAGGCTGCAGGACTAACCCTTAAGCCAGAGAAATGCAGCATAGGGATGTCCGAGGTACAGTACCTTGGACATCGAGTAGGCAGTGGACAACAACGACCTGAGCCTGCTAAGATTGAGGCCGTTGCCAAGTGGCCAACCCCCCGTACTAAAACCCAGGTCCTGGCGTTCCTCGGCACAGCTGGGTACTATAGGAAATTTGTCCCGCAATATAGTTCCATCGCTAAGCCCCTGACAGACCTGACTAAGAAGCACCTTCCCCGACAGGTACTGTGGTCCCCTGAGTGTGAAGCTGCCTTCCAACAATTAAAGAATGCACTAACTTCAGCTCCTGTTCTAGCTGCCCCTGACCCAACCAAACGTTTTTGTGTCCACACAGATGCCTCTACATTCGGTCTGGGGGCAGTACTGAGCCAAGTAGGACCTGATGGCGGTGAGCACCCAGTGGCCTACATCAGTCGGAAGCTGCTACCCAGGGAAGTCGGTTATGCAGCCGTGGAGAAGGAGTGTTTGGCGCTGGTGTGGGCTCTCAAGAAATTCCAACCTTATCTCTACGGACGATCATTTACGGTGCTCACCGACCACAATCCATTAATCTGGCTTAATCGGGTCTCCGGGGATAATGGACGTTTGTTACGATGGAGCTTGGCACTGCAGCCCTACAATTTTACCATACAGTATCGGCCAGGAAAGCAGAATGGGAATGCTGATGGACTTTCCCGGCAAATGGAACTATAAAACTCTCCCGGACAGCCCCAAGCTGACCCGTGGTGGATCTAGTTGGGTCTGCCGGACTATGGGACAGGGGGGGGCACTGTCGCGGACACTGGCTGCAGGGACCTTTTTCTGTCCACATTCACCCTGTTATTTGGTATTTCTATATTAATCTTTTATTTTTTTTGAACTTGCCCAATACATGATTCTTGAAAGAGCTGATCACATTAACCTGCAGAGACGAACTGTCTGGTCACCAGGTCTGCCTTAAGTGTTGTGTTAATTAACATGTTAATTATATTATTGTCTTTTAAGTTTTTGCTAGAGGGGAGGGGGGGGAGTGTCCATGAGTCAGCCCTACCTCGTTATCTAACCCCTTGTGTTAAGTGTGTATAAAAAGGCTGTGTTCTGTCCAATAAAGCAGTCAAGATTCTACAAGCTATTATCGACTAGACTTGTATTTACTGCAGCTATAATATTATATCTGTCTGATGGTCATACTGGAGTAAGCGGTGTTATTGACGGAGGCACTCAGTGGAGTGTGGGATAGGATCCGTCACAGATGGGTATAGTGTGTATGTATGAGTTTGGCAAAGTCAGATAGATGATTGAGGATAGATAGAGAATTGGTATCAGCTGACTTAGCAGTTGGGGGGAAGGAGGGTTCCAAATGTTTTGGAGACCCCCCAAAAAAGCCTCTGGCACTCTGCCTGAATTTAAAGCACAAATCACATTTAAAAACATTTTAGGGGGTGTTTGGGGTAAAGCACTACTATGGAGCTGAGAAAATACACTGTTAAGTCACTACATGAGGGGAATATAGGGCCAGGAGACCCTGCTGGGGAGGTAAGTGAAGGCAAATATGTATGAAGGACAAAAAAAATAAAAGAAAAATCCAGCATGCATGAGGACAAAGGGGACATTCACAGCATATTACAATCACGGTCATTAGGGAATGAGGAAAGAAATACAATATATTATCAAACATTAAATACAATAAAACGTGATATTAAAGGATAAAAATCTTACCTTAATATACTCCTTCTGCAGGACCTGGATGATGGCAGAACAGGTCTCTGGGATAATGATTCCCAGAGCCTGGGAGGAGATGCCTGTCGAGAACTTCCAGTCCTGCAGACTTCTCCCTATCGCCAAGTACTGCAGGGTGGCGACGAGCCTCTGCTCCGGAGTGATCGCTTGCCTCATGCAGGTATCCTGCCTGCTAATATAAGGGGTCAGCAAAGCCAACAAATGGTGAAATACGGGGTCCGTCATCCGGAGAAAGTTCCTGAAATCATCAGGATTATTCTCACGGATCTCAGGGAGCAAAGGCATATGACAGAACTGGTCACGCTGAAGCAACCAATTCTTGGTCCATGAACTCCTCCCCACCCTGTTCATGGACTGGACTTGTGTCAAGGTCAGGACCCCAACACCAAGCCCTTGCACAGCACGAACTCTACGAGGAGTACGTATACGCAACATGACTAGAAAACGGTCGGCTGCTCAGAACGAAGTAACAGAACGCACTGAAGAACAGCAAGGCCTGTGAAGAGCGACCTGAAAAACTGTAACAAGCGGACAAGATCGCACTGAATAGTACAATACGAACTGACTGCACGCACTGAAGAGCAGATACAAACCCACAAGCACAAACTGAACAGCAGAAACTAGGTGATGGTCGGAGAGAGGAAAAGGATTGTTTGAGAAGTTGCATGGAGTGCATAGGTAGGAGAATACAAGGTCAAGGGTGTTGCCATCAGAGTGAGTAGGAGCCTGTACCCATTGCTTCAGGTCAAATGAAGAGGTTAGATTAAGAAGTTTAGAAGTAGTAGGAGTGTTTGTCTTAGCAGGGATGCTGAAATCACCGAGGAGGATTGTGGGAATTTCTGAAGAGAGAAAGTAGGGTAGCCAGGCAGAAAACATATCGAGGAAAGTCGATAATGGTCCAGGGGGACGGTAGATTGCAGCAATTCTTAGGGAAGTTGGAGAGAATAGACGTATACAGTGGGCTTCAAATGATGAGAGGGAAAAAGAGGGAGGAGAGTGAATAACCTGGAAGGTGCTCTGGGGGGGCTATGATAGCATCTTTTGCACTGAATTAACAATCAAATATTTTATAAAGTGTTTTAAGATTGCTACTCTGTCATCAAGCTGGAAAGGCAGTGGATGGAAATGGTTATTTTCTCCTGCACAGTAATTAAATTGATGCTATATAAAGAAAACAATATATTCTCAACTTGAATGTGTACTGGCCAATTTAATTAGCAAGAAACAATTGTATCTGATGAAAATTATTCGTTACTAAACCCTTTTTTTCTTCTGGGAATTTTCATTTAATTTAAGAGAAATGTTAATAAGGGATAAATGCAAAATCTATTAACATTCAAGTAATACTATAATGTTCATATTTTTTAGACAGAATAGCCTGAAATGAAAAAATATTCAAGTGAAACACTTTTTTGATTAAAATAAAAACAATTTTTTTTTTAGGTTTATTTATATTGGATCTTACAAAACCATATTGCACATATTGCAGATGCTTACCTGTTTCTGTTCTGTAGGCATTAACCACTTCAGCCCCAGGGGGTTTGGCTACTCAATGACCAGAGTACTTTTTACAATTTGGCACTGTGCTGCTTTAACTGGTAATTGTGTGGTCATGCAATGCTGTACCCAAATGAAATCTGCATCCTTTTTTCCCACAAATAGAGTTTTTTTATGGTATTTGATTGCCTCTGTGATTTTTATTTTTTGCGATATAAACGTAAAAAGACTGAAAATTTTGAAAAAAAAAAAAATATTTTCTACTTTTTGTTATAAAGAAAATTTAATAAACTCAATTTTAGTCATACATGTAGGCCAAAATGTATTCAGCCACATGTCTCTGGTAAAAAAAAAATTGTCAATAAGTGTATATTTATTGGTTTGCGCAAAAGTTATAGCGTCTACAAACTAGGGTACATTTTCTGGAATTTACGCAGCTTTTAGTTTATGACTACCTATCTCATTTCTTGAGGTGCTAAAATGGCAGGGAAGTACCCCCCCCCCAAATTACCTTATTTTGGAAATTAGACACCCCAAGGAAATTGCTGAGAGGCATGTTGAGCCCATTGAATATTTTATTTTTTTGTCACAAGTGATTGAAAAATTACAAAAAAAAATTACACACTAAATAAATGATATATTGCTCACACATGCCATGGTTATATGTGGAATTACACCCCAAAATACATTCTGCTGCTTCTCCTGAGAATGAGAATACCTCATGCGTGAGACTTTTTGGAAGCCTATCCGCGTACAGTACCCAAAAAACCAATCACCACCTTCAGGCTTTCTAAGGGCGTAAAATGGTGATTTCACTCCTTACTACCTATCACAGTTTCAGAGGCCATGAAATGACAAGATAGCCCAAACACCCCCCAAATGACCCCATTTGGGAAACTAGACACCCCAAGCTATTAGGTGTGTTGAGTCCATGGAATATTTTATATCTTGCCATAAGTTTTGGGAAAACAACATGGTCACTAAAATGATATATTGTTCAAACATGGCATTATATATGTGGAATTACACCCCAAAATACATTCTGCTGCTTCTCCTGAGTACAGGGATACCACATGTGTGGAACTTTTTAGCAGTCTAACCGCGTACGGGACCCCGAAAACCAATAACCGCCTTCATGCTAAGGGCGTACACTTTTGATTTCACTCCTCACTGCCTATCACGGTTTCGGAGGCCATGAAATGCCCAGATAGCACAACCCCCCCTCCAAAAGGACCCCATTTTGGAAAGTAGACACCCCAAGCTATCTGCTGAGAGGCATATTGAGTATTTTGCAGATCTTGCTTTTTGTCAAAGTTTTGAAAATTGAAAAAAGAAAAGGAAAAAAAAAAATAATACATTTGTCTTTTCTTTCTTCATTTTCAAAAATAAATGAGATCTGCTAAATATTCACCATCCCTCTTAGCAAATACCTTGGGGTGTCTACTTTCCAAAAAGGGGTCATTTGAGGGGGGGGGTTTGAACTGTCCTGGCATTTTATGCACATTTAGAAGCTCACACATCACCCACTCTTCTAACCACTTGAAGACAAAGCCCTTTCTGACACTTTTGTTTACATGAAAAAATATTTTTTTTTTTTTTGCAAGAAAATTACTTTGAACCCCCAAACATTATATATTTTTTTTAAAGCAAAGGCCCTACAGATTAAAATGGTGGGTGTTGCAATTTTTTTTCACACAGTATTTGCGCAGCGATTTTTTAAAAGCAATTTTTTTGGAAAAAACACACTTTTTTTTTATTTTAATGCACTAAAACACACTATATTGTCCAAATGTTTTATGAAATAAAAAAGATGATCTTATGCCGAGTACATGGATGCCAAACAAGACACGCTTTAAAACTGCACACAAACGTGCAGCGGCGACAAACTACATACATTTTTAAAAGCCTTAAAAAGCCTTTACAGGTTACAATTTTAGTTTTACAGGAGGAGTTCTACTGCTAAAATTACTGCCCTCGATCTGACCTTAACGGTGATACCTCACACGCAATTGCTGTTTACATATGACACCAGGCTGACGCTTGCGTTCGCCTTTGCACGTGAGCACGGGGGGGACAGGGGTGCTTTTTTTTTTTTTTTCAATTATTTATTTTGCTTATTTTTATTATATTTTTAAACTGTTCCTTTCATTTTTTTTTTTTTATCATTGTTATTGTTATCTCAGGGAATGTAAATATCCCCTATGATAGCAATAGGTAGTGACTGTTCTGTCTCTGGGACAGCTAGCTAAAAATTCTTCTTATCCCAATAACTGTAGATACCATATTTCTTTGATCTCAGTTTTATTAGAACAAGCCAGGTGAAACTACAAAATAACAGAAATAGACTTCAATAAGTATAATATTGCATACAATACAGCATACATTGCATAAACAACGATATACAGTACAAGATGAGATAATAAAAACTTACTTTTTAAGTTCTAAGGGGTGATGACGATAGATTGAGAAAGACATGTCTTGCTTCCTGCAATGTGTTGAAAAGAATGGTGGCTGGTTCACTTCCTGTTAAGAGTCAGAATTCCCTGCTTGCTGACAACTTCCTTAATTACACATACATTAAAACAAAATAAAACAGAACTGCAGCAATACCAAAAAGGAACGCGAGATGGAGCCTGCACACCACATATGACTGTCTTAAGTAAATTACACATTTTGCATGTAAATCTAACAACACAGGTACAAATAAGGACAGAACACTCCCCACCTGACATCAAGTGATGTCACTAACAGAGTCCTCCGTAGAGAGCAACAGAATAAGTTCGGTCACTGGTCTCAAGAATACTTTAACCTCATTCTTTTGAAAGATCTTGACCTCGACCTTACGGACACGATTATCCTTGCTTGGCAGTACTTTGGTGATCAAACCTAAAGGCCACATATTCCTTAGTGCTTGGCAATCTTTCATGAGCACAACATCACCAGCCTTAAGATTAGGCTTTTCAGTGTGCCACTTTCTACTTACTTGTAGAGTAGACATATATTGTTCCCTCCACCGGTTCCAGAAGGTATTGGCAAGGGTTTGTATTTGTCTCCACTGATGTTTGTAAAGGTCCTTCTCACAAAACTTTCCAGTTGGAGCACCGGCAGGACTAGTCTTTTGCGTGACTAACATGGCAGGTGTGAGGACAACTGGATCTTCAGAGTCACTTGAAATTGATGTCAATGGCCTGGCGTTAATGATGATAGCTGTATCCTCTGCCATAAATGTCACTAAACATTCATGAGTTAGCCTTGCAGTTCCTACTTGTAGGAAGATAGAGTCAAGAATTCTGCGGGCTATGCCCATCATCCTCTCCCAAACACCTTCCATGTGAGAAGAGTGAGGTGGGTTGATGATCCACGTGCAATCTTGTTCACTCAAATATCTTTCTACTCTGAGAACGTCCAAATTAGAAGGAATTTGAAGTTCTTTTACTGCTCCTACAAAGTTAGACCCTCTGTCAGAGCGAATGAGTTTCACTGGGCCTCTGATTGCAATTAGTTCAGCTAGCTCTGTGGTTAATACTGCAGCACAAAGTTCCAGCCTGGGTATGGTGTGTTTGGGAAGTGGTGCAAGTTTTGCTTTCCCCATTACAATCCCTATGTGACATTGTCCTTTAGTGTCTATGGTTTTCAGGTAAGCTACAGCAGCAATTGCTTTAACAGAAGCATCCGAAAACACACAAAGTCTTTGCATCTGAACATCAGCAGATGACAGAGGAGCATATGGTCGTGGAAGTTTAAGGTTTGATAGAGCTGTTAGTGAGTCCTTCCACTCTAGACATAAGTTCTTCCTGTCGGTGGGAAGAGGGTGGTCCCAATCTAGCGACTCACAGGTTAAGTCTCTAAGTAGTGCCTTACCCTGGATGGTGACAGGTGCTGCAAAGCCTAAGGGATCATACAGGCTGCTTATGGTAGACAGGACATCTCTACGGGTAAAAGGTTTTTCTTCTGTGTTTACTTGGAAAGTAAACGTGTCAGATCTTAAGTCCCAAAGCAAACCAAGGATGCATTGCATGGGAAGTGAGTCTGTGCCTAGATCTAAGTTCTTTAACTCGTTAGAATGATCTTGGACAGGAAAGACTTCTAAAACTTCTCTACTGTTGGAAGCAATCTTGTGGAGTCTTAAGTTGGAACACGCAAGCATGGCCTGAGTTCTTTTTGAGGAGACTGATTGCAGCTTAATTTGTGGGTAGTGATTTCAAGCACTTGTCTGCATAGAAATCCTTGTCCACAAACTGTCTGACATCTGACCCATACTCTAACTCTCCCACTCTAGCAGAGTGTCTGAGGCCATATATAGCAACTGCAGGGTAAGGACTGTTGCCAAATATGTGCACCCTCATGCGGTATTCTGTGATGTCTCCAAAGCGGTTGTTGTCCCTGAACCAGAGAAACCTCAGAAAGTTTGTGTTCTTCTTTAACAAGAAAACAATAGAACATTTGCTGTATGTCTGCCATGAATGCGACTGAATCCATGCAAAAGCCAAGAAGTACTCCTAATAGTCTGTTGTTAAGGTCAGGGCCAGTGAGAAGGACATCGTTTAGAGAGACACCCTCATGCTTGGCGCTAGAATCGAACACCACTCTAATCTGCTCTGGCTTCTTAGGGTGATAGACCCCAAATACAGTGGGGCAAAAAAGTATTTAGTCAGCCACCAATTGTGCAAGTTCTCCCACTTAAAAAGATGAGAGGCCTGCAATTGTCATCATAGGTATACCTCAACTATGAGAGACAAAATGTGGAAAAAAATCCAGACAATCACATTGTCTGATTTTTGAAAGAATTTATCTGCAAATTATGGTGGAAAATAAGTATTTTGTCATTATCAAAAGTATATCTCAATAATTTGTTATATATCCTTTGTTGGCAATGAGAGAGGTCAAACGTTTTCTGTAAGTCTTCACAAGGTTGTCACACACTGTTGCTGGTACTGTATGTTGGCCCATTCCTCCATGCTGATCTCCTCTAGAGCAGTGATGTTTTGGGGCTGTCGCTGGGCAACACAGACTTTCAACTCCCTCCAAAGGTTTTGTATGGGGTTGAGATCTGGAGACTGGCTAGGCCACTCCAGGACCTTGAAATGCTTCTTACAAAGCCACTCCTTCGTTGCCCGGGCGGTGTGTTTGGGATCATTGTCATGCTGAAAGACCCAGCTACGTTTCATCTTCAATGCCCTTGCACTCAATTTGCACTCAAAATCTCACGATACATGGCCCCATTCATTCTTTCATGTACACAGATCAGTCGTCCTGTTCCCTTTGCAGAGAAACAGCCCCAAAGCATGATGTTGCCACCCCCATGCTTCACAGTAGGTATAGTGTTCTTTGGTTGCAACTCAGCATTCTCTCTCCTCCAAACATGACGAGTTGTGTTTCTACCAAACAGTTCTATTTTGGTTTCATCTGACCATATGACATTCTCCCAATCCTTTTCTGGATCATCCAAATGCTCTCTAGCAAACCTCAGATGGGCCCGGACATGTACTGGCTTAAACAGGGGGACACGTCTGGCACTGCAGGATCTGAGTCCCTGGCGGCGTAGTGTGTTACTGATGGTAGCCTTTGTTACATTGGTCCCAGCTCTCTGCAGGTCATTCACTAGGTCCCCCCTGTGTTGTTCTGGGATTTTTTGCTCACCATTCTTGGTGATCATTTTGACCCCAAGGGGTGAGATCTTGCATGGAGCCCCAGATCGAGGGAGATTATCAGTGGTCTTGTATGTCTTCTATTTTCTAATTATTACTCCCACAGTTGATTTCTTCACACCAAGCTGCTTGCCTATTGCAGATTCAGTCTTCCCAGCCTGGTGCAGGTCTACAATTTTGTTTCTGGTGTCCTTGGACAGCTCTTTGGTCTTCACCATAGTGGAGTTTGGAGTGTGACTGTTTGAGGTTGTGGACTGGTGTCTTTTATACTGATAACAAGTTCAAACAGGTGCCATTAATACAGGTAATGAGTGGAGGACAGAGGAGCCTCTTAAAGAAGAAGATACAGGTCTGTGAGAGCCAGAAATCTTGATTGTTTGTAGGTGACCAAATACTTATTTTCCACCATAATTTGCAAATAAATTCTTTCAAAAATCAGACAATGTGATTGTGTGGATTTGTTTCCACATTTTGTCTCATACCTCATGAGGTATACATATGATAACAATTACAGGCCTCTCATCTTTTTAAGTGGGAGAACTTGCACAATTGGTGGCTGACTAAATACTTTTTTGCCCCACTGTATAGGTAAGTACCAGCATTCCTCTGAGTCTTTGAGGCCATCTCAGCATGACCATTCTGGAATATTTTCTCCATGAAGGAAAGGAAATGTTCTTTCATCTCTGGTTTCCTTTGAAGATCGCGTCTTAAGGAAGTGAGACGTTTACTGTATATGCTAGTTCTCTGTTAGGCAAACGTCATCTTTGTGGTCTAAAGGGAAGAGGTGTAACCCAGCTATTAGTCCCGTCTTTCTCCATACCTTCTTAAGAAGAGCCTATCCTCAATGGACATTGCTACCTGGTTGTCTTCCTTTGTTCTCCTGAACACTGTGCTTCCTAAGTTACTTTGGTCATTGTCATAGGTATTGCTGTCACAGAGGGGACTTAGGAAGGGAAGAGGTATAGGGTTGTTGTGTGGTAGCTCCTTTATGAGAATGCGATTTTGACAGGGTTGGAAAAGAGTAGGAGGACCATTCTCAAGGGTACTAGTGACCAGGTTATTAACAGATGCAGGTTTGTGTGCACCTCCCAGGCAAACATCACCTATAATAACCCACCCGAGATCCAGTTTTTGGGAATATGGGGCATTTTTAGGACCGTTGATCAGTTTTCTTACTTTGTGAACTTGCGAGATATCCCTCCCTAGGAGTAAGATTATCTGAGCCTGATCATCTAATTCTGGTATGAGATGTGCTATGTGGTTCAAGTGAGTCTGGTGAGCTGCTGCGTCTAGTGTGGGAATCTCTGATCTGTTGTCTGGCATCTGGTTGCACTCTATTATGGTCAGTAAAGGTAGGCATGTCTTACCATCCATAGATTCAATTTGTAGGCTGTCAGCTCTTCTCCCCGCCGTTTCCACTTTACCTGCACTAGTCCTGAGGGAGTAAGGACTGCTGGGACCTTTAAGGTTTAGAATGTCAAAAAACATAGATCTAGCTAGTGACTTGTTATTCTGATCATCCAAGATGACGTGGAGCTTGACTGCTTTGTCTCTGCGTCCTTTTGGGTAAACTCTACACAAGACAGATTTTAGAGCAGGATCTGCCACCTGTACTTACTTTGCAGACTTCAGTACACTGTGAAGTGATTGCTATGGCGTCTGTTCTAGAGTCTTTGGTCTCCCCGCCTTGCTCCTTGTCCCTATGAACAGGTGGGAAAGTTCTTGAAGTAGGCTTTGGGTGTAGAGCTGTGTTGTGCTCTGTGCTGTCACATTCTGTACATTTGACACTGACCTTACAATCCTTGGCAAAATGTGTGGATGAAGAGCAGCACTTGTAACAGATGTTCTTCTCTTTGAGGAAAGCTTTGCGATCCTGGATGGTCTTTGTCCTGAAGGCTCTGCATTTCAGAAGGGGATGTGGCATCTTATGTAGAGGGCAGAACTTAGTAGGGTCGCTGTCTTGATCCTCTGGCTGAGACTCTGCAAATCTGTGGGAAGAAATGTTAGTTTTGTGCACTGCTACTGGAGCTCTGAGTTGTTTAGGGCCAGAAGAAATGGTATAGGACACTGGAAAAATGAAGCTGGGGTCATCTTTCATTCCTGCTTGTCTGTCTACAAAGTCCACAAACTCACTAAAGGGTGGAAAAGGCACATTGTGTTTTCGTTTGTAGTTACAGCCATGCGTAATCCATCTTTCGTGTAAATCATAAGGAAGTTTTTGTGCTAAGGAGCTAATACCTCTAGCAGAGTCAAGATAAGAAAGGCCAGGGAAGTCTCCTTCTGCTTTAGCAACTTGTAACTCCATACACAGGTCACTGAATTCTCGGAGTCTTTGTTAACCTCCGCTAGGTATTTTTGGGAAGTCTTCTATCCTTTTAAACAGTGTACTCTCTATAGCCTCTGGTGAGCCATAACATCTATCCAGTCTGTTCCAGATGTTTGTAAGACCTATCTCAGGGTGGTTTATATTAATGTCTCTGATCCTTTTGGCATGTTCAGCAGAATCATTGCCAAGCCAGTTTACGAGGTGTTCTATCTGTTCCCTGCAGGATAGATCTAGACCTTGAATGACACTCTGGAAGTGGATCGCCACGCCCTGTAGTGTTGAGGGCGATCACTGAATTTGACAAGTCCTTGGGTAACTAACTCTCTTTTGGCCAGAAAGTTGGCAAATTCTACTGTAGCCTGATTGGCATTGTGGTAGGCTGCTGGTGTATTGTGGTGCACCGTAAAGGCATACCTGGTAGAAGTCTCTTCTTTAGGCGCGCTGGGTTCAAACTTGCATAAGGTTGGCAGTTCGTACTGGCTTGTTGCATACACCTTTGGAGTGAAGACTGGTGTTTGATGTTTGTATGAAGGCTGGGTACCTTGTAGAATAGAAGGTTTGGTTGGGACTGGAAAGTCTGGAACTCTGTCAGATTTTTCTTGCTTGTAGCACTGGGGTCCAAGGTCGTCTTGTTGCTGCTTTATTTGATGTGACTCACTGACGTCATGTTTAATTTCTTGCTGTGGGATGCTGCTTGGGTCACAGTGCTTGTGGACATAATCTGACATGCGTTGCGAAGAATCTTGTTGGTCCTCCTCTAGACCTGGTATGCTGCTGCCTACTCTTGGCTCATTGTAGATGGCTGCTTCTATAGCTTCTGCTTCTGCAATGGCGGCAGCAGCATCTCGGTCCACTGCCAGTTTCTCCATGTTAGCTTCTACGATAGCTTGCTGCAATTTCAGAGATGCTTCCTGCTGGGCTAGCTCTTCCTCCAGGCGTATTCTTTCCTTCTCTCTCTCTAGTTCCATGCGTACTCTTTCCTTCTCTCTCTCTTGTTCCTGTCTCACCTTTTCTGCATCAAGATGGGCCTTTTCTTTTTTCATCTGTAGCTCTTGGTCTGCGAATGCAGCCCTGGCTCTTGCTGCTTCAGCTTTTGAAAGGGCGATAGCTGCTGCATTTGAGACAGTTGACCTAGATGAGCTTATTCGTGAACGTGTTTTGTAGGAAGATGTCCCACTGTGAGACATGGCTGCGGGGAAGAAGCTGTCTTGCTGTATAGAGACCGTTCTAGTGTCGATGCTGCTTGACAGAGTGCGTCTCTGTAGCGTGGCTGCTTGCTTCGCCTGCCGCAGGCCTGTTTCTTTAAGGCTTCTGACTGTATGGATACTGCGTAGCCCCGGGCTGTACAGACTTCCGAAGTCAGCTTATCTTCCCTTCCGAGGTCTGCTTAAAAATGTCACTGTTCTGTCTCTGGGACAGCTAGCTAAACCTACTTATCCCAATAACTGTAGATACCATATTTCTTTGATCTCAGATATATTAGAACAAGCCAGGTGAAACTACAAAATAACTAGACTAGAAATAGACTTCAATAAGTATAATATTACATACAATACAGCATACATTGCATAAACAAGGATATACAGTACAAGATGAGATAATAAAAACGTACTTTTTAAGTTCTCTAAGGGGTGATGACGATAGATTGAGAAAGACATGTCTTTCTTCCTGCAATGTGTTGAAAAGAATGGTGGCTGGTTCACTTCCTGTTAAGATTCTACCCAGAATTCCCTGCTTGCTGACAACTTCCTTAATTACACATACATTAAAACAAATAAACAGAACTGTGGCAATACCAAAAAGGAGGGCTAGATGGAGCCTGCACACCACATATGATTGGCTTAAGTAAATTACACATTTTGCATGTAAATCTAACACAGGTACAAATAATCAGCAAGAGATCTGGTGGACAGAACAGTGACAGGTACACTTTTTTTGAAAAAATTGGGGTCTATTAGACCCTAGATCTCTCCTCTGCCCTAAAGCATCTGACCACACCAAGATCGGTGTGATAAAATGCTTTGCCAATTTCCCAATGGCGCTGTTTATATCCAGCGAAACCTAGGTTATGAAATGCTTGTAGCTTCCAGTTTCTTAGGCCATAGAGATGATTGGAGCCATTCTGGTCTCTGATCAGCTCCATGGTCAGCTGGTGGAACCACCAGCTGCATTCTCGTTTTCCCACCATGGAAGACTATGGGGGGGAACTTCCCTCCCACTGCTTATAAAAGCAGTCTAGAGGCTAATTAGCCACTAGGATTGCTTTTACATGAAAGCCGAACGCTGGCTGAAAAGAATGATACCAAGATGATACCTTAACCTGCAGGCATCCTTCTGGTATAACCACTCAAAGTCCAGCAACATACCAGTACAATGCTGGTCCTTGTTGGGCATACATTGTAATGTTCTTTTTTGTTTCGTGCAGCCTGTGGGCTCAAAGAAAAAAAAAAAAAAAATTGGTTGGTGGGTATGCCCACCGTTAGAATACCACCCTTCATCCACCCACTTCTAATGATGGGCATACATGCACCATTTTTTTTTTTTTAACTGTGGTGGTGAAATCACCTCTGACAGCGCTGGATTCACGGCTTTATGTATCATGGGAACAAAAGCTGTTGCTGTCAAGATAAATAAACCCATGCTGCAGCTGAATGGGGTATCTGCTAAGCAATAATGGTTAACAATAAAACAAACATTACAGTATAACATACCATACCTACAAAGCAAATACAATAAAACATAGTAAAAATAAAACAGAGAATGATAGATATAGACCGTATAGAACGAACATGAGAGAGAACAATAGAGAGAAGAAAAATTACAGCCACAACTGTTTTTGGATTTTTTATTTTATTTTTTTGTGTTTGTGTGTGTGTTTTTTTTTTTTACTTTTATAAAAAAAAAACAAAAAAAAAAACCACTGTAAAAAAACTGTAAACTGAACGTTGTAGATTAGGGTCTCTCAAAATGTGATGGCCATCACATCTTTTGAGACCCTGTGTACGTGTGCCTAGGACTATGTGGTGCTGTACCCTACGCTAATACTCAACTAGTGTGTGGTAGCGTTTGAAACAGTCACCAATGCAAAGACCAGGCTGGTCAGGACAGGAGGGACAATAAAAGCGGGTGGTACGCCTATATCCGCGCTTTCTACAGACATCTTCTTTGGGGGTTTCTTTGGGTAGGGGTACCAGAGAGGACATGCGGAAAATGCCTCTCATGCAGCTGGTTTACTGCATTTGGATTGGGAAGTTGGGCCACAGCACCGTCTGGAAACAGAAGGCTGTGATGATCTCTTCCTGGAATTTAAGGAAGGATCCAGTTTATCCTGAAGCTTTGTATAGCATAAAAGCATTCAGCAGAGCCAACTGGAATAAATATACAGACACTTTTTTGTACCAGCGTATGGCCTTACAGGAAATTAGGTACGGCGCCAACAACTGGTCGTTGAGGTCCACCCTTCCCATGTTAAGGTTATATTCGTGGATACAGAGGAGTTTCTCCACAGCACCAGTCGCCATAGTAATTTGGACCGTCGTGTCTGCGTGAAGGGAGGACAGAACGAAAACATTCTTATTATCCCTCCACTTCACAGCAAGCAAATTACTACATCTCGAGCAGGCTCTCTCCCCCAGCCTAAGACGGGTATCTACTGTACAAGCCGCTGGGGTAAGCCCTGGCGATTAGATCGCACGGTGCCACATGCGCCAATTTGGTGATCAAACAAGTAACTAAAGTGTAATAATTGTCCACATACAAGTGGTACCCCTTTCTGAATAAGGGTGACACCAAATCCCACACAATCTTACCAGTGCTCCCTATGTAGACTGGGCAGTTCTCCGGCTCTACATAACCATCGCTTCCCTCGTAAACCATAAAACTATATGTATAGCCTGTGGCCCTGTCACAGAGTTTATGCATCTTGACCCCGTATCTGGCACGCTTGCTAGAAAGATACTGTTTGAATGACAAGCGGCAAGAAAACTTAATCAGGGACTCGCAAACAACTTCATGGGGAGTAAACAAGGCTGAAAAACCATTGGTTGAAGTGGTTTACGAGGGGCAGCAATTTGTAGAGCAGACCAAATTCAGGGTTACCCCGAGGACAACAGAGTTGATTATCGTTGAATTGCTTGAACCGCAAGATCTGCTCGTATCATGTCTTCGTCATGGAGGCAGAGAACACAGGCATATGGTGAATTGGGTCAGTGGACCAATATGACCCAGGAAGGTCTTATATTTGGAAACCGTAATTGGTTTCCAATCTCTGACAAGGGTTAGCGGCAATGAATTGACCAGCATTTAAATTGCTTTGATCCACAATAGATTTATAGAGATCTTCGGTGAAAAACAGCAAAAAAAAAAATAAAGTGACGTAAAATCACATGTTTCCACCTGAATTCCGGGTTGGCCAGTGAATGGGGGAAGTACGGGTGCTGCAGAAGTGGTGGGTTCCCAATTTGGATTGGTGAATGCAGCAGGAAGGGCACTATGGGCTCGACGGGCCTGTCTTTGTCTTCTTGGTGGCAGCGGGACACTACTCGTGCTTGCCACCTCCCCAGCTTGAACTGCACTTATGGAACTTGCCACGGCACTGCCCTGCTGGATGTACGACCAGGATGTACTAGGCCGCTGGTGCTTGCCAGTTCACCAGAAGGATGAGCGGTGCTAGTACTGGCTCTCTGTTCCATACGAGGGACCTGCGGTTCTTGCACCTCAACGACAGCAGAAGAACAAGGTCTGGTACGCCTGACCTTGGCAGGGACTACAACTCCATCGTCAGAGCTATCTGTCAGGGTGCCGCTGCTGTCTTCAGGTTCGTATTCTGAGCCTGAATCAGACAGATAAGTGACTTCCTCTTCACTATCTGTCATGCTCAGAAACGTGTAGGCCTCTTCACTAGTGTACCTTCAATTTGAGATTTTGGTCTCTAAATTTACTGGTACAGTAGTGAGACTCACAAGAAAACAAAAGCACCTGACTGTCAGTGACTGATTCAAACGCTAGCAAAAAAACTGTTAGCGTTCGCAGAGCAGGCCTGACTCTGCGAATGCTGATCCCGCTAAAACACTGCGTTTTTGGGAAACCTAAACTGCTGGGGATGCTAATATAGTTCTGATCAGATAAGATATTGATCTGTTCAGACACTATACTACTAAGGGAGGCGTATGGTGCGTGTGTGGGTGTTAGCGCTACTGGCACTGATCTGACGCTGCCTGGGGTGACGCAGACCCTATCTGATGTTAAAATTTTGATCACCCACCGGGTGATCAGGGGGGTTAAACCTTTATTGGCTAAAACACGGCGGGTGCCCCGACGCTATAAAAAACAAAACAAAAACAAAACCTTATACAGTGATCACTGGTGACAGGGGGTGATCAAGGAGTTAAACCTTTATTGGGAGGGGGGGTTAGGGGGGGTCCCTAGACCTATCTGAGCCTAAGACTAATTACCCCAACACAGATTAGTGTCACTGTCAAAAAAATATCTGAATGCTGCACTGGGTGACACAGTGACAGGAGGTGAAGGGGTTAACTGGGGGGGTGAATTGTGTGCCTACGTGAACTGGCGTCAGCGTAGTGTTGGTGCACTTACTATTAGATGTTATCTCTCCTCGGTCTGGACCGAAAGAGACCGACACGAGGAGAGATGACATCACTTCCTCTGTCAGTGTTTATAGTTACACGACAGGGGAAGGATTTCATTCGCCAGGACCGATCACCAGGTCCAGGCCAGATTTCATTGTCCTGGGCCTGGGATTGATCAGTTCTGGATCGAATCCGATCTTTGCGGCCCCCTCGGCGGTCGAGCGCCCAACGTAACATAACGGCGATTCGTCTGCCCGTGCCATTCTGTCGCAGTACCACTGCAGCGGCTGGTCGGGAAGCGGTTAAAATAGTACATACCAGAGCACTTGCTCAAAGGGAGTGCCAAGAAGAATGGTTTTACTTTTATTACATGGTTTAGCCTCAGTGTTCTAAAGACAAACATTGCACTCCCCTAACATTACTTTAGACATACAGCATCTTTGCAATTAATCTGATCTCACAATTTGGGCAAACATCTGAAAAAGCAGTGAGCCAATGAATAAAGTAGGAGGTACTGTATGAATACTCTTATATATGCAGTAGGTAAAATGTTGATTGTAGCTGAAGTTATAATCATAAGACATCTAAACTGTTTGGCATTAAAAGTAAATTATGGCTTGCTTCAGACTCACATGAAAACGTACAGTATATTGTTATAAAATTATATTGCAAAAATGACTTTTGTCACAGTTAAGTCAGGTCCCTAAATATTGGGACATCGACAATCCTAATCTTTTTGGCTCTATACACCACCACAATAGATTTAAATGAAACGAACAAGATGTGCTTTAACTGCAGACTTTCAGCTTTAATTTGAGGGTATTTACATCCAAATCAGGTGAACAATATAGGAATTACAACAGTTTGTATATGTGCCTTCCACTTTTTAAGGGACCAAAAGTTACGGGACAGATTAACAATCATCCATCAAACTTTCCCTTTTTAATACTTGGTTGCAAATCCTTTGCAGTCAATTACAGCCTGAAGTCTAGAACGCATAGACATCACCAGACGCTGGGTTTCATCCCTGGTGATGCTCTGCCAGGCCTCTACTGCGACTGTCTTCAGTTCCTGCTTGTTTTTGGGGCATTTTCCCTTCAGTTTTGTCTTCAGCAAGTGAAATGCATGCTCGATCGGATTCAGGTCAGGTGATTGACTTGGCTATTGCATACCATTCCACTTCTTTTCCTTAAAAAAAACTCTTTGGTTGCTTTCGCAGTATGCTTCGGGTCATTGTCCATCTGCACTGTGAAGCGCCGTCCAATGAGTTCTGAAGCATTTTCCTGAATATGAGCAGATAATATTGCCCGAAACACAGAATTCATCCTGCTGCTCTTGTCAGCAGTCACATCATCAATAAGTACAAGAGAACCAGTTCCATTAGCAGCCATACATGCCCACGCCATGACACTACCACCACCATGTTTCACTGATGAGGTGGTATGCTTTGGATCATGAGCAGTTCCTTTCCTTCTCCATACTCTTCTCTTCCCATCACTCTGGTACAAGTTGTTCTTGGTCTCATCTGTCCATAGGATGTTGTTCCAGAACTGTGAAGGCTTTTTTAGATGTTGTTTGGCAAACTCTAATCTGGCCTTCCTGTTTTTGAGGCTCACCAATGGTTTACATCTTGTGGTGAACCCTATGTATTCACTCTCAAGTCTTCTCTTGATTGTTGACTTTGACACGCATACCTCCTGGAGAGTGTTCTTGATCTGGCCAACTGTTGTGAAGGGTGTTTTCTTCACCAGGGAAAGAATTCTTCGGTCATCCACCACAGTTGTCTTCCGCGGTCTTCTGGGTCTTTTGGTGTTGCTTAGCTCACCGGTGCGTTCTTTCTTTTTAAGTATGTTCCAAACAGTTGATTTGGCCACACCTAATGTTTTTGCTATCTCTCTAAAGGGTTTGTTTTGTTTTTTTGGCCTAATGATGGCTTGCTTCACTGATAGTGACAGCTCTTTGGATCTCATATTGAGAGTTGACAGCAGCAGATTCCAAATGCAAATAGCACACTTGAAATTAACTATGGACCTTTTATCTGCTCCTTGTAAATGGGATAATGAGGGAATAACACACACCTGGCCATGGAACAGCTGAGCAGCCAATTGTCCCATTAGTTTTGGTCCCTGTGGGAGGCACATATACAAACTGTTGTAATTCCTACACCGTTCACCTGATTTGGATGTAAATACCCACAAATTAAAGCTGAAAGTCTGCAGTTAAAGCACATCTTGTTTGTTTCATTTCATATCCATTGTGGTGGTGTATAGAGCCAAAGAGATTAGAATTGTGTCGATGTCCCAATATTTATGGACCGGACTGTATGTACATAACAGTTTCAACATTTTAGCTGTCTTCCAACTAATCAAAAACAGTACATGTATCAATATGGTGTGAAATGTAATAACACAATTGTCATTACTCATGATACAAAACTCATACCTAAATCGTTGGGGTTTTTTTTTTTTCTTTGCAACAAGCAATTCTTTCTTTTGGTAGTATGGTTTTCCAAAATACAGTATATTTAACTTTTTGATGTCATAGACTATATAAAACAGTCCAGCTCTCACACATGTATACCTCTTATGGACCATGGAACATTTTACATTTCAGCTATTGGCCAATTGGAGCAAACAAGGCTTTCTGTAGTCAATCATATCTTGCAAAATTATTTTCTTTCTTGTCCATTGAAAAACACAGGAAGTATACATTTCTGGTTATGATGCCACCTAGAGGAGGATTGGTAAACATAGAAACTGTAGGCCAGCTCAGGATAACCCCTCCCACTCTTAGCATGCCTCCTTGTTTTGCTTATGTTCTAGGAGGATTGACGTCTTTACTACATTTCTGCGGTGTTAACACTAACTTATTTGTCTTTAGTACCTCCAGATTTCATATTCAAGACACAGCTTGTATTATAGAATAAAACAGGTTACCTTCCAACTTAATCTACTTTGCACCTGGAGGGCGCATATCACCCTTCTTCAGCAACAGCTCCTATGGAACAGTCCATAACGTGTTGTGCTTCCCCACATGTGCTGCTTTGCCCCCCGAGTGAAACACCACCACCATTCTTCAGCGACAGTTTCCATGGCACCATTCTATGTCTTCTCCTTTTCGGTATCTTCACGATGGGGTGCAATAAAGGCCAGGGATGTCCATTCACTCACCATTCACCAGCACACACAACTAGTTTTTTAGATACAGAACCTCGAGGAGGGCCTTACTCACCCATATTACTAACCTAAAATACACATTTGTCACACTATACCATCACACAAATCAACCCATTACCATAATATATGCATATACAGTGGGGACGGAAAGTATTCAGACCCCCTTAAATTCTTCACTCTTTGTTATATTGTGGCCATTTGCTAAAATCATTTAAGTTCATTTTTTTCCTCATTAATGTACACACAGCATCCCATATTGACAGAAAAATACAGAATTGTTGACATTTTTGCAGATTTATTAAAAAAGAAAAACTTAAATATCACATGGTCCTAAGTATTCAGACCCTTTGCTGTGACACTCATATTTAACTCAGGTGCTGTCCATTTCTTCTAAACATCCTTGAGATGGTTCTACACCTTCATTTGAATCCAGCTGTGTTTGATTATACTGATTGGACTTGATTAGGAAAGCCACACACCTGTCTTTATAAGACCTTACAGCTCACAGTGCATGTCAGAGCAAATGAGAATCATGAGGTCAAAGGAACTGCCTGAAGAGCTCACAGGTAGAATTGTGGCAAGGCACAGATCTGGCCAAGGTTACAAAAAAATTTCTGCTGCACTTAAGGTTCCTAAGAGCACAGTGGCCTCGATAATCCGTAAATGGAAGACGTTTGGGACGACCAGAACCTTTCTAGAGCTGGCCAAACTGAGCTATCAGGGGAGAAGAGCCTTGGTGAGAGAGGTAAAGAAGAACCCAAAGATCACTGTGGCTGAGCTCCGGAGATGCAGTCCGGAGATGGGAGAAAGTTGTAGAAAGTCAACCATCACTGCACTCCTCCACCAGTCGGGGCTTTATGGCAGAGTGGCCCGACGGAAGCCTCTCCTCAGTGCGAGACACATGAAAGCCTGCATGGAGTTTGCTAAAAAATACCTGAAGGACTCCAAGATGGTGAGAAATAAGATTCTCTGGTTTGATGAGACCAAGATAGAACTTGTTGGCCTTAAATCTAAGCGGTATGTGTGGAGAAAACCAGGCACTACTCATCACTAGGGGTGCGCATCTTCACTGGCCTCACGATTCGATTCGATTACGATTATCAAGTCAACGATTCGATTCGATTCCGCGATGCATCACGATGCATCACGATTACAGCGCAAGTCCGCAGGTGCTCATGGTTTTCATCAAAAAAAATTAAAGTAGTCAGGAGAACTCCATTTTTTTTATTCTATCTGTTCTTAAGAAAAAAAGAGACAGCAGAGGAGCTCCAGGCTCTCTTCCTAAATACTAAATGAGATGATCAGAGACTGCGGACATGCTACAGGAGATGATCAGAGACTGCGGACATGCTACAGGAGATGATCAGAGACTGCGGACATGCTACAGGAGATGATCAGAGACTGCAGACAGACATGCTACAGGAGATGATCAGAGACTGCAGACAGACATGCTACAGGAGATGATCAGAGACTGCAGACAGACATGCTACAGGAGATGATCAGAGACTGCAGACAGACATGCTACAGGAGATGATCAGAGACTGCGGACATGCTACAGGAGATGATCAGAGACTGCGGACATGCTACAGGAGATGGTCAGACACTGGGGACATGGCACAGGAGATGGTCAGACACTGGGGACATGGCACAGGAGATGGTCAGACACTGGGGACATGGCACAGGAGATGGTCAGACACTGGGGACATGGCACAGGAGATGGTCAGACACTGGGGACATGGCACAGGAGATGGTCAGACACTGGGGACATGGCACAGGAGATGGTCAGACACTGGGGACATGGCACAGGAGATGGTCAGACACTGGGGACATGGCACAGGAGATGGTCAGACACTGCGGACATGGCACAGGAGATGGTCAGACACTGGGGACATGGCACAGGAGATGGTCAGACACTGGGGACATGGCACAGGAGATGGTCAGACACTGGGGACATGGCACAGGAGATGGTCAGACACTGAGGACATGGCACAGGAGATGGTCAGACACTGGGGACATGGCACAGGAGATGGTCAGACACTGGGGACATGGCACAGGAGATGGTCAGACACTGGGGACATGGCACAGGAGATGGTCAGACACTGGGGACATGGCACAGGAGATGGTCAGACACTGCGGACATGGCACAGGAGATGGTCAGACACTGCGGACATGGCACAGGAGATGGTCAGACACTGCGGACATGGCACAGGAGATGGTCAGACACTGAGGACATGGCACAGGAGATGGTCAGACACTGAGGACATGGCACAGGAGATGGTCAGACACTGGGGACATGGCACAGGAGATGGTCAGACACTGGGGACATGGCACAGGAGATGGTCAGACACTGGGGACATGGCACAGGAGATGGTCAGACACTGGGGACATGGCACAGGAGATGGTCAGACACTGGGGACATGGCACAGGAGATGGTCAGACACTGGGGACATGGCACAGGAGATGGTCAGACACTGGGGACATGGCACAGGAGATGGTCAGACACTGGGGACATGGCACAGGAGATGGTCAGACACTGGGGACATGGCACAGGAGATGGTCAGACACTGGAGACATGGCACAGGAGATGGTCAGTCACAGCGCCCTCCCCCCCCCCTCCCTACTTACATGCTGCTCTGGCAGCCTGTAATGAGCAGTGGGGCCGGTGTTCTGCCGGTTGTCACATCTCAGGATCTGCAGTGAATTCTCCCGGGAGAGCACTCCGTGCATAAAGCTGTTTTTAGTGTGTGTATATTCCGGTCATGTGACTCTCGGCCGCGCCTCCCTCCTCTCACGTCTCTCCTGATGTCAGCCCCGCCCGCCTCTCTTCCGACCTGATAGCTCCAGTCAGTGGGCGGAGCTGACACCAGGAGAGACTGAGAGGAGGGAGGCGCGGCTGAGAATCACATGACCGGATTATACACACACTAAAAACAGCTTTATGCACGGAGCGCTCTCCCGGGAGGGGGCGGGGCCAGACATCGATTTTTCGGGTCGCATGCATCGATGCCGCATCGGGGACACCCGAATCGCGATGCATCGATGCTGCGATTAATTTCAGCAGCCCTACTCATCACCTGTCCAATACAGTGCCAACAGTGAAGCATGGTGGTGCAGCATCATGCTGTGGGGGTGTTTTTTCAGCTTCAGGAACAGGATGACTGGTTGCAATCGAGGGAAAGATGAATGCGGCCAAGTACAGGGATATCCTGGATGAAAACCTTCTCCAGAGTGCTCAGGACCTCAGACTGGGCCAAAGGTTTACCTTCCAACAAGACAATGACCCTAAGCACACAGCTAAAATAACGAAGGAGTGGCTTCACAACAACTCCGTGACTGTTCTTGAATGGCCCAGCTAGAGCCCTGACTTAAACCCAATTGAGCATCTCTGGAGAGACCTAAAAATGGCTGTCCACCAACATTTACCATCCAACCTGACAGAACTGGAGAGGATCTGCAAGGAAGAATAGCAAAGGATCCCCAAATCCAGGTGTGAAAAACTTGTTGCATCTTTCCCAAAAAAACTCATGGCTGTATTAGATCAAAAGGGTGCTTCTACTAAATACTGAGCAAAGGGTCTGAATACTTAGGACCATGTGATATTTCAGTTTTTCTTTTTTAATAAATCTGGAAAAATGTCAACAATTCTGTGTTTTTCTGTCAATATGGGGTGCTGTGTGTACATTAATGGGGAAAAAAATGAACCTAAATGATTTTAGCAAATGGCTGCAATATAACAAAGAGTGAAAAATTTAAGGGGGTCTGAATACTTTCCGTCCCCACTGTATATGTAACCCACCAAATTAAGCATCCCACTCCCAACCTCCTATAACCCTTTATTGTAAATACAGGTCAGGATTAGGCAGGCTTGCTCAATATGACGTTTTTCTACCGCAATTTTGGCAGGTCAGCGGTACTTCAGGACTCTGAATTGGCAGCAAAGCCTCTAACTTGTACGAAGAGACCTTACCGTCAATTCGTCCCTCAACTTGCATAGATAAATGCGAGACGTTCCCATATAAATGTCGAGTTCAACAACACATATAAACCTGAAACAATGACAAAACCACAAAATTCCATCCCTGTGCCTGGATTTCAGAGACCATGCACCTCTATCTATTGTTAGGTTCAAGGAAAATCCTGGTTCCTTGACTAACGTTACATCACTAGTCTTTAGGACAAAGACTAATTTGTTTCTATGTCCCAAATAATACCCAGGTGCTTCCTTCCCAGCAATCTCTCCATCCAGAACACAGAGTGAAATATCTTCTCAACAATTTTCGTTCACCACCGTGTACTGACCTGGTATACAAAGGACATCATGGTCCGGTCTCCGACAGAGGGAAATATCAACCCACCTCCAGCTTTCATCCTCTGATCACATGTGGGTAATTTAGTCTCAGATGCAACAAGGTAGAATCCCCAGTCAGTAAGCCCATTGATACCACCGAATATACAGACCGAGTCTGCACCTTTGTATATGGGATCAATAAGGAAGCATAACACCTTTCATAATCCAAACTAGCACAGCCCATCCAGGCATTTGACCACCACTTTGGATAGTGTAAGTGATGTGTTTGGGCACAATCTTACTGAGCTGTGATGCCAACGCATAAAGCCACTGCCCCTCATACAAAGACTGTACAATCAGCTTGATGTTGGTTAATAATTCCGCCTGCCCCTGTGTGCACGCCAGAGCCCATGACATATTTTTTCCCTGTACCACCACACTCTCTACCAACCTCTCAAAATGGTGGATCTTGAATCTTGAGCCACTTTAACCTGGGTATTTATGTGACTTTACTGAATGTTAAGGATGTCATTAATCTCTCTCTGAGTAACAAAGCCCCGCTTACTGTCTGAAGCTATGGCTGAGAGTTTGTTCCTCAGGATACTGATGTCCACTGCATTAATAACACCCATCCCAGCTCCTATTCCCCCCAATATAGTGCTGAATGCCTCCCTCCTCTATTGGTAATTCTCAGAAATAAGCGCCCTGAATGAACCTCATTCTGTATCCGCACATCTCTGGGAGAATGCCACTGGTACAATGACCACACTTGATTCAGTGTATACTCAGCACATATAGGATAATAGGTTTTTATCAACCACTGTGAGACGTTTTTTCAGGGGGGGGGGGGGCACTCTCTCATCCCCCTTTTCCTGCGGCCTGCCAGGTTGCGTGCTCGGATAAGGGTCTGGTATGGATTTTGGGGGGACCCCATGCAATTTTTTTTTTTAAATTTTGGATTTTGGCGCGGGGTTCCCCTTAATATCCATACCAGACCTTAAGGGTCTGGTATAGATTTTGAGGGGGACCCCCACACTTTTTTTTTTTTCTAATTTTGGTTCGGGGTTCTCCTGTGGGGAAATTCCATGCCGTTTTTATCAATGAACTTTTATGTGTACTGCCAGACCGACAATTCATTATAGCCGGCGCTAGCGATAGTAGTTTTACATGACTTTTTTCCTTTAGAAATGTAATTTTGCTGTCAGACTGTTCTAAACACGGGAAACATGCGCCCCTTTGCAGGCATACTATAGACACCCCCCAGGTACGAAATTTAAAAGGAATAATCACACTTTTATTGTTTTACTTTAAGCATTATTAAAATCACTGCGAAAAAACGTCCATTTTTAAAACTTTTTTGCATTAATACATGTCCCCTGGGGCAGGACCCAGGTCCCCAAACACTTTTTATGACAATAACTTGCATATAAGCCTTTAAAATGAGCACTTTTGATTATGCATGTTCGTGTCTTATAGACTTGAATGGTGTTCGAACAAATTTTTTGCCTGTTCGCATGTTCTGGATGCGAACCGAACCGGAGGGGGGGGGGGGCTGTTCGGCTCATCCCTAGTCATTAGCAATGGACTCATCAGAAGAATTCTCCACTATCACAGTGCTACTATTCTTGAAAAGATCAGGCCAGTTTTCCATTTCAACTTCTGAATTAATTTCAATAGCAGTTACAGCACTTTTGTTTAAATACTCCTTATTCAAAAATTGATTCCTGCCATAGTAATGTTATGCGGCAATGTGAGTCTCCATCGCCATATGCTCAGAGAAAGGCCTATGCAGGGAGACCAGCTCTCAAATGCTTTTTGTGTAAAAAGGGGGAGGGGGGGTCACATCGCAAGGTATTTTTTGGGTGGCCGAACACATCTTGTATTATGAAATAAAACATGTTGCCTTCCAACAGTCACCCTCAGCCTAACTTTAGGAGTCTGGACTCAGCTGGTGTCTGAAGGTGCAGGAATGGCCTGGAAGTGAATATTACACACTGGGCTCTGCATAGGGTGCTTTTTTTAAGAGTTAACTGCGGAGCTCTTTCTCACTTCAGAGACATTGGCAATGCTTCAGTCCTGTCACATAGTGAGTAGGCTAATCATGACAGGCACTGGGAGATTAGAAAGGTAATTTTACTGCGCTATCCTAATATTTTTTAAAAAAAGCTGCAACTATAATGTGAGACACACACACTAAAATAACATATAACAAAGAAAGCTGCGCAGTATGATTAAGGCGATCGGAAAATATAGTGACATATAAGTGATATAGCTTATATATCGTCATCTGTGACGAAACGGTGTAGGGAGAAGCGGCGTGCTGACGTCACCACATACCGCGCTAGTCCCGGAAGCAACGGGCAGCTACTGAGAGCCAGCCGGCTCGTTTTTACACTTAGAAAACGCTATATATCTACAGCGAAAATCTAAGTGCATCACTGTTTATTTTTAATAAATGTTTTTTTAAACAATTTACACTATGGAAGCCTTTATGTCCTTTTATGGGGAATGAGTGAACACCATTTCGTACAGAGGATACCCTGAGTAGAGAGTCCGGGAACACCTAGCTATCCAAGCACCAAGACCCAGGGCTGGGGATAAAAGCCAAAGGAATTTACGATCTCCTTAATCAAGAGATCTGAGAAGCTGGTAAGTGGCAGTATTATTGGTGGAGGGACTTTCCTGTCGCACTTAATCACATCCTCATTGGTGTTGTAGCCGTATGTCACTACTGAATAGAGGGTTGAGGAATTGTCACCTGCTATCATCACCTGGAATAATATTATGAACTGTATACTCAGTGGAACTTCTTTTCAAGCAGCCCGTCAGAGTGGAGTAAATCCTTTTTGGAGAACTTTTCTAAAAAATATTTTTATTCTAATTTTTAATTTTTATTATTGCACATTTCATTTGTGGTTGCGTACTATTTAGGCACTGGGAGATACCTAACCCAATATTTGGGTTACTTTAACCTCTTCCCGCCTGCACCATAGCCGAAAGACGGCTACGGCGCAGGCTTACATTGCCTGGAGGGCGTTCATGGACGTCCTCCTGTGATCGTGCTGCCTGCATGCCCCCTGTGGCATACGGGCGCCATGCTCTGTGATTGCCATCTCCTTAGGACACAGCTGATCACAGATTGTGGGTAAGGGCAAATCACAGTGGCCCTTTACCACGTGTTCAGCTGTGTCCAATGACACCTGATCATGATGTAAACACAAGCCGGTTATCATTTCTTTCCTCACACTGACAGCCAGTAACTGGCTTGTGTGAAAGGAACAGCTACACTGATAATCAGGGCACTGATTATCCTGATTATCAGTGCTGTCCCAACAGTGCCCATCAGTACTGCCAATCAGTACTGCCAATCAGTGCCCAGTGCTGCCAATCAGTGCCCACCAGTTCTGCCAATCTGTGCCTCCTCATCAGTGCCACCTATCAGTGCAGGAGAAATATTACCTGTTTGCAAAATTTTATAACAAACTATGAATTTTTTTTTTTTTTTAACATTTTTGGTCTTTTTTTATTTGTTTAGAAAAACAAAATAAAAAACCCAGGTGGTGATTAAATACCACCAAAAGAAAGCTCTATTCGTGTGAAAAAGATAAAAATTTCATATGAGTACAGTGTAGCATGACTGTGCAATTATCATTCAAAATGTGACAGCGTTAAAAGATGAAAATTGGCCTGGGCAGGAAGGGGGTAAAAGTGCCCAGTAGGCACGTGGTTAATTCCTGTGCCTGCTAGTTTTGTCATGGTAGGGATAAACAATGTGTGACTCACATTCATGCTCCGTGTTCTCTTTGTTGACATACAGCATCAATGAAGCATCTCTCCGCTGCTATTCCTGCTTGCAAAGGGCCAGGTGAAACTCTGATTTCCAATCTATTCCTTCTGTTTGCCAGCAGTGACTTTTGTCACATTCAGCCATCCAACCTTACCTGTGACCAGCTCTCCAGGTTTGAGTACCCAAGTGGTTGAAAGTCCTCTCTAGAGGTCTGTCCTCACTGGAGGGCCTTGCCCTTCATCTGGTTCTGGTTGTGACCTTACTTTATCTAACCATGTCTGACTGATTAAAGTCCCTTAAAAGAGATTTAGCTGCTGCTGAAGTCGATCTCTCGCTTATAGAACACATTGAGCAAATAGCTGTAGCAATAAATTTCATCTGTAATGGTTTTATAAAACCCTCTTGTCTAATGTCTCATCTCCGTTCAAATGTGTAGGGCAGTTTAAAAAAAACACTGGGCTGTGGAACCCTTGTGTAAAAGCACTTGATCCAAATGGCCTTTGAGGGACAGCATCTCTTCACACTAGCTCTTGGCAACATCAAAGATGCTACTGGGGGCCCTTTTAAAGCATCTATTTGCCTAGTTTTAATCCAGACTTCTATGATGCAACATTCTGTCATTGTGGGACATGTCTAGCCAATCTTTGGACAGACTTCTTTGTCTATCAGAGAGGACCAGGTCTTTCCTGGCTCTTGAATCCAGGTCTGGAGTTGGGAAAGTCCGTATTTCCTGTCTTTTGAAGGATCTTCATGATGGACATCAACTTGTTCAGCTAGAATGGAGTCCTGGGCAGAGGACTTGGTTGAGGAGGAGCCTTGTCTTCTGATCAAAATACTATCACTTTAGGGCAGTGGTCATTAACCCTGTCCTCAGGGCCCACTAACAGGCCAGGTTTTATGTATTACCTTGGGGAGATGAAGACTAGAATACTGCAATCACTGAGCAGCAATTGATATCACCTGTGATGCGTTTCAGTTATCTTGCAAACCTGGCCTGTTAAGGCCCTGAGGATAGGGTTGATGACCACTGCTTTAGGGTGTTACAGGACCTGTGGTGCAGGTGGGGGAAACCTGATGTGGATCTTCTTACCTTTAGGTTCAATGGTAAATTGCACAGTTTTTTCCTGGAAACAGTGGATGCTCTGGTGGCTCAGTCAGATTGGTCTACCTATATATCTGCCCAGACAGATGTGGTAAACTGACCTGGTAAGACTCCTAGCAGATGCTCTGTGGACTCTCGTCAGGATCTTCTGTCCCAAGGACTGATTTGCCATTCTGCTTTAAAGTCACTGGCTTTAATGGCATGGCTGTTGAAGCCCAGGTTCTGAGGGACAGAGGCATCTCTGGGTCTGTGATTCCTATGATTATTATTATTATTATACATGATTTATATAGCGCCAACAGTTTACGCATCACTTTACAACATTAGGGAGGACAGTACAAGTACAATACAATTCAATACAGGAGGAATCAGAGGGCCCTGCTCGTTAGAGCTTACAATCTAGGAGGGAGGGTCAAGTTATACAAAAGGGTAATAACTGTGGGGGATGAGCTAATGGAGAAAATAGTACAGTTGTTAGATGGAGGCAGGATAGGCTTCTCTGAAGAGGAAAGTTTTCAGGGATTGCCCAAATGTGGATAAATTTGGAGACAGTCTGACAGATTGGGGTAGGGAATTCCAGAGGATGGGCGAGGCTCGGGAGAAGTCCTGGAGGCGGATATGGGAGGAGGTGATGAGGGAGCTAGAGAGCAGGAGGTCCTGGGAGGAACGGAGAGGGCGATTAGGTTGGTATTTTGAGACTAGGCTAGTGATGTAGCTGGGGGCAGAGTTGTGGATGGCTTTGTAACTTATTGTTAGTATTTTGAATTTAATTTGTTGGGAGAGTGGCAGCCAATGGAGGGATTGGCAGAGGGGGGTAGCAAACACTGAGCGGTTTGTAAGGTGGATGAATCTGGCAGCAGCATTCATGATGGACTGAAGGGGGGATAGTCTATTTAAAGGTAAGCCAATGAGGAGGGAGTTGCAGTAGTCGAGGCGAGAGATAACCAGGGAGTGAATCAGGAGCTTTGTGGTTTCCTTGGTTAGAAAGGTATGTAGTTTAGAGATGTTGCGGAGGTTGATGCTCAAGTGTAAGTTCACCTTTTCATTAAAAAAATGAAGTCCCCTCTGCACTTACTTTTGTTAGTGATTAGCTGTCACTGTCCTGCTGCTGATGTAGCAGTCTAAAAAAAAAATTAAAATCCCAGCAATCCTTCCACTAATTTCTGGAAGGTTTCCAGGATGGATCAGAGCAATTCTGACTATTCAAAGCAGTCACGAGCCAGCACTGACCAATTGGAATTGCTCTGATCCATCCCAGCAGCTCAACAGAAAGAAGGGAAAGAAAAGCAGGGATTCAAATCTCTGGACTCATGGGCGATGAAAGTAAGTGCAGTGGGGATCGGGGGTGGAGAGGGTGTAGGGTGTTAATTCACCTTTTTGTGAAAAGGTGAACTTACACTTTAAAGTTAGGAAATATACTTATTGCAAGGTCTATCACTTGACATGGAAGGCATACTTCACTTGGTATGAGTTTTAGGGCATCCACCCCAGGAGTTTTCCTGTGGGAGGAATTCTCCCCTTCATATACTTTGGTCTGGGCCAGTGTCTGGCTCAAAGTACTATCAAAGGGCACTTTTCTACCCTTTCTATTCTGTTTCAAAGTCTTTTGGCTGCTCACTGGTTAAGACAGAGGTTCTTCTCCATTTGTTTCCCTGTGACTCCATAGGATCTCAGTCTGGTTCTTTATGCACTTCATAAAAAAACCTTTGAACCCAAGACATTCCTCTCTACTTTCACCTACAAGGTAGTGTTTCTTATAGCCATTACCTCTGTGAGGCGAGTATCTAAACTGGTGGCCCTATCCTCCAAAAGTACCTTTTCTGATTCTGCATAAGTTTTGTTGAGGCCCAGGACTTCCTTCTTGCCCAAGATGGTTTCTACTGTTCACCTCAACCAGAGCATTATGATTCTGTCCCACTGTCTGGCACCAGTTCACTAAATGGAAAATTCCCTCCATTTTCTGGATGTGGTTTGGACTATGGGAATCTCTCTCTCAGCCACTGCTTCTTTCAGGAAATTGATTCCCTTTCTGACATTCCAGATGTACCATAAGGGTACAATGGCTTCTTGTTTACCATCTTTGGTGGCCTAGGCAGACCACAATTCAAGCTGTGATGGAACCATCCCACACTTCGCTTGAGTGCTTCTGTCAGTATAGCACTTCCTCCAGTCTGAACATAGATATCAGATAAAATGGCCACGTAGTATTCAAGACTAGCCGACAAATACCTTGTATGAAACTGGAACAAACAAACTCACACAGAATATATAACCTACAGGAGGACATCCTCCTGATCATATTACCCCAACAATACAAACTGCACACTAGAATATAATTACCATAGCTAAACAACATACTAGAAACATTAAGTTGATCAAACAACTAGCCACCTGGACACTCAGGTCTCATTCCAGGTCAGACTTGCCGACGTCGAGCTCACAGAGTACAATACACATTGTTACAAGTATAAACACATACCCACAGTAGTTGGCTAGCAGACAATAGGTGTGTTAATTAGCACAATTAACAATGGATGAAAGAGCATTGTCCAATCTAAAGATTAACTTTACCAAATCCGAAGCTATGGGGGTGGGTATCCAGCAGCCCCTCCCACTGAGCGTCGCGTGGGAACGGTGGAGGACACGGTAACACACCATGCAGCTTCCATCCGCACCCTCCAAATAAAGGTTAAGGCTCTTGAATACAGAGCGGAGGTTGCAGAGAACCGCAGCAGGTGGAATAATCTACATATTGTGGGTCTCCCAGAGGGTGTGGAGGGGAGATCACCGGCCCTATTCACGGAGGACTTGCTGCGTTCTCTGCTACCATCTGCACAGCTCTCCCCCTACTTCGCGGTTGAGAGAGCGCACCTTGTCCAGCCTAGACCCGGACCAGAAGGAGCCCCCCCGCACTCTCATTCTCTGGCTATTGAACTTTCGTGATAGGGATGAGCTGTTGAGGGCCTCTCGGGCTGCGGGTGAATTATCCTACCGGAACGTAAACTTCTCCTGTTCCCGGACTACACCATGGAGACCCAGCGGCAGCGCCGCTCCTTTGATGCTGTCAAGGCTGGCCTAAGGAGGAGAGGAGTGAAGTACAGTATCCTGTTCCCCGCAAAGCTCCGGGTGGTGGACGGTGAGTCGGTCCGCTTCTTCACCTATCCTAAAGATGCGGCTGCTTGGTTGGAGACCTTGCCGACATACGGTGCTGGGAGGATTTTTTGTCGCCTATATATAATATGGCTGGGATCGGCCTTGTTTTTTGCTGCTGTTGGGTGTGAAGGCCCGTGTTCGTTCTTTATACATATATATCCTGTTTTTGTCCTATATACCCTGACACCGTTGTTGGAGGATATTTATTGAGGAGATGCACGGGGTGAGCATAACCCACTCTGTCTCAGGACTGTTCTGTACATATACCCTTCAAGTTATATGGAGTGTTACTGTCACCAGGATACAAATCCGGTTCGTAGATCTGTGGTTGTAATCCCTATCTACTCCTGAATCGCCCTTCCTGGAAGTCTACACACTGATACTCTTCCATATTTAATATGTTGTACATTGCAGCAGTTCATTAAGTGTGAGCCTCTGCTCAGGCAGCTGAATATCAGTTTTTTCTTGTTCTTTTTCTTATTTTTTCAACTATACTACTCCAATGCTCAGGGATGAGTCTCCCTATGTTTACTCACGCCTGGACTTCCTGCTATTGGTAATGGGGTAACATCTGTTTTTGGTCGCACGACCCCATCTTGTTAGCTATAGTCCCTTGACTATGGGTTTTTTGGGATGTAAGTGCTCCTCACTGTTCCGAGGTGCACGGGGTGGGGGGGGAGTTGGCATTTGCTAAGCTTTGTTGGGTGTTATGGTTCTATTTCAGTTACATGTTTCGTGTTGGTCTTTCATTGTTAAACGAGAGTTAAATGTATTGTTGGCCCTTATGGCTTTGCTCATCTAAATGGCCTGTTGCAGGCCTGTGTGGTGGCTGCGGTCTCGGGTGGACTATTTTGGCCGCTCTGGCTCATCTCACCTCTATCCGCAGCCCTGTTGCAGATATTTACATTCCCCTCATCATGGCTACATGTTTAGTGGTGACGTGGAATGTGGGGGGGTCTTAACTCCGCTATAAAGCGCTCTCTGGTACTCAATTATCTGAAGAAGCTCCGCCCCCAGGTGTGTGTTCTCCTGGAGACATCTGGTGGGATCCCGTATTCTGAGCTTAAAACGAGCCTGGGTGGGTGCTCATTACCACGCACCTTACTCTAACTACGCCAGAGGCGTCAGTGTATTAGTGCACGGATCCCTGCCTTTTCAGCTCCTGGATGTTAAAATCGACTCGGGGGGTAGGTATGTGATCCTACACGCCCTGATTTCAGAGGTTCCCGTGGTGGTTGTGGGTCTGTACCTGCCCCCCCCCGCCGATATAGATGTGCTTCATTTGCTGATGCAGCAGGTTACACTTTATAATGTCGAGAATGTACTAATTTACTGGTGACTTTAATATGGCTCCCTCTCCAGCTATGGACAGACTCCATGCTTGCGGTCCTCTGCAGCTGGGGTTATCCCGCTGGGACTCCACATTCCACATGACAGACATTTGGCATCATTTTCACCCCTCTGACAGGGAATACACGTGCCTATCCACCACATACCGGACATTGCCCCGCATTGACCTGACTTTTGCCTCAGCGGCTTTACTGCGTAGAGTGGTCTCTGCGGAGATTCTCACGCGCGGAATCTCGGATCATGCTCCGGTATCTGTCACACTTAGGCTCTCTGAGGAGGTGGGTGTCAGAACTTGGAGGCTGTCCAAGTACTGGATTATGGATCCAGATATACAGGAGGAGATGCCAGAGGAACTGTGTAACTTTTGGAATGGGAATGCGAGCTCCGCTGCTCTTCTAGTGGTTTGGGACACCCTCAAGTCATGGCTTAGGGGTTCATATATGACGCGTATTGCTGCTAAGAAGAGGCGATCTGCGCAGTCTCTGAGGCATCTGGAAGAACAGGCACGGTTAAGAGAGGCTGAATATGTACGATCTTCTAATCAGGGAACCTATGTTCCCTGGCAGGATACCTTAAGGGAACTGTCTTTACTCAGAGTAGAACTCACCAAAAAAGCTATGCTTGATAGCGCCCAGCGGATGTTTGAATTTGGGGACAAAAACGGGAGGCTGTTGGCATGGTTGGCTAAGGGACAACATGCGGTGACCCATATTGGCAGGGTGAGGGATCTGGATGGGCGCACCTTGACAGATTCAGCGGATATTAATGCTAGGTTCCTGAATTTCTACCAGACACTATACTCTTCTAGGGCAACCTTCCACACCTCTGAACTTATGGAATATCTTAACCTGATCCCGCTCCCTTCCCTGGAAGCAGTGAAAAGAGAAGACTTAGATAAAGATATTTCCCTTGAGGAAGTGGAGGAGGCATTAGGATGTATGCAGTCAGGCAAATCACCAGGGCCCGATGGTATTCCCATTGAATTCTATTCAACATATCAAGAATTTTTGGCCCCCAAGTTCACTTTATTACTACGGCAGTCCCTTGACCTGGACTCCCTTTCGGAGTCATGGTCCGAGGCGATAGTGGTATTGGTGCCCAAGCCTGCTAAGAACCCGGAAGAATGTGCCTCCTACCAACCTATTTCCCTGATTAACGCTGATGCTAAGCTGTTAGCAACTATTCTAGCTCGTAGGCTCGGTAGGGTGATAGAGGACCTTGTTCATGTAGATCAAACCGGGTTCATGCCGGGTAAGGGCACGGATATCAATATCCGTCGTCTGTTTCTAAATTTGACCACACCCCATCATAATGAAGGTACAAGAGTCATAGCCTCTCTGGACATGGAGAAGGCTTTTGACTCCGTTGAATGGGAGTACTTATGGGTGGTGTTGAGGAGATTTGGAGTGGGTCCTAAGTTTCTACACTGGCTAGAGTTGCTATATAGAGCCCCTAGGGCAAGGATTAGGGTTAATAATACCCTCTCAGATTTCTTTCTGCTCCAGAGGGGGACCCGCCAGGGCTGCCCTCTATCCCCAAGCCATTTCGCGCTGGCCTTAGAACCCCTGGCAGTTCTAGTCAGGGAATCTGTTAATATTAGGGGGCTCAGGGTTGGCCCTCTGGAGGAGAAAATATCGTTATATGCAGACGACACCTTGTTGTACCTGCAGGATGCTGGTCCTTCCCTACAAGCTGCGCTAGCGGCCTTTGACGAATTTGGTAGGTTCTCTGGAATCCGAACCAACTGGGGAAAGTCTATTTTGTTCCCTATTGATACACAGGCCAGACAATCTGCGACTCAGTCAGCATTGAGATGGGTAGATGAATTTGCTTATCTGGGAATTAGGGTCACACGAGATCCCCAGTCCTTCCAACGCCTTAATATTCAACCTGTAGTATCATGCCTTAAGGAGCACTGCTCTCGGTGGGCTAATCTACCCCTTAACTTACTAGGACGTATTAATGTCCTAAAGATGATTTACCTTCCTAAATTCATTTACCTGTTCAGGAACTGCCCAGTGCTGATACCCCGATCCTTTTTTAAGGAGCTGGATAGCTGCATTGGTTCCTTTTTATGGCGGGGCTCTTCCCCTCGATTAGTTAGATCAACTCCACAGCTCCCGGCGGACTGTGGTGGGTTGGCGCTGCCCAACATGCTGATTTACTATTGGGCGGCCATATTGGTCACGGTCAGATGGTGGTTGGAACAGTCTAAAGCCAACACTGCGGTCTGCCTTGAGGCGACTGTTGTGGGTTCTCTCAGGGAGTTGGGTAACCTGATATATCGTGGAGCCTCAGCATACCCTTCTTTACCGATCCCTACCAAAACTACTCTTGAGGTGTGGGGCCTGGCCAGGAAGAGGTTTCTTTCTCCAGGTAGGTGGTCGCCCTTCTGCCCTATGTGGGGAAACCCTTCCCTCCCACACTTCCGAACAATCCCTGACCCGCAGCTCTGGGCCCGGTAAAATATAAAATTACTAAAAGATGTTGTAGTTGCGGGATCTCTCCAATCCTTCCAAGATTTGGTTAGGGTAAATGGTCTTCCTCGGTGGATGTTGTTCCGGTACCATCAATTGAGACATGCCTTCCGTGCACAGTTCCCAACTACACCCGATCTCACATCTGATGCGGTTGAGGAATTGTTGGCCCAGGAGTCCCTACCCAAGCCTCTGTCTGCGTTATACCTAACTCTCATTCGGAAAGATTCTCCAAAGATGGATGCACTCTGGTCTAGGTGGGGAGCGGATATCCCTACACTGGATAGGGAGTCTTGTGAGGAAAGTTTTGAAGAAAGTTTTAAACTGGTGATATCCTCTAGGGATAAATTAATACAAGCCAAATTTTTCCATAGGACATATCTTACGCCTCAGAGACTGCACAGAATATACCCAGAGAGGTCCCCGAATTGCCCCCGATGTAAGTCTCTGGATAGCTCATATATCCACATGTTCTGGTCTTGCCCCAGACTATCCTTCTACTGGTCTGCCATAATGGAAGGTATTAACGCTCGTCTACAACTTGAGATACCTTTGTCCCCAGAATTAGCTCTGTTAGGCATTCATGATGATGACCAGAGACCTAGATATACCAAGCTGTTAGTTTCACTGCTGCTCTTCTATGCTAAGAAGGAGATTTTATTAAAATGGAATTATCATAGATCTCCCACGGTAGGGGCATGGGAAAACTCAGTTAATGCTGTCTTACCTATGTACAAACTGACCTATATAAATAGAGGTTGCCCTCAGAAGTTCACGAGAGTATGGCAGCCTTGGACAGACCCTGGATGAGGTCTCCATTATACATGAGCGAACACCTTCCTCTTGATATGCACTGTATGGTGTTCTCACCGGCTCCCCCCCCCTTCTTCCCAATTGATCCGTATCCCTCTTCTCCACCCCCCCTCTCCTGCTTCCCCCCCCCCTCCTCCCCCTCCCACCTTGTCTTCCTCCTTATTATTGATGACACGTACCAGTTAATCTACTTATGATATGCATATGTACTTGTTCCTTTTGTAAGTCATGTATGTATCATTATGTGGCCACTCTACTGTTCTGATCCACTCTACATTGTATACCATTTCTTTTTTCAATAAAGACCAACCTTGTTGTTAAAAAAAAACAAAAAAACTGACAAACTCCCTGTTCATTTAATTTGGGCTAACAAACGACCATGTCTAAACAGGAAACTACTCTCCCTGCCCTAGCAACACGGAGGCCTGGCAATGCCGGACATCTGCACATATTATCATGCTACATACTTAAGTAGACTTGTAGATTGGGCTAGTTCCAATTGGGTCCATAGCTTGGTGTCAGGATGGCGGCACCAGAGTGTCACACCCCTCAGATGGGCACCTTGGTGTTACGCATCACTCCCTTCCAACCTCAAGAGGCACCCCCTTATCATCCCCACTACGCGCATTTGCGTCAAACTATTTACCAAAGCCTCTCTTAGTTCCCGGAACTTGCCTTTATTCCCTATGCTGGGGAACCCACTGTTCACGCCGGGACTCCACGATGTCATCTTCCAGAATTTGATCAATTCAGGCCACTTTCAAACCTCCCATTTCAGGATCGCAGGGAGATGGATGTCCATGCTGGAGCTTACGGACACCGTGGGTCCTTTCCAGATAGATTTTTGGAAAGCATTTCAGCTAAGCCATTTTTTAAAATCCATATTGCCTCCCGGCAACTCTGGCCAACCTTTCACTACCCTCGAGAGGAGTACTGCTCGTACACCAGCGTCATGCCTCACGTGCTTTCCCTCACATACAATATGCTGCTTACACCCCCAGAGGACTATCAACCCCCAGGCTTACTTGGCTGGGAACGAGATTTAAACCGCCAATTTAGCCCACACCAACGCCACCATATTCTTTGGTTCACACACAAATCCTCAATTTGTACGAGAATACAGGAAACTAATTTTAAAATAATATCACGATGGTATCGTACCCCATCACAATTACACAAATTCTTTCCCTCAACGTCAGACCTATGCTGGCAATGCCAGGGGGAATGAGGAACACACCTACATATTTTCTGGTCCTGCCTAAAAATCACGGAATTTTGGAAAACAGTCCGTCAAATCATACAGAAGTTTGTGGAATATCCTATCCCAGGCGACCCAGCCTTTTTTCTCCTTCATGCCTCCGCTATTTCGGAGAAAATTTATTAAAAAAAATAAAATAAATTATATATATATATATATATATATATATATATATATATATATATATATATATATATATATATATATATATATATATATATGGTACGCCACCTCCTCGACGATGCCAAAGCACGTATCCCCCCTTCATTGGAAATCCCCACATTCACCGACTATCGGTCTCTGGCCGAGAAAAGTTGAGGACATAAACAAAATAGAAGATGTTATCCTCACATCCAGACACCGACAGGACCAATATTCCAAGACCTGGACCTTATGGAACTTGTTTGTTTTCTCTGACGAGGGACAGGCCCTCCTTAGAAACAATACTGCTGACTAAAAATGTTCTCTTTTGAATCTCTAATATGGGACAAATTTACTGGACATTATACTCTTTAGCTCTGTGAATCCATGTCCATTAACCCCCCCCTTCCCACCCTTGCCTTACCTCTCCTCCTTCCTCCCTCTCTTCCTACCCCTCTCCCTTCTTCCCTTTCTTCCATTTTTTTCAGCTTCTCTCCCTCCACCCTTGTATTTCTCTTTCTCTATTTTTTATTGTCTACGGTTTACTGCTATTTCTTTTGGTTTTTATAGTTTAAGGAAAAAAAAAAAAAAAAAAGGAAGAAAAAGGAGGAAAACTGTGAGAGACGGGATCCACGGCTTAATGGCCAATTCTGGCATCCCGTATTCCGGTATGTCTGCATGGGAAATATAGTCCAAAATGTTGTCACTAGTACTACCGAACATACACAATGCGATACAGACGCTAGCGATGCATGTTGGTTTTATAATCATTCTCTTTACCTCTTTAACACTGCAGACTGATACACTGTGCTATATTTTATGCCTGTGTGTAATATGCTTTTGTGATTTTCATTACATTGGCCCTGTGGATCTTGTCTTTTGAATAAATAAAAGATTTGAAAAAAAAAAAAAAAACAATGGGTGAAAGACAGGTGGCTTGAGCTGATGAGATTACCATCTGCTATGAGTTTCCCATTGATGAGCAGTCATGGCTGGTAATGTGCCATCTAGGCATTTACCATGGATCCCAGGCCTAGACTGCCAGAGTCTGTGTTTTGGGGAGACACAAACCCGAATCAGAAACAAGACCACTCCAAGGGTCCCTCAGGCACTCATTCAGAAGACAAGAGGCTAGCCTGCAGTCCCCTCCAAAAGTCTCTTTCCCGGGTGAGTCTGTCACATCTCTTCCCCATCAAAAAAGTCGACTAACAAGGTCCCAGACCTCCAACTGGTCTGGACATGCGTTAGGTGGTCAACCTGATTTCCATTCTCGGCTGCAGGGAAGGGTTACCTTCAGTAGGAGTGGTACAGAGGTCATTGACTCTGTCCGGCCGCCAGCGTTTCAGCTGGGTGGTCTTTACCATTCCAGGGCTTGGTCTGTTGTTGGGGAGAGGGTCTGACTGCCCGTTCCCTAAAGCCGTGGAGACACTGTAGGTGCTAGGCAGAGGCCAGTGGCCTCTGTTCTGTTGACAGCGATTCAGCTAGGAGTGAAAGCTTCACTACATCAGCTTGTCGCTGGGGAGAGGGGCTGACTGCCCCAGCTCCCTGGAACTCCACAATTGTTGCCGATGCTGGGCAGAGGTTGGTAGCACTCTGCCCTGTCGCCAGCACTTTTGCTGGAGACCCCACATAATCTGCTCCGGCTAACTGTTGGGGAGGGAGGCTGGCCTTCTCCACTCCCAGACTGTGGATCTCTCACTGGGGAAGAAGGACAACCACATTCTCTTCCAAACTGTATCTGCCGTTGGGGAGATGAGCCGGTTGCTCCATCTCCCAGACTCCTGGACCTCCTCTCCCTTCTCCCCTTGGATCCTAATCTGTTGCTGGGGCGTGACCACCATTTTCTCACCCTAGGCCTCCAGAACTCCCGCGGGTGTGGGGCAAGAGGTTCTGGACCCTCTGTCCGGTTCTCTGCACTTCAGCTAGAGAAGTTTCTTGTAACTCTACAGATGCTGCTGGCAGGAAATCCTATGTCCCTGTCAGTGTTGTGGGAGAAAGGCCGGCTGCCTCTTCTCTCACGAAGGCTGAAGCTGCTGTTGGTCCTGGGCAGAACTCAGTGATGTTTGCCCCTGATGCTAGCTCTTCTGCTGGATGCTCACCTGGTTGTTCTTCCTCGGCAGAAAAATAACCAGTTACACTTACCGGTAACGGTGTTTCTGGGAAGTCTTCCAGGACGGCACCCTGAGAGATGACTGGTCCACCTGACAGGAAACACACTCAATCAAGAGGTTAAAGGCCCCCGCCCCTCTCAATGCTCCTCAGTTGTGACAAAGTATTGACCCACACCTGTGCACGAGAGTGAAAAACATAACCACCACCACACTCTAAACATTACATCTTTCCTAAATAGAACGGGTGGGAAGTAGGCCTGTCGTCCTGGAAGACTTCCCAGAAACACCGTTACCGGTAAGTGTAACTGGTTATTTTCTCAAGTCGTCTTCCAGGACGACACCCTGAGAGAAGAGCAAGTAGCTCAGGCCTACCTTTAGGGCGGGACCATTGCTTGCAGGACCTTCCTGCCAAATGCCAGGTCCTGAGGAGATAGTAACTCCACTCTATAATGCCTCAGGAACATGTTCTGGCTTGACCATGTAGCGGCTCTACATATCTGCTCCACCGAAGCTCCGGCCCTTTCCGCCCAGGAGGTTGCCAGAGATCGCGTGGAATGCGCTCTAAGGTCTCTAGGAGATGCTTTACCTGACTGCTCATAGGCTAACGAAATGGTATGTTTAATCCATCTAGCTATAGAAGCCTTGGATGCCTGTTGGCCCTTCTTTTGGCCAGAAAAATTAACTAAAAGATGGTTGGACCTTCTGAATTCCTTAACCCTTTCTAGGTAGGATAATAAACAGCGTCTGACATCCAGACAATGAAAAGAAACTTCCCCTTCACTTTTAAGGTTACTACAAAAGGAAGGCAGCACCACTTCTTGAGTCCTATGGAACTTTGATGCTACCTTAGGGAGGTACAGGGGGTCCTGCCTAAGTATAACCCTGTCCTCGAATAAAGAAAAAAATGGTTCTTTAATAGAAAAAGCCTGAATGTCACCTACTCTCCTAGCTGAGGTGATTGCTAGTAAAAAGGCCAATTTAAAAGGTCAGGATCCTAAGGGGGATCTGATCTATCGGTTCAAATGGGGCCTTTGTTAACCCCTCCAGTACTAGAGTAAGGTCCCAAGGAGGACACCTGGACATTTGAACAGGGGACAACCTCTCCCTGACCAAGAGAAATCTCTTGATCAGGGGGTGTAATGCCAAACGTTTCTTGAGGAAACAGGACAAGGCTGAAACCTGCGCCTTAAGGGTCTTGGTTGCCAAACCTAGATCTGCTCCATCCTGGAGAAATTCTAAGATGGCAGGGATCTCTCTTTGAGAAGTCCCTCTCTCCTGGCACCAGCGAGAGAAAAATCGCCCAGGTCTTGGCGTAAATACGCCTTGTGACTGGCTTCCTACTAAGGAGCAGTGTATCCACTACTCTGTCCGACAGTCCCTTCTCCCGCAGGTTCTGCCTTTCAAGAGCCAGGCCGTCAGCTTGAAGAAGCTGGGGTCTGGGTGGCGGACTGGACCCTGAAGGAGAAGGCCGCCCCAGACAGGGAGGTGAAGCGGTGGGGCTATGGACCAACCCTGCAGGGTTGGAAACCAGGCTCTCTTGGGCCACCAAGAGGCTATTAGAATCAACTTGCTTTCCGAGAGGAACAGTTTTTGAAGGACCTTCGGAATTAGTCCCAGAGGGGGAAAGGCATAGGCCAGTCGGAAGTCCCAGACCTGCGCCAACGCATCTATCCCCTCTGAGACTCTCTCTCGAGCAAAGGAAAAGAATCTCTTTACCCTTCTGCTTTTCCTGCGGGCAAAGAGATCTATCTCTGGAACGCCGAATTGCCGACTTACCAGGGAAAAGACCTCTGAATTCAGTTCCCATTCCCCCTGCAGAATCGGCTGCCGACTGAGGTAGTCTGCCTCTACATTTAACGTCCCCTTTATGTGGATTGTGGAGATGGAAGGAATCTGACTTTCCGCCCAGGACAGGATCTCTGCTGATAAGGACAGGAGTGTTGTAGATCTGGTACCCCCCTGATGATTCAGAAATGCCACTGCCGTGGCGTTGTCTGACAAGACCTGCACCTCCTGGCCCCTGATCCTTCCCTCTAAAGCCTTTAGTGCTTCTCCTATGGCCAACAGCTCTCGAAAGTTGGAGGAAGCCCATCTTTGTTCTGAATCCCAGGACCCCTGAGCTATGAGATCCTCCAGGTGGGCTCCCCACCCCCAGGAACTTGCATCTGTAGTTATCCTGAGAGGCTGAAGTTGGCTCCAAAGGAGGCCCCCTTGAAGCCTCTGAGGAAGGAGCCACCAGTGAAGGGAGTTCTTTACTTCGACCGGGATGGCTATCTCTATGTCCAGAGAGTCTCTCTTTCTGTCCCAAGAGGATAGAAGAAAGTGCTGGAGAGGCCTGGAGTGTAGCTGTGCCCAAGGAACTGCTGGGATAGCTGACATCATTAGATCCAGAACTCTCATGATACCTCTGTAGGAGATGGTTCTTGCCTGTAACAGCGACCTGACCGCTGATAGGAGGCCCTCTACCTTGCCCTGAGGAAGAACTAACTTTTGCTCTGAGGAGTCCACCAGGAAACCCAGATACAGCTTTGTCTGAGCAGGAGTCAGCGAGGACTTTTCCCTGCTGACAATCCATCCCAGGGCTTCTAAGGTCTCCATTACTCTGGATAGATCCAGAAGTAGTTGATCCCGACTTAGACTGTAAATCAAAATGTCGTCCAGGTAGGGAATCAATGCCACTCCCTGGAGGTGCAGTAAAGCCACCACCTCTGCCATGACCTTTGTGAAAACTCTCAGACTGGATGCCAGTACAAAGGGGAGGGCTGTGAACTGCCAGTGTTGCACTCCCTCTGGAGAGGCGATCGCAAATCTCAGGAAGCTTTGATGGTCCTGAAAAATGGGGACATGAAGGTAGGCGTCTCCAAGGTCACCATAAACACTTCTTTGAGGAGATGTCTCCTGAGAGAATAGACACTCTCCATGCGGAACTTCTTGTAATGAAGAAAAACATTGAGGTTCCTTAGATTTATAATAAGACGATACCTTCCTGAGGGTTTTGGTACCACGAAAATGTGGGAATAAAACCCCTGACCCTGCTGGTCCACTGGAACAGGTATTATAACCTCCTGACTGGCCAGCTCTCTTATATTCTAAAGGATTCCTACCACCTTGCAGGGATCCCTGGGAAGGTAGGTCAAGAGAAACTTGGGGGGTGGAGGGGAGATAAACTCCAATCTGTAACCCTCTCTTATGATCCGAAGAACATAGGGGCTTTGGGCGATCCTTTCCCACTGAGAGGCAAAGTGGGAAAGTCTGCTCCCTAAGGGAAAGTCATTTGGGGGTCTTGTCAACTGACTTCTGGCTGGAAAAGAGAACGCCAGTCTTTTGTTTGTCTTTTCCTGTGCCCCAACGTCTATTAGGGGAGACCTTTTTCTCGGAGAAGCGATTCTTTGCCTGGGGGCCATGAAAAAACCGCTTCCTCTCTCTCCTAGGTTTGGTAGGAAATTTTTTCCCCTTCTCTGTAGATCTGGCTAAAGCCTGATCTAGGCCAGCTCCAAAAAGGAGCGTCCCTTCAAAAGGGAGACCACATAGATGGGTTTTGGATGAGTTATCCCCATCCCAGGTTTTAACCCAGAGGGCTCGCCTGGCTGAGTTTAGTAAGGCCCCTGTCTTAGCGGTTGTACGCACTGTCTCAACCGCAGCATCTGCTAAATATGCGACAGCATTCCCTATGACCTCCAGAGAATCCAGGACCTCCTTGGATTTGGAGGTTCGGGATACGTGGTCCATTAATTTACAGACCCACGTGTCGGCATTCCTTGCGATGCAAGCTGAGGCCAATGCGGGGCTCATAGCCGCAGCGTTAGCTTCCCAGGCTCTGCGCAAAATGGTTTCAGCCCTGCGATCCATTTGATCCTTTAAATTACCGGTATCTTCGAAGGAAAGATCCGACTGTTTAGAGACCTGTGCTAAGGAGGCGTCTAGTCTAGGAGTTTTGAAAAACTTTTCCTCATTCTCCTCAGTGAAGGGGCATCTACGCTTCCAGGTTTTATATTTCAGAAGCCTTCTTTCTGGTTCTTTCCATTCCCTTAATATGACTTCCTTAAGGGCGGAATGTACCGGAAGGACCCTGGCCTGAGGTTTAACCTCTATACATCCTATCCTGAGTGGAAACCTGTGCAGCAGGCTCCTGAATCTCTTCTGCGGCATAAATAGCTTTCAGAAGATATTCCATGTCGTCGGCAGAAAATATATGTCTGCTAGACCTGGATTCCTCCCTCCCATCCTCCTCTTGGCTGTCCACCACCCCTTCATCAGAAAACTCCTGATTAGGAACTTCTAAATCACACTCTTCCTCTGAATCGTGGGGGAGTAGATACTTTAGTACATCCGCCCGATACCTCCTAGAGGAGGCAAAGCTTTCCTGGGAAGAGGCATCCTTACTAGAGTAAGCCTCTGAATCCCTAGGCTTAAGGGTGGCCTGAAAAGACTTTAAGGTGGACAGCATCTCAGTTTGCACAGTAAGGAATTCCTTCATCATCTGAGATGTCTCCTTCCCTGTCAACTTCTGTATGCATTTAAAACAGAAGGGCTTTGGATGATCTGGGGGTAGCCTGTCATTACAGTTCCCACATCTTTTAGAGCGGGTGGAGGATTTCACAGGATGGCTGGCAACCTCACGGGCAATAGCATCGTCCCCTGAAAAACACAGGCATACACTGTGAGAATCGGAGGAGAAGAGTTGGGGTACCCTCCCCCTCTAAACCTCCGGAGGCCGATCAGACTCACCCCCTGTGGTCTTTTCCATGGCCGCAGACCCTGCAGGTCTCTCCTTCTCATGTTCCATGCTACTGCCGATCCCTGGAGGTGCTGCATACAGGAACGCAGAGGAAACATGTGCGCCTGTTCCCTGTGGCTTTTTATATCCTCTGTATGCTGGCTGCATCGCACCACCGCCATCTTGCCGAAGACCGGAAGTGGTACTGGACCTGAGATCACTTCCTGCTGCAGCCTTCCCACTCCCTCCTCTTAGAGGAGGAAGTGATGTCATTCCCTGATCTTCAGGAAAATGGCGCTGAGCGCCAGGACGCTGAGCTACACTCTGCAAGGAGAAGGTCACCCCGGAAGAAA